>NC_048533.1:6992314-7295345 GCF_008121235.1 Drosophila subobscura | reverse complement strand
GAGTCGATTAACCACCAAAACAATCACAATCACAGTATTTTGAGTTTTGTTTAGTTGTTTTTTATTTTGTTCAACCAATCAATCACAATCAAAATCGTGTCAATCTATCAATCACGTACTTTTATCAAATTATTTTTTAGCACAAAAATCGTATCAATCGCTTAGGGTTTTCAGTTATTCACGAAGAAGCGTGAATGTTGCATAGGTCTGGCTATCAATCAATCAAACAAATTAACATTGTAGTCATTTCTCAATCACGGATCAGTTTTTTATTTCAATCAATCCAGTTCAACGTTTCAGTTTGGATTCAATCATAATCAATCAATCAAAAGCTTCAATCACAAAAATCGTTTTAATTGTCTATTTGTTCAAACACTCTAAATTTTAATGTTTGTTAAGATCAATCATGGAAATGTGTGTAAATCCTAGATAAATCCTTTCACAATCAATTAAAAATCATTTATTTCGCTTTTATTAGAAACCAAATTTTAACGTTCAATCATGATGTACTAACCTCTTGATCTCTTTCTGTCTTCAGGTACCGTTCGCACCACACGTGATCGAGCCAAGCGTGAGGCAAACATTGGACAGCAGCACAACAATCATCATCATCATAATAATAATCACAACAACAACCAAAACAACAACAACAATCAACAGCGGGAAAGAGAGCAGTCGAACGGACCGACCGGAGCGAGCAACAATCAGCGCCATCAATCGCAATCCCCAGCGAATGTTAGCGGCGGCGGAGTAGGAGGAGGAGCAGCTGCCACAGCAGCTGCCTCCAAGACACGCCAGCAGTTGCAGCAGCAACAACAGCAGCAGCAACAGCAGCAGAGGAGTCTCGACATGGAGAGCAGCACGGAAAGCGATGGCGAGGCAACGAATGGTAATGGTGGCAACACCACCACTGCCACAACGGCCACATCCGTCTCGAATGGTGGCGGCGGTGGCAGCAGTGGACCGATGACTCGACGCCCGTGGTATGACTTTTCCAGCTCGAAAGGAAAGAGCTCGCAGTCCGATGATGAAGAGAACAACAACAGCAACAGCAATGGGGGCAACACAAGTGTCACGGGTTTGCGGCAGGCGCGTGCTGCAACGCAGAAAAAGCGGAAAAAGCTCACCCGAAAGGCGGCCATTGCCAGCAAGTCCGCGGCGGCTGCCCAGAGGGAAGCGGAGGCCGCAGCTGCTGCGGCTTTGGCCAGCAAGGAGTCGTCCTCCAAGGAGGATGCGCCACGTGCCGCAAGCGTAGGGCCCGGACGCAAGGGACGCATGAAGAAGGGAGCCGGTGGCAGAGGCAGGAAGTCGCTGAAGATAGTGGGCTTGGATGCACTCCACAAGCAGACGGTTCTGAGCACGACACAGGACACCGCGGCCAAGAAGTTGCCAGCGGCACCGGGCACCGTCGATCAGCAGTTGACATCGCTGCTGACAGAGACAATGTCCCATCGAGAGCTGGACATACCAGCGGCACCGCAGGACACACCCTACGGCCTGCAGATCCTGCTCGAGTGCCTGCGTTCGCAGTACATGTCCTTCATGGATGTGATGAAATCGAGCGCCTATCTGCCGCAAATCCAAAAGAACATTGCCCAGGAGCAGGAGCGCATGTCGCGGCTGAAGAACCGAGCGAGTCAGCTGGATAAACAGATCAAAGTCCTCATTGATGACAGTGTGGCGCTGCTCAAAGTGCGAATGAACGAGCTGGGCATCAATGTGAATTCGCCCAACGATTTGATTGCCCAGGCCAAGGAGATTGTGGGCAGGCACAAGGATCTGCAGCACACGGTGAGCAAAATGCGCAATGAAGTCACCTTTTACGAGGGCGAACAGAAGATGTTGCTGAGCAAACAGCTGAAGAACCTGCCGGAGTATCAGAAAATGTGCGCCAATGGTCCCATCAATGGCAAAGTGAAGCTGGAACTGCCATCTGAGTTCTCGGAGACGACAGCGCATGAGTTGGTCCTCAAGGAAATCGCAAATACCTTAAGCCAAAGGAAGAAACTGTACGCTCAAGTGTCCACCATTGAGCAGGAGACGACCGTGCTGCAGAAGAGCGCCGAGGACAGGAGCACAGCGGCCTCACTGCTGGCCCAAGGCACTAATATTAGTTTGGCCACCAGCAGCAGCAGCAGCAGCAACGGCAGTTCCGCTGTTTCAGCGTCTTCAACCGCCGCTAGTTCTGCATTGAATCCTACCCCACCCAAAGCCAACAGCGTGAAGAGTTCCCGACGCAGTCGCGAACATCGCGTGCGGTCGCAGGAGTGGCCCGAGGTGCCCGAAGTAGGGAAGATCCAGGAGGAAAATCCGGAAGTTTTGGCTCTGAAAATTGTCGAAACTTGCCGGCAGATCGAGGCAGGAACCTTCCAGGCAAAGACTAGCTTGCCGCCGTATCAATTGAATGGCAAAAATAAGGAGCCACAAATGCCGCAAATGCCAGTTGGTGCCGCTTCGGCGAGCACTAAATCCGCACCAGGAGGAGCAGCAGTTGGACATCATTACAAGGATAGCACTTTGATGCCAGCACCAAAGCAACAGCAACAGCAGCAGCAGCAACAGCAATTGCAAGTGCAGCAGTTGCAGGTGGCACCTTCGATGCTGCCCAAATGCGAACTTCCTGGCATGGGAATGGGAATGGGTTTGGGCTTGGGCATGGGCGGACTCTCCTCCGCTGCCATTTCGGCGGCATGCCGCAAGCAGGAATCCCCGAAGGTGGCCAACTTTGAGGATCGTTTGAAGAGCATCATTACGACCGCGCTGAACGAGGATCAAGAGCAAAGGAGCAAGGCCATACCAGCCGAAATGCCGCCACAGCCATCTCCATCGCCGCTGCAGAGTCCCGTAACGAAGCGAAGCAAGCAGCATCACCAGCAACAGCAGCAGCAGCAGCTGCCGCCTTCGAATCTACACAACATTATTACGGTGTCCACCCAGGGATTGATGCATCTGAATGCGAATACAACCATTTCCCCCATTACGCCACCTCTGCCCGGACCCGGAGCGGGTGCGACGGCCTCGACGGCACCACCACCGCCGCCAAATCTGCCCTACGGTGCATATGGCGGCAAGAGCACGCCCTCGGGCAAATATCAGGCATCAAAGGAGCAGTTCAACAAGTACTCCCCTGCCAGGCAGCATACACCATCCTCGGGTGCTGCCTCAGTGCCGCCGCCGCCACCGCCACAGGTGCCGGTCTCCTCCCACATGGCAGCGCTGTATGCGGCCGGACAGCCTACGGCACCGACTCCGGCGGACTTGGGCTACCAGCGACGACGCAGTTCGATGAGTGCCAGCAGCTATGAGCATTTCATTGTGCAACAGCAGCAGCAGCAACAGCAGCATGCACTGATGCTGGCCGCTGCCGCACATGTGGCACAGCGACAGAGAGTTGAGGAGCATCACCAGCAACAGCAGCAGCAGCAACATCGATTGCAACAGCAGCAGCAGCAACACCAACAGCAACAGCAGCAGCAGCAGCAGCATCTGCATCATCATCACCATCAACATCATCCGCATTCGCATTCGCATCCGCAAGAGTTCAAGGCCCCACCATCGGACAATCTGCTGCAGCGTTCTAGCAGTCGCGATCAGTTGGTGGAACCGCCCCAGCAGCAGCAGCACATGGAGTTGCTGCCAAGAGCAAGTTCTGCCAACTCGGACTACGGGGCATACCGCGTGCGGCCGCCCAGCCGACCGAGCTCGAACTCCTCGCAGCCGGACTACACGCAAGTGTCGCCAGCCAAGATGGCGCTGCGTCGCCATTTGTCGCAGGAGAAACTCAATCAACATGTGACGCCACAGCCGACACCGCCACCGCAGGGTCCGTTGCCCCAGCCGCCACCCACGGGCAAGACCATTGGGGATCTGGTGAATGGAGAGATCGAACGCACGCTGGAGATCTCCCATCAGACGATCATCAATGCGGCCGTCAACATGAGCACCAGTGGAACACAATTCATGGAGAGAGCCTTCAACGAGCGGGCTACATCCAATGAACGGCTGCTCATCAATCTGAACGCCCAGCGGCCAGAGCGAGTGCATGTGAGACCCCTGTCGGAGGAGTCCCAAGAGGCGCATCCCACAAATTATGTGTCCAGCGGTGGGGCAGCAGCAGCACAAGCAGCAGCTGCTGGACAGGGCAGCAACAACAGCAATCTTGCGACACTCGCACATGTGGCGTATGTTCAGAAGAGCGCACCGCAGAGTGGCGGTCGAACGGCGGCACCAGCCACACCCACGCCCGCACGTTCTGGCAGGGATTCGTATCAAACGGTGGCGCTGCCACGAGCAGAGATGAAGGGCTGCATTGAGGCGTACTTCCATGAGGAGCAAAAGACAAAGAATGTGGGAGGGGGAGGTGCAGGAGCAGCGGCAGGAGGAGCGGCGGCATTGAGAGGACCCCGCTTGAATGGCGCCAATCCACCATTGGAGGGTAAGTGTTCCATAGAATGCTTTACAGAGATCACTTTTCACTAAACTCTTGTTCCTTTTTTTAGGTCTCGCTGCCTCGCTCCAGGATCATGTGCGTGCCAGGAAATACAAAGAGGAAACAGAAGAGCGACAGCGACGTGCAGCAGCAGCTGCCTCTTCCACGTCATCCTCCTCCACAGCGACACCTTCGGCTGTAGTTGCAGATCTGCAGCAGCATTATGGACAGGCACCACCAGCCCATAGCTATCTGCATCATCCGATCCATCATGGAGCTACGAATTTGAATGGCAGCAACAACAGCAGCAGCAGCGGCAGTACACCGCACAAAGTGGAGCGTAAGCTGTCGAATCATTGCCACAATCTACATTAGAAACCGATACTCATCTGTGATCTTTTTGTACCTTCTTTATAGTTGGGGTCAAGCGAACGTCACCTTTGGCGCCGCATCAACAGCCGCCACGTCCCCCAAAGATACCACACTATGAGCAGCCGCCGCATGTCCATGCCCATTCACATTTGTATGCCAATGGGGGACAGGTGTTGCCACCGCCACCGGCACACGATGCCACGACGCCCTCGCCAACGCCTTCATCCTCGTCCTCGTCGTGTGGTCGACGCAGCAACAATAACAATGGGAAAATGCATGTGGAGCCACCGCTGCTGATGAGTCCGGAGATCAATTCCCTGATGGGCGATGAGCGACCGCTGCAGCTGTCCACGAATCCACATCATCTGATGCAGCAGCACCACCACCAGCAGCAGCAGCAGCATCACCTGAGAGTCGCTGCACATTTGGGGCATTCCCATGGCCACAGTCATGGCCACAACCCCAGCCACGGCCATGGCCACGGTCACAGTCATAGTCACAGCCACAGCCACAGCACCACCCCCACATTGGGGGTCATGCAACGCAATGCCAATGCCAATAATGCCGCCGATGATGGTAAGCTATATGTGGGCCAATCCCAAAAGATAGGGCCAAAAGCACATCAATATCAGCCACGACCACCGCTTGCACAAGTATTCAATAACAAAGCGCAAAAAAAATTACACAATCGCCTCTACCATCAGCACCAATATTCCACACGATTCTCCTCCGCCCAGCGGGTGGCAGAAGATTTAACCATTAAGAAGGTCGAACCGGAAAAGGAGTCGGTCTCGGATGAGGCCTCTTCGAGTTCCTCCTCGAGTTCCGACTCCAAATCTGATTCATCTTGATTTTTGAACTCCACCCACCAACACACCACACATTTTTATGCACTCAAAATTATACAAATCTTACTTTTTTATGTGTAAATATACAAATTAAAATGAAAAAAAAATGACAAATTTTAAATGTTGCGTGTATTGTTTAGTAGCTTGGTCCCCCCATTTATTCGTAGAACACTGTATTTTTGATTGCATTTTTTATGATTTTTATTTTGGGAGTGGCTTTTTTTACTATTATTATTATTATTTTATATAGCCTTCTTTTGATTTATTAATGCTTTGTAACAGAGCTGAGAGCAGAAAATCTGTACAAGTTGAAACTAAAGTCAAAAATGATTCCAAATTTATAATTTTCCTCACTTTATTCTTGTTAGTTAATAGTTAGCATCAATAATAAGCATTTCGAATAAATTATACGATTATTAAACGGGTTTGTCATACTATTTCCACACACATCAAAATATCCAAACAAAATCCGACATTTTTTGTATCATATAAAAAAAACCGACAAGAAACAAATATAACCAAAAGCCAACAACATCTGAACATGCTAAAATGTACTATCCAAAAGATTATAGAACACATAGAACACATTGAAGAGAAAATGAACTTTTTACTGCCCTATAGAGTGTGTTCTATAATCTTTGGAAAGTACTATAATCCACCTACGCCTCCTCCCTTCTTATCCTAAGCGTCATGCCAAATCAATCATCTATATATTTGCATATATAACATGTTATCCGAGAGCCATATACACCCCAACACACACCTCAATCTACACACAAACACAAAACATTTTTGTAAAAAAAACCAATCACACATTTCAAAATTAACACCAAAAAAAAAAAGGAAAAAACAAACTAAAATTCTTCTGGAATGTTATTACGAATAATATGCATAATTAATTTTCAATTATACTAAACGAACAAAACAAAAATACAAAGTTAATTGGTTATACCGAAGAACAAAAATAAACCCTAAACCATCTTATCCAGCCCTCCTTATGATCCCTATTCTATTATGCTCTACTCCATACAGTTAACGATTTGGCAACGCAACGTACTATAACTAATTACGATCCCAGACGTCGCCTTCGCACGACTCTGTCGGGCGCAACCAGACTATCGGCTTCATATACGAGTAGTAATCAGAATTACAATCAGAACTTGAATGGATATGTCCTGGCCGATAGTAGTAGTAGTTGCTCCCACAGTATATCCCCCAAATAACCATTGAATCGAACCGATTGAATTTCGAAATTCGAACAACCTCCAAAAATATAAAAACATGTTTGTTGTTGGAAAATGATAAACCCAAATAACACGAAAAATTCGAAAAGAAAATACCTACAGAAAAAAAGACAAACAAATATTTAATTTTTGCGTTTAATAATTTACCTACTAAAAAACAAAATCGAAAAGTACAGAATTTATATGCCAAAAAATCAGAAAAACAAAAAAAATCCGTTATTTATAAAACCAAAATTTTTATAAAAATTTTAACGAGCATGAGGTAAGTTCTGTTGCCGCTAATTGGTTTTCCTTTTTAATGATTATGATTTTACTTATGATTTTCTTTTAATTTATTTCAATTATCATTTTTTGTAACACTCTCTTTCGTTTAATCATTAACCCACTCACACACACCACACACCACAGAAATCCCCCATGTCCAACCACTCACACACACCCAAAAAACATTTCCCCCGCTGCACGCAAAACGCAACGCAACTGTACCACAAATAAACACAATGCTTAGGGCCACGCACCACCACACACACACACACGACGAATCCTAAACAAAAATGAACCCAAAATCACCTCACAATCCAAGATCTGAAAGATCTGCTAAGAATACAAGATGTACACAATTTCTAAAACTAATTTTTTCATATTCCACAGATGATGTCATTGCCGCAGATGATGAGTCCCATTGGCAGCATCGCGTGAGCTCTGGTTTCGATCGATTGGTGGCCTTTGCCAGCACCGAATTGGACAAGACTCGGCGCAGCATTGATGGAGACACAGTGCCGGCTTCCATCAGTTGCAACACATCACCGGATTCAGGGATCACGCACAGCAGCAGCAATTCGGATGCAGTGCGCACGTTTCTGTCTACGTCGTCCAGCTCCTCGCAGTTGGAGCTGCCGATTGGTAGCGGTGGCAGCGGCAGCAGCAGCCATAGTCTGTACGGCAGCAGCCAGGTGCACAATCTGAGCAATAACTTGCAGCAGCACAACTCCAGCGGTAGTGGCAGCAGCAGCAGTGGCGGCAGCAACAGCAGTGCCAACAACATGGTGCATCATCACCAACAACAACAGCAGCCGCTGCAGCAGTTGCAGTCACAGCAGCACCAGCACCAGCAGCAGCATCATCATCATCAAATGACAGATCATCTGAGCGACAGCAGCATGAAGTCCACGGCTGGTAGCTCCCTGAAGACCGTCTCTCCGGTGGATCCCAGTGCCATTGACTCTCCGCCCTTGTCGGATGTGGGCCTGCCAAGGACCCCGAGTCCGAGTGCCGCCAGTGTGGCGACCCCTCCGCTGGCAAATGCTCCGCTGGGGCTGGGCAACGAGATGGGAATCCCACTGAAGTACCAGCGCAAGTCAAAGAGCGGTTCGGAGAAGCACTACAAGAAGAAGTTCTGCGAGCGGAATTGGGAGTACGACTGCGACGAGCTGTTGGCCTACTCCAATTCCAGTGCGCCGCCCACAGCAGCCGATGCGGCTGGCAATGGACCGCCCGCACTGCTGGAAACGCCGAGCGTAGTTGGAGGAGTTGTCGCCAACATGATGGGTGGTAAATCGGGAAAATCCCCAAAAGAAAAATCATCGCCACATCACAGTGCCAACCATAATGCGGGATACCATCACAAATCATCCAAGTTCCGGCCGAAGGGCAAGGACTGGGACTGGTCTCTGGACAGCCGCAGTCAGACCGGCGATGGGCTGCTGCCACCCACATGCCCCCCGAATGGAGCGAACAACAATAATAATAATAACACCACCACCACAACGAGTAATTAATTTAGTAAACTAATTTAGTTCAATTTGCTGAATGGAAAAAGGAAATGAAATCCAAAAACCCATGAAAAATCAATCCCCCCATGCGCCACAAAAGTATGCAATGCTTCATGCTCTTTTTAGCCAGATTATTTTATGAACAGAGTGGAGAGGAGTTGTACAGTGCACACATGATATGGTGGAACATGTTGTATGTAATTAAAAAAAGGAGAGTTTTTTATAATTTTAACTAAATGAATTGTGTTTTATCCGCAGGGTTACCTTTTTGTATAGACCCCCAACCCAACCTCACATTTGTTTTTCAGTTCTGCCCAGCCCGGCCCTTTCTATTATATATAGTTATTGTCCTGCCCCGCCCCCTACTGCTACTACTATTACTACTACTACAACTAAAACTAGAGTGTTTTTATTTGAAAATTGCAAACATTTTAAATTAGGCTAGACGCGTTTTTTCGTATTAGTTTTGTAAGAGAAGAGTTTGAGGATGACAATGAGCCCCCCGAGAATGAGAACCCCACACACTTTGCTGATTGAACAATGTTACTGACTTTCTATATTACCGATTACCAATTATTACTATTATGTATTTAATTATTTGTCTCTTTTATTGTTTAATTACGTTTTTTGTCCCTAAGTTGAAAGTTTTTGCCTTTATTATTAATTTTGAAATAAAACAAATTGTCAACTAATTAAAGAACTTTGTTTCTCTTCTGTTCTTATGGTTTCTTTTTATGGTTTGTTATTCAACCGAAAGATGAATTGGGACCAACCCTCCAAAGAAAATTTGAATCCCTAACCCGTTTTGACCCAAATGAACGTTGCTTCCAACCAAATCGAAAACGAAATATGAGAAATATGATATTTAAAGGGTAAAAAATAAAAGTAGCAAGAGGTTTTTCTTTGCATTAAGAGACTTGGGCAGCAATAATATTTCAATAATTGAGCAGCACTTTGTAACGATATATAATATACATATTTATATGGCACAAGACAATTTCACATTCTTTTGGTACCTTTTCATATATTTCTTTTATTTTCTAAGGTTTTTTTAATAATGCAAATATGGAAATAGAAATATGGGAAATACGGGGTGCTATAGGAGTGCTCAAAAAATAAAAACAGACAGCCGCAACAAGAATGATGTGTACTTTAACAGATGATTAATCGCAAAAACAATAAATCTAAACAAAACTGAACGGTAGAGGAAATTAGATAATGTATACAAGCAACATGCAATATGCAGTAGCAGCAGCCACAGCAGCAACAGCAACAGCAGCAAACAGAACAACAAGTAACCTTATTAATTAATGAATTTTCCACCTCAGCGAGATAACAACAATTTTATATATATATATATTATAGCAGGCATATACAACATATATACATACATATATTATAAATATAAAATATAGAAATCGGAGAAGAAACTCAACAAAAAATATCAGGAAACCAATAATTAAAAAATGATTTACAAAAAGCATTTAACAAAAAACCAGCATAACACCAACAAAATATATTAGCAAACCGTAAATAATTAACAAAAAAGGAAAGCAAATAATAATAACATTAAAAGAAAATTATATATATACGTAAAACATATATAAATAAATTTAAAAAAAATATATATAGCAAATAAAGGGAATTTCAAATGTGCTATTAGCGTAGTGTAAAGATTAACAAACAACAATATTATGGAACTAATGGAAATACATCAAGGGGCAGTACACGACTTTTATACGTACATACAATATATATGTACATATTATATAGGAATATACCCATTTACAATATACAGAGCCGTAACTAAAATCGTGGAAATCGGAAATGAGAAACGAAATAAAATAAAACCAAAGTGTTGTAGCAAATGGAATATTATTTTGGCGCTAATAAAACAAAATGTCATGTAAAATGCATATAAAACATTAATAAAAAATAGTTAAATTTACATGTAAAATTTATAAAAAACAAACAATGAAATAAATCTATAAAAATAATATAAAAATGTCGGCAAAATATGTGAGAGGAAGTAAAGAAAACACAGTAAAGGAGCACACACACCACACACACGCATATTAACATTAAAAAGGTATTATTATGTATATTTAACAAATATTTATTGCATATTATTATTTTAAACTTAAACGTTTAATAAAAAATATTAAAATATAATTAACACAAATGCAATGACGTGAGTTTTATTGGGATATGGAAAAAGGCAAGTCACGATTAAAAGCTATGACAAGAGATGGAACGAGATGCCGATATACATATTCCCAAGTGTTATCAAAAATAGAAAGATCCAAGCAGTGGTTTCTGGTGTTTTTCTGTATTTTATGTCATTCAAATATCTTATAAAAAAGTACAGTTTTGGTTCGTTTTAACTTGAATGCATTGTTTCTGTATAATTGCA
Source organism: Drosophila subobscura (assembly GCF_008121235.1). Taxonomy (NCBI): domain Eukaryota; kingdom Metazoa; phylum Arthropoda; class Insecta; order Diptera; family Drosophilidae; genus Drosophila; species Drosophila subobscura. Next base: position 7,284,267 of record NC_048533.1, on the reverse strand, counting down.
TATCAATTTCATATCTCTATAAAGTGTTCCCGGTGACAAATATGTTCCATTACATTTAAATACCATACCTTATCAGCTATTGCTATTTGCATAGTATATTTGTTTGCTATTGCTGAAAGCGGGGGATCCTAGGGCGTGCACTGGTTTATCTTTCGTTTACTAACGACATTAAATACCTATTGGATGTAGTGTGTTTATGTTAGTCTATTGGATTGGATTTCTGATTATTGTAGGACTTTATGATTATATTACGTTTGCTGACTATGCATTTAAGAAATTCTCTGCTGAAACTCAATTGTTTCCCCTAGCGTTTGCGTCTTGCGTTTTATTTTTGTTTTGTGTAAATGAGTGTATATTTTTTTAATGTACTCGTATAACATTCTATTAAACTATTTATGTGTATATTTTTATTGGTTTTTTGTTTTTTCGCCTTTTGTTTATGCATTTTGTTTGTTTGTATGTATATTTGTTTTGTTTTTCCTGTGGCATATGCATCTTACACATGAATTGTTTTACAATAAAGCCTGAGGCACATTTATCATTTCTTTTCGTTTACAAAAAGTTTTTATAAACTTGACACGCACATAAAATTGTTATTTTAGAACGGAATTCGGTTCGGTAATAGACTTTTTACTTTGTTACACAAATTCTGAAGAAATTAAGTTTATTTTTAAAGCTAAACATTGTTAAAATTTGGAAGAAAAAGATGCGTCTACACAAAACGATATTACAACTAGAGTTCCAGACACTAGAGAACTCGCACAAAATCCAAAGCGGAATAGTAAAGATAAGAACCTAGAGAACTACACGTAAGAGAACAAAATATATAAAAAACATTTATAACAAACAAACACTTATAACTAATCGAAGAAGAATCAAAGCATTAAAGATAAAAGATAGATAGAAAGTATAGTAATAGAACGATCAGGGAGTAGGGAGGTAGTGTTAGTAAAATCGAAGGAGGCACCTATCCACATATCTAAATCCATAATCTGAACAAATGAATACCGAACAATACTATACAAACACACAATTGATTTCTTACAATTTTTGAACTAAAACTTTCTTCCATATGACCCCGGAATAAATATGCGGAAATATCTCACTCTAGAAATAGTTCTGGGGTCATAGGAATACTCGACGTGCGCCGAGATTATACGCAGTTCTTTAGCTCTCTAAGACGTACATTCGTTTTACAATTACATATTGTTTGTAGATTTGTTTTCCGTTTTTAAAACCGCTGCACACGTTTCCTTCATTCAGACTTTAAGTTCGTTTCGTTTTTGTAAGGTTTGTTCAACAGTAAAATCTATCATCCGTTTACATACAGAAATCAATCATCATTGGTTTAAGGATTAGGTTAATATTACAATAACAATATACAACAATGGGGTGGGGCCTGAGGGTTACAATAGATACGATAGATAGAGGATGTGAAGCTTCAGCTTCAGCTCACTCACTGTTTTGGACGTGGATATTTTGGATAGTTTTGAAACCAATTAAAGGCAGAAGCTAAGCTGTGGGTTAGAGTTTAGTTTGGGATTTTGTTGGCGAAGAGAAAGCTCATTCTGTGTGTGGGAGAAACACCGATACATCGAGGCACGGGATTAACTAGACACGAAATGAACACAACAATAAAGTTAAACGAGACGATCGGATCGGAGAGGGTAAGACATTTCTACAACTGATCCACATGCTCCAGCAGATAGGCCACCACAGTGGCATCTTCGGGCATTTGGGCAACAGATTTGTCATCCTTCTCCTCTCCTTTTTCTTCTCTTGGTTTTTTAATCTCCTCCTGAGCCTTCTCTTCGTGCAAATTCTACAAGGTATCCAGTATACTGCTGGGCGAACTGTCATCCATTAGGGAGTCCGAGCTGAGGGTCAAAGCGGGATTCTCATCAATGCACGCGGGCACAAACGCTGACGAGGGCACTAGGTCTATGGTGCAGCCATTGATCAGGAAATCCCTATGCAACTCCACGGGACTGTAACGAAAGCAGGGCGTGGTTATGGGCGTCGTTGGCATCGACTTGGATATATCCATTGTATTGCGAGCGCTGTACGAGACGTAGGGCCCCCCTTGAATGCCATTGCTCGATGTTTCCCAGTTGAACGATGGCGAGATGTTGAAGAAACCATTTGTGGCATTCAAGCTGCTTCCTCCACCACTTACTCCATTGTCACCTCCATTCCCATTAAGGGCAGCCAGACTGTTGTTGTTCTGCTGCTGATGCGGCAGCGGTGTGGAGGGCACAGATCGCGAGACAATGCCCGCAGAACCTCCACTGCTATAGCCAGAGGAGGAGCCAGCCGAGGAGCTGCATGTGGTGGCCGTCTGTTGGGAAATGTTCCCGAACTTATTGTTGAAACTCGGCGATATCATGGCACCCACATCCACTTCGTAGAGCAGAGCAGCGGCCGCCTCCACGTCCTTCAGGGGTGCCACAGCCACTGAATTCTGACTGTTGCTGTTCTCCGAATAGAAGGTATCGCTCGCATAGCTGGAAGCCTGAAAGCTGGTCTGCCGATTGAAGCTGGGCGACGGATGGCAGCTTCTCTGCAGCTGTGACAGCGGCACCGACTGCGAGCGTTGCGTCTCCGTCAGATCGAGATCGTCGCCACCCGTCAGGGCCAGGCTCGTCTCTAGATCCATAGAGTTCTGATTGATCATGGGATCCGCACTGTTTGTGTCTGGGAAGGAGTTTGATCCACCAAATGGCCAATTTCCCACCATGCACTGCTGCAGCAGCGAGGGGCTAGGCGGCGCCGAGGCTGAGGTGCTCGTGGGATAGCTATAGACATAGCAGCGTTTTCTTCTCGTTGCCCCAATCATGGGATCGCGATTGCCATCGCAGTCGAGGGACTGCTGTTTGGTTAGCAAACTAGAACGTTGCCGCATTCGCGTGACGCCAGGACTGGCAAAGCAATTTTGACTTGAATTTGTTGGATTCTGATTCTGCGGCACTTGGGTTGTGGTGGCTGCAGGTGGCGGTGCTCCTCCTCCGCCTCCTCCATTGTTGATATTGGGGGAAATGGGCAGAAATATGCAATTCTTGTTGCTGCCATTGCTGGAGGCATTGCTCAGGCTGATCTTTCGTCTGTTGTTCTGGTTGGGATTGCCATTTGTTGGCAGCTGTTTGGTTCGCAGCTGCAGCAGCTGCTGTTGCTGGTGGCTATGTTGTGGCGGCTGCTGCTGCTGCGGCTGATGTTGTTGGTTTTGTTGGTGTTGATGCTTCTTTGACATTAAAGCCAGAGACGCTGAGGCAGAACCCACATTCGCTTGACCGGGCAACAGTGTCGATGAGACGACCAGTCCCCCCTGTGGCGAGGGCATGGCCGCTGTGGCTCCACGATTCGACTGAGGCTGCTGGGTATGGGTCTGTTGCTGCTGTTGCATCGCTGGCGCCATTCCCGCCTGTATCGTTGTCGTTGTCGACGTTGTTGTCGGTGCTCCTTGTGGATTTCTGTTCTGTTCTACAGCATCTAAGGAATTCAGTTGTTTTTCCTCAGCGTCTCCCATCTGAAAATATTGAAGCAGCTCGGTGTCGGGCTCCTCGGAGTTCTCCTCGTCCTCAACGGGCAGGAAGTAGTCGTCCAGCTCGTGCTTATCCATATTACAGATGCTAATCACCCGCTCCCTGGGCAAGCCCAGATTCTCCGGCAGTCCCGAATCCTCTGCAGCGGCCGTCAGGGCAGCGGCACTCTCCGCCGCCAGCATGCGCTTTGCACGCAGCAGAATCATGTTGCGTGAGGCCACCTTCGGTGTGGTGTTGTTGCTGTCCATGCTGCTGGAGGGGCTCACCGAACTGGAAATCATCATTTGCGCTGGCGGCCCCATGGACATGGGCCCTGGCGAGATGTCCGGTGGCGGTGGTGTCGCCGCTGTCGTTGTGATCACGGGCGGCACTAGCAAGGTTCCCCCGCCGGCCGTTGTACCGCTGCTCGGGGAGTTGGCCCAAAATCCTTTCGTTTGTTGCGCCTTCAGCACCTTTTTGCAGAATATATTGGATGTATTGTAGTCCTCCACCTCGTCCTTGATCACCATCGTTGTGGGCGATGGCTCATCCTGCTGCTGTGTGAGCACAACCGTTGGCGGCACCACACCCATCTCCATAATCTTGGGCGTCAGATTGCGCACCGCACTGTTGCTCCGCTGCTCTGTGGCGAGGTTCATGGGCATCATTTGATGTAGATAATTCATTGGTGGCTGCTGTTGCAGCTGCTGCTGGGATTGGGACTGGGACTGGGACTGGCACTGGGACTGGTGTACGGGTGAGTCTATAATCTCCTGCTTGATCTTTATCAGCTGCTCCGTTTTCGGTTCATCGATGGCATCTTGACTGCTGCCTGCATCCTGCTGCCCGGCCACCAATTGATTGCAGCTCGACTCTGAGGATGTCGAGCCTTTGCGTTTCTTTTTGCGTCGCTTCTTCAGTGGACCCATATCCTGGAAAATGAAGAGTGTATGACCGATCCATTCTAAGGTGTTCCCCCTCCCAAAACTCCTCAACTTACGGCCAAAACACGCTTCTCTTTGGGCTCCCGTGGTGTGTACTTCTTGGCGCCCAAATGTACGCCCATAACCGTGGCATTGTTGCTCTTGATCCGCGTGCTCAGGTCTGCAATGCTGTCCAGTTTCGTGTTCAGCAGCTTCTCCGCCCAACTACGCACCACATCCCAGTTATCGCTGTCGCCAGTCGCCATCGGAGGCAACACAAGACTCGGCGAGTGATTCATCTGGGGCATGGCAGTAGCTGTGGCTGCCGCGGCATCGTCTCCTGTGATTTGTTCGCTTTTGCAGAGTGTCGGCAATTGCGGCGGCGTTAGCTTTGTCGTCTTTCGCATGGCCGCATAGCAGTAGCGAGAGTTTCCACGCGTTCCCAAACGACGTGGACGCACGCCCGGAAAGACTTGCTTCATGACTTTGCCAAAGTCCGCCGTGGACAGGGGCTTGATGCTCAGGCGTTCGCAATAGGCGCTGCAAAAAGGGGTGGAACATAAGCAATGGAACTCATAATTTGGTTCTTCCACTCACATGTAATCATTGTACACATCCTGCTTTGGTATGGAGACCTGAGCATCGTGTTCCAAATGGGAGCGCACCCAGTTGATGGTGTGATTAATCTCAGAGCGTGTGCCCAGCGGATTTTGTGGCTGCCTCAATGGATCCGAGTCCGCGCACTCCCCCGGCAGACGCAGGTAAAGAAATAGTTTCTCAATGGGCTTCAACACCGCCACACGTTCGAGGATCTGCGAGATTTGTAGCTTCGCATTGTCACTGATAGGAGAGTAGGAGAATTATGTAATGTATGCCACTAGTAAATGGGAATTTACTCACTCAATACTGGCCTCAATCACCTGCTTCACGCGTCGCATCTTCTCCTCAGAGGCAGAGTTCGAGTTGGACAGTGCATTCATTACGTTCTCCGCTATAGTGGAATTGATGACGCCACTGGTCGTGGGCACTGCTTCGATGGGATGCCTCTGGGTAGGACCCACGCCCGCTATGACAGGCGTCCCTGTTGCTGTGTTCGGTGTGGTTGCTGCCGCGCCTGTGGCACTCGCAGCCGATGCACCACTCATGGCATGCATAAGCTGTTGGGCCGTGTTGAAGTTGAAGGCATTGGCAAAGGCATTGCCCGCGACCGTTGCAAACGGATTTGCCTGCAGAACGGACGTTGTGGCATTGCCAGCATTTGTAAACGGCGGCGGCACAAAACCACTGGGAGCAGGCACGGTCACGGTTACAGGTACATTTGTGTGGTGGCTCGTGGGTGAGACCTGGGGGGGACAGTGGGGGCCAGCGACACTGCCCACTGGCACGATGGTCAGGGGCGAGGCCTTGGCATGGATGATGGACGGGGCCTGAAACCGTCCCGAGGTATACGGTATGTCCGCTGGCTGTATGCCCGGGAGTCCAGGTATCCCGCAATTGCCATACGGATGGCTGGTGGCTGGAAAGTTTGGACTCGTATTCGGGAGTTTCTGCAGCGGGATGGGAGATTGAGCCGAGGCTAGAGCTGCTGCTGATGCTATTGGCGCCGCTGCTGATTTCGTCCACTGCGCACCCAGCTGGCCATGCTTTTCGGACATGATATATGTGCTGGCTAGGTGCTAGCGGCGCCTCCGATTCCCCGCACTCGTTAAACTACTCGTGTCCTCTGCTCTGTTGTTGCTCTGTTTTTTATTGTGTGGATGGATTCCCTCTTGGCGAATTGGTTCCGTTCCGGAGTGTTACGCACTAGCCGGACGAGCTGACGCGTGTGTGTGGTGTGCCTTAGCCTTAGGAGATGAAGATTGCGGAGTCGATAACGACGAACATTTTGACGGCGACTGTGTCGACTACGACGGAACGACACAACGGAAGATACGGATTGCAAGATAATAAAGCATTTTCGCTTTTGGCGATCGGCTGTGATTCGATTGGGCGCGATGTGCGAGCCCTGGGCCTTGCTGCGCACACTTTGTCAAGTAAAAACTGTCTAGACTAGTCTAGTGCCACTCTGCATGCGACTTTCTAATTAGACTATACCTAAATAAAATGGAATAATCCATTTTTTCGATTAGAGATAAGAAAAAATATCTCGTTCTGCGTCTCGAAATTATACACCGTGATGCCAGATCGTCGGAGCACCAAACGTGCTAATTTTCACCAACATTTTGAGATGTAAACACGGTGTTGTATTCCGATAAATTGAAGTATTGTATATGAGTAAATTACCAAATGTTTATCTAAACATAGTTTAGTAACAAGCTAATGTATGTTTATGAATATGCAATGAGTTTTTGTTTTACATAAATGTTCTGGGTGCTATCGTTATCGTTACTGACCAGGGCAGGCAAAAAATGATCCAGTTCATACATTTGTCTTCAATATTAACATAAAAAGCGATAAATGAAAGACTTGGCATCTCCGTATGCATTTGTTATCTAAATATTTAATCAAGAGAATTCTCTATGTATCTATTTTCTTAAAATACCTCACAGAAAGGTATCTGGGCCCATGGTTTCGGGAACCACCAACCGGAACCAGCGAAGCTGGTGGCTCTTGTGAGCCTCTAGTGAGGCTGTCCATCCCTGTTGAAATAAAATGGCCGAGAATTTTTTCACTCGCTTTACACAACACTTTCAGTAATACACAAATTTTAACACTGAAAGTACTGCAAATAACGCGGTTCTTTAAATATATAACCGAATAACACATAGAAACAAATATGCCCATTGAAATTGGTCCGAAAACCTGTCGGGTGTGCCTAGAAGAGAGCCCACGCCTGCAGCGTCTCGACGAAACACGCGAGGAAGGCGAGGAGACTCCAAACGAAATGCTCATACAGCTGCTCGGAGTCTCGTACAGCAAGGTAAGTGCCGAGCACCCCCACTCGCACTCCCCATTGACGTTATTTGAGTGTTAAAAGTGATCATATTTGTTTTGCTTCTCGATTCAGTTAAACGACAAAGAAAATATACCAGACTGTATATGCAAGACGTGCAAGGTGGAGCTGAATATGGCATTTCAGTTCCGAGAAAAGGCTTTACGAAAGCAGGCGTGCATCGAAGAGTATTGCCGTGAGATAGGCTTGTTTGATGAGGCGGATGAGTTGTTCATCAAGGAGGAGGATAGTCAAGGCGATATGCACGGTGAGGAGACGCTTTACATTCTGGAGGAGGGTGCCGACAAATCCGAAGGCGGCGAATACCTCGTATTGGAAGAGGGCGAAGAGCTGCAGGAACAGGAATATGATCAGAAGGAAGAAGAGCAGCATGAGGAACAAGAGCAGGAGCTCATAACAGATAATATTGAGTATTTGGAGGATAATTATTCCATCGATATGAACCCTGAACAGAATGAAATTGTTCTTGAGACGAGCAAACCGTTCGAGGAGACGACATCACAGCAACTGGTCCTCACGGAGGCGGCTAATGCCAGTCTTAAGAACAAACGCGGACGCAACCGCCGTGTGGAAGGACTTCGTGCTTCGAATGTGATGAAGGGCGGCTTCATCTGCGATATCTGTGGGAACTACTACGAGAAACGCGGACGCATGATGGAGCATCGTCGTCGTCATGACACCGTGTGTCAATACCAGTGCGAGTAAGTGCAGTCGACCAGGGCACGGTTGTTGGGTTTGAATACTTTAATGATTGTCCGACTTTCATTGGCATTTACAGACTGTGTGACGCCGAGTTCCATGTGCGTGAACAGCTGCGCAAACACATGTACTCGCACACCGGCAGCAAGCCCTTCAAGTGCAGCTGGTGCAGCCGTCAGTTCTTCTATGAGAGCGTCTTGAAGGCTCACGAGAAGTAAGTGTATTAATAATTCATCACCATCCCGACCCGTCTAATAGATGAATTCCCTTTCTTACAGTGTGCATCGCGGCGTCAAGCCGTATGTGTGCAAGGTATGCGACAAAGCGTTTGCCTATGCCCACTCTCTGACCAAGCACGAGCTCATCCATTCGGACATCAAGTTGTACCGCTGCGACTATTGCCAGAAGGACTTCCGCCTGCTCCATCACATGCGCCAGCACGAGGAAACAAAATGCCATCAGAATGCTGTGATGCTAGCCGAGAACTCGCGCGTGGAGATGATGGGCGTCGAGGTCAAGATGATGCACGAGGACGCCGAAATGCAGACTCAATGACGAACAAAGAGGTACTCCTTCTAGATGTTATCTTACTCTTAAACAAATATTACTACATACTATGTATCACCTGAATACAAATCCAAAATAATGTATAGCAAGACCCAACTAGAACTGCAGCAATTCTGGCAATATATAATTTATATATGTACATATGTAAGTGTGTGTCTATATTCTTCTAAAGGGATGAAACAAGTCGATGGTCTTTGTTTTTGGGCTTCTTATCTGTTGAGTGCTTATGAAGAATACCACTATTGAATGTCATGTCTGTGGATGACGATTGCAATACCTTCTTAATGTTGACATAAAATCTAAAATCTACAGAGCATGGATGGCGAATATATTCACCTTACTGTATCCAGGCCTGCGTCGCACTGCGGTGCAGCTGCTGATCTGGTGTGGTACAATAAGCGGATTATTTTGCCGGATTGGAACGCACCCGATTAGGATCAAGCGCAGGTTGCTTATCCGAGTTGCTCTGTATGTAAATAATGAAAACTCTAAATATATTTATGAAATAAAATAATTGTACTTAACTTACATCTTTGTAATCGCCCACATTTTTAACCATTTTTGTCCCTTTTAAAATCCTTGCCAAATTTTGAATGGTTCCAGTGTGACCGCGGATTAATCGATGAAATAATATACTAAAGTATACCTTCACATTTTGAAAATATACCGCAAATATACCGTAATCTTAAATCATTTTACTCGCATTGGATGTTCTATTATATATTACTCGGTAGTTAGGATTCTCAGCGCTAAAGCTATAATTTTATTCAACGCGTAAGTGGGGATGGAATAAAGACTCACTGTTGCGATGAAAATTCCCATCTTACGAGATAGAAATTTACCCCAAAAGAGATGGAGAAAATCCCTATGGGAAAGAGACAAATTCCTAGAGGGACATTTGAAAAACATGTGTATGGGAGTTTTGATACTCTATATTCTTAAAATTACCTTAGAAATGGAATTTAATAAACTTATTAAATTAATTAAATATAAATACCGTAAATATACATTGATCTCATTTTCTAAGTTAAAATATCCAGAATATACATATGTATAATACCCTAAAAGGTCACCCTGATACTTTCACAGCACGCACGCAAAGGGACCAACAATTTTGATTGTTAATTTGTATATATCAATATATTTATTAATACGATATTATCGGTGCGCCGGGTTTGGCGCCAAATTGATCGAAAATTGAAATATTAAAAAGTAAAATAGTAGGTGTAAGGATATAACTGAAAACAAATCAAACTTTTGAGCACATATTAGAACTAAACAGGTCCACAGACTAATTTTAGACTAATTTTACACAGTGGGTGAAACGGACAATCTAACTAATATACATACATGTAAAACATATGGGGGCGCCGCTTTTGAATTTTGCTTCGAAAGCAAATCTCCTTGGGCTAAAGATAAAGTAATATCTTGAGTGATGGCGGACTAATTAGCTACTAACATTAGACAGAATATCAAAATAGTCTAGGAGTTTCTTTATTTCAGTTTTTTTCTAGGTCGAAATATCCATCTTTTGTTCAGCTGTTACATCGTTCAATTTGAAATAAATAGATTGATAATAAATTAAAATATGTATTTAATCCCATGCCAATAATATGTGTGTGCACACCTCTTTTTGGAATACTCCACACTTGCAAACCGAATATAAAAACCCAACCGGATAATATTGTATGTTCTTTCGCTTTGATTCATAAATATAATAAAAGAGTTCCGCTTTATCGCCAAATAAAAAACACTAAATGAATATCCTTTAATTTAATCAAAGCGCTTCAATTGCCAATTAAGGGGGGGAGGGACACAAAGCGAAATGGCGGAAATCGGGGGAAGCCCAAAAGAAGCTGTCAGTCGGCCCCTGAACTGCTGCCTGCCCCTGGGAGTAAAAATCCCAAACGAAATTGAAGTGCCGGGCAATATTTGATTTTCCTTATTTGCACAATCAATGTTGGGTGTCTTTTGGGGCCTCTCTGTGTGGGTGAGTGTGGGAGTTATGTTGAAAATTATGCAATAAATATGGACGGCTACATGTCGCCGCGAGTAAATAAAATGAAATGCGAAAAAAACAGAACCAATTTGCACCGGAACGCATACAAAACATGAGGGAATGTACCATATCAAAGGAAGTTCCACCAAATTACATGACTTGAATAAGTTTTTTTTTGTTTCCTCTGCTGCTGCTTGCTGCTTGCTGCTGGTGTCTCTCTCTTTTATTTTGTTTGTTTCTCCTGTGTATTTTTACCACTTTAGTGTTATACAAAAAAACAAAAAAAAAGTTCTTATGGACACGAGAAAAACCTTTTGCACCCCCCATGGGGTTTTGTATTTGATTGCGGAATGGTGGTGGTGGTGCTGCGAGTTGGATGAGGAATGGGCAGAGGACCTATAGCAGGATGAGACCCGCAGCGAAACAAATTCAAACAAATTTGCACGCGATTTGACATGTCGAATCCATAAAAGCGCTTCAAACGATTGGATTATGGGTGTGAACGTAGAGCCACAGACGAAACTCAATTGCCAAATTGAGATTCGGTCCTTTTAAACTGATTACGTGGCAGTCCAGGGCTATCAATTGCAAATTTATTTTCCTCAACCCCATCCCATTCCCACAAGAAAGCAAAAAAAAAAACGAAAAACCCTTTCAGTTGGGGCTTAGCCTTGACCTGCGAGCCATGACTCGGCATCGACTCGACTTGACTCATCAGAAGAGGCGCCGCCACCTTTTTGTGGCAAACAAATCAGTAAATTTACGAGCTGAATTGCAAATTCAGCAGCACTGACTGACATTGGCAAATCTTTGAGAGGGAGAGAGAGTTTGCATATGAAACAGGTGAGTACATATAGAAGGCCGAAGAACTTGGCCAACTTTCCCCCATCTTTCAACTGTCTACCTCTCGTGGGTGCGCTCTTTCTGTGTGGATGGTTGGGTGTCTGTGGGTTGAGTGGCATTTCAATGTCAAGTGGTTTAGAGGAAAGCTCAGAAATCAACTCAGGAGTGTCGCCATCTTCATCTCTATCTGTCCCCTCATCTTTGGCAACAACTATTCTGCATAATTCATGTATTTTATTAAAAGAAAATGCAAAACCAACAACCAACGAATCCACCTTCGTGGGGGGAGCGTGGTGGCGGGAGGCAGAGATGTGGCGAGTGCTTGTCAAATGGCAGCTGTAAACTAAATGTTTTATATTCATTTATTCCAGAGCATAAACAATGTGAACATCACCGAGACAAACCGGAAGACCTGATGAGATCTCTTGGTGAATGCTGTCGGGGTGTACTTATGTATGTATGTATGTAGGTCCTGTATAAGTTTGCATAATGTTATGAATGCCATGGTTAATGCATGTGCAACAGGATGCCTCTCATGCTCCTCCATTTGTGGTTGCCTGCCATTGCCATCCTGAGGAAATTAGTTGCTCATAGTCGAAGGCATCCGTGTAGAGAGAACTCGGGAGAGAGGGGTAGAGAGCATCCTTCAGTCTACCGGCCCAAAAGCGAAAGCCATTTAAATGCCGAGAAATCCCTTTCAATGTAGCGCAACGTTCACGCTTGAAAGCCAAGCCAAAACAAGACCAAGAGCATTCCGAATGGGCTGAGAGGGGGCCTGCTCTGAAGCTTGATGCTGTGGGAGGATATACCCATAAACCCAGGCACGCCGCCACCGCCGCCGCCAATCAATAAAACCCAAAACAACTGACGCTCCGGCGCATCAAATATTTGTAGGTCTCGGCCAGAGTTAAGATGTGGAAAATCCCCCGCAAAAACATTCGACGAAGCGAACCATTAAAAGTAAACGCTGTGGAAAATGAACGATGTTTCCTTGAAACGTGCACAGGCACAGGCACTGGCACTGGCATTGAATGAGATTTGCCTGTAATAAACACAAACAAATGAAATAATTTCTATGGCAAACAATAAGGCAGATATATAGATAAATCCTTATAAGGATGAATACACTGCAGAAAAGACAGTTGTGGCAGTCAGGAATAGATCCGGTAAAGCGGATAGATTAATTTTTAGGTTCAGAAACGAGAAAATATTTCTTTTTCTTAAAAGTTTTCTACGGAAGATGGTTGGAAATAGCTACTGGCATGTCTTGACTATATTGTCAGCCATCCTATTGCTAGAATCAAAACGATAGCAATATTTCCTTTCAGTGTTGGCTCGTCTAAAGCAGCTTGATTCGTTTATGTGTCTATCTATGTATAATGTATAATGAAACGGAAGGATGGCCATAGACAAGGCGGTATGGGGGAGGGCTGGGCACGACGGTGGGCTGTCCAGTTGGTTTTGCCAAATTACGCATACGCACAGTTACGCCGTTTTTGGGAGGCGCCATAATTCATGACACACGGAGCTTGGCACTGGGGCAAACGGTCCACGGCCCCACGCACCCTCCAATAAAGACATCGGCAACGTAAATTGGTTTAAGCTGACGGCAACGGACAACCCACCAACCAAACCTCCTTCTACGCCTCCGCCATTGCCACATCGACTTTGACCTATTGCCCCACCACGCACGGAGCGGGAGAGCCTTGTGTGGGGGAGCAGGTCTAAGCAAACAAACGGCAGGAAAATCAGGCTCGGAGCTGAAGTCCCTGGTCCTCTGGCCAGGCAAAAGGTTATGCCAAATTACGGAAATTTTTGAGGCTCAGCAATAACAAGCGCATTCCCATGGCTACCGGATTCAGGATCCAGGGAGAGGGATACTACCATTATTCCCTCCTTTCTGTGTGTGTGTGTGTGTGGGAGGAAGGGAAAAATATCCTCCTTCAGATATAAATCATTTAAATTAACAACTTTTGGTTTATTAACAGAATTTATTGGCAGCAGTTTGTGCAGCATCAGGGGTGCCGTGCCACCCGTTGCTGAGGTGAACACGTTTTTGGCTGCCACTTTGCCACCAGAAGCAGGCGGTGGCCACCTTTCATCATAAGAAGTAGGGGACGAAACGTTTGCTCGATGATTTGTTATTTGTTAGTGAAATGATAATAGCAACAAATGAGCTTTTATTGTTCCAATGGCCAAAGGAGCCGGCCTTCCATGCCTTAAAGCGCCGTCGTCATTGGGTTTACGATTCGATATAAATTCATGAAGGATAAGCCATTCAAAAGGGGATTTGCATAATTTGTTGCCTGTCCCTCCCTCCGTCTCTTTTCACTCACTCTCTCTCGTTCTCTTTGTCACTCTTTACAGCCGTCTCTGTCTAGCTCTCTCTTGGTGATGTTGGGACAACAATGCGACTCAAGTGAACAATGGGACCGCAATTACAAAAGTTCTACGGGATAACTGCCAACCGACCGACCGACCACACTCATTCGGGATCCATTGTGCTGCACGACAGTTGATCTATTCGAAGATGTTTCAGCCCTGGCAGGGAATGAGGTCGGATGTCGGTATTCGAGAGAATCATCGGTTAACCTGCCAAAATTCACCGGAAACTGTGTTCCAGCTCGAACATTAATCAGCCATTAATATTGTGTAAACGAAACCCGTCAACAAGCAGCAGATGCTGTTGCCAGAACAGAACCTTTACGATGTGTTTTCATTTTGTGAAAATATGATTGTTTTCTCTTCTGACGCACTGCCAGTGGTGTTGCTGCTGCCCTTTGAAATTTAATTCCATTCTGTGTAGCCCGGAATTTTGATTCCATTTTTGCATTTAAATTTAAATATAAATTGACACGTGCCAGGCCTTCACCAAACAAACGGCAAGTGAAGGAAATCGGAACTGCAAAGGATCCGAACCCAAACGATAGGCACGTGTATGAGATGAGTGATTATTTTGAACTTGTTTAGGGGTGGCCCAAGGGTTCCCCTGGGGGATGGGTTTCACTTTCATGTGTATGGCCACATCTGTATGTTTGTTCTGAGTTCTTTCCCCATCTCTGACAGCAAATTAAGATGCCAACAAGTGTGCCTCAAGTGCCTTGTAATTATTTTTACTTAATTTTTGTGGGCATATTTGAGATTACTGAGATTTTCTGGCATTGTTTTTAGCTGAAACATGATTACTGACATGCAATTCTGTATAGAGGAGTATATTTTAAGCCATAAAGCGCTCTAAAGAAGGACAGACAGGCGTCTGTACTTGTTAAAAAGATTCATTTCATTCTGCCATAAACTTTGTCAACTTGAATTCATCGTGAACCCAATTCAAGGCTCATCGACAGTCAAATGATACGTCGACCAAACTTAAAGCCCATAATGACAGACAATTTATTTTTTCTTGGGGTTTTTGGTTGCAAATTGGAGCGGTTCCACGCCCAGACATGCCACCACCGAATGATGCCTGGATGGGGCGCTCGCTCACCCAAATGAAGATGACAATCACTGAATGTTATTGACGATGCCCACCCACCAAACAAAAAGTTGTGAAATCAATGTTGATGATCTCGCCGCTCCCTCCACGAGGAAGAAGTCGAAACTTTCTCATTGTTATCTATCAGTATCTGGGCTCAGGACTAGAGGTCAGCGCCAGCAGCAGGCCTCGACTGTCCACAGAACTGTCACCATTGCATGGCTTCGATGAAATAGAAAATATAAACAAAATCATTTGTCAAAACATTTCGAAACAGCTTTGCAAACTCTCGAGCTCGAACCAAGGGGCAGCAGCCGCCTCAGCAGAATCCCAAGCATTGGAGGAGCACTGTCCACAATGGGCGGTGGTGTGAAGGCGGAAACGGAAATGGAAGCGGAAGCATGAGTGCGAGAGAGTTGCCAGCGAATTGTTGGCCCAGTCCGCATTTTATTCCCCTTCCATCTGCATCTTCTGCTGTTGTCCCCACTGCCCCTTCTGCTTCTGCTGTTGAGAGGTCAGTGGCTGTCTCTTCTTCCATTCCCGGGTTGGCTCTGGCTTGCTCTCATGATTAGTGATAAGAATGTTTTCTCTTTTTTGCTTTCACTCGGGTGCCACACTGGTGCCTCACACTTTTCCTGCTGGGCTTTCCCCCCTTTTTGTGCTGCCTTTTGTGCCACATTGTGCCTGCCTGCTCTATCTGCTTCTCGTGCAACCAAGTTTTTGTGTCGTCTCTCTGCTGGCTTTCGACCAAACATCGTTTGTCAAGCGATTTATTTCAATTATTGATGTTGAATGTTGCCTTTTCTTTGAGTTCTCCTAGGGCCTTGTTATGTGGCAGGTTTGATAACAGTCGGGTCAGTCTCAGGGACACAGTAGGGTGTGCAGAACCCTCATTTCCACAGCCGCCCGAAAGCAGACAATGCATAATTTGGTTACCCAACACTCGAGGTCGCGCCCACAGCATATTTCCGCTTTATAATTATAATATTGCAATAACAATAGCAACGGATTTGCGGCCCGTACATAATTAGTGAAATGTAAAAATTAATCAATTTCGTTATAACCCAATTATAGGAAATTGCTAGCAACGCAATTAAGCCCCGTTTGCCCAAAAATGGTCAAAATGCCAGAGCCATTGCAGGAGACTCCCTCCTCTTGGGTGCTGTCCCATTCAGGCACTCTCTTTCCCCTCCTAGGACCTCTGTTTGCCCCCCACACCCCGCTTTATAGATATCCCTCCCAACAAATAATAATAGAAAAAGCAAACAAGCAGCGCGATATGGGTTGCGATTTAGTTACGCCCCCAAAATGCGGGTCCAGACTGCTGCGCCCTCCATATGACGGGCATAACTGAATATTCTGTATGGCTTTATTTTTTCCGATACGAGTATGCGAAATCAAGCTGGTGAATGCTGGATGCTGGTTGCTGGCTGCTGCCTGCTGGCTGCCAGGGCCCCAGACACAATTTGTAAATTTGCATTTTGTGCGGCAGTAAATAATCCCCGAATGGATAAAGTTTTTCATTTAAATTATGATCCAATATGGACGACGAAACCAATACAACACTGACCGAATAACCGACTTTTGGCGGACGGGCAGAGAGCACATACCACACAGCACACACCGATGCATAATGTTAAAGACCAAATGGATATAAATGTGAGTGCATCAGCCATCTCATCTGCCATAAAGAGAATGAATAAACATGAGGAAAGTCTCTTCATTTGAGAGGAAAATGTGCTTTAGCGAATGTGTCAAAATGTATGGCTCATTAGGAAGATATCTAAAATTCAGCAAACAGAATTAAATGCCAACGTAATAAATGAACCACATAATAAATCCACTTATTTTTTCTATTTTTTCGTTGTCATTGTAGAATATACAATAACAGATGTTTTGCCATGGCAAAATTTATAATTAAATATATGGAAAATACGGCCAAATATGGGCTTACACATTATACATTATACTAATGTTAATATTTGTTATTAGAAAACACTCCACTCGATTTAAATACGACAAATTTATGACAAGAGAAATGTGTGTGCGTCATAAATCAGAAAAAATGCGAAATTGTTAAAATAAATGCTATAGAAATACAAATTGAATTTGAAATAAAACAAAGTGCAACGTGCAATGAAATTCATTGACCCCACGAGTGAAAATAGTGAAAAGAGCAGAAAGCAGCGCTTTCAAATTAAATATGCAAATGTCCGCGTATCACAATGTACGGCGAGTACATACTAACTAAGTTAAATGTATAAATTATTTAAGTATATACATATATTATTCAGATGCACGGACTGAAAGCTATTTATATGCCTATAAAAAATCTATATAAGTATCACTGTACATAGCTCTCCTATGGCGGCGTATGGGGGTATTGAAAATATTCTGGAAGAAATGCAGCCGGCAGGCAGCGTACGTCTCACAGTCGACTTGAATGTAAACATGAAAAGTCGGAAAAACGAAAAATCATATTCTAAATATACACAACGATGCTCACAAGAGAGAGAGAAATTCGGGAGAAAATGATGAGAAGAGAGGGAGAGCCATGCATTTGGTCAGACTTCGTGTGATTTTTAAATGCTTTTCAAATTCTATAGGTACAAGAATTTGTGGAAAATTTTGTTGAAGAAAAACTAAATACACTTTTGAGATGATTTTTAAAAATTAAATCAAAGCATCTGTAGATTTTTCGACCTTTTCAAAATGTTGCAAATAGTTTTATGACGTGTAGAAGGTTTTCAAAAGTGAATCAATGTGGTTCCCATCTTTATTATGACTCCTAACCCTTGAATATCAAAACAGATTCTGAAATATATGTATACTTACGTTCTGAGTTGGATGACACATCGTTGAGCCAAAACCACGCCCAAGTCAAGGCAACCCTCTGCCATGAACAGTGTATGATCAATGTATAAATAAATTGTGTGTAGGTTTTCCTTCGAGTGGCAACAGCTGCATGCTGCTGCTCTGCTGCTTGTATTTGTTGTTGGCCTTTTGGAAAATTCATTGGTGAAAAGCCATGAGTGAGTTTTCCGCTGGCTGGCGATCAGTGCGCGAGAGTGCGTCGTCGAGCGAAGGTGCCACAGCGAAAAGAATTCCCCAAAAGAAAAGCAATCCGTGCACCAACGGGAAAACTGTAGCCAAGTGAAAGTGTAAGGAGATATTAATAGAAAGTCTGTGCCAGCACCACATATATCCGTATATATAGAGGATATATATATAGAAAGAACCCGAGAGATATATAGAGGGAACAGCAGCAAGCAGCAGCATCAGCCGCTAAGAATGACGGATGTGCCAGAGCCCGTGCGCAAGTGCGCCAACCTGTTGAAGGGCACCAAGAGCGATACGGAGAAGTTTGCGGTGCTCTTTATGGTCACGAAGCTGGTGAAGGGCAGGGACGCCAATGCCGAGGGCAAGAAGCTGCTCTTCGAGGCCATTGGCTTCCCCTTCCTCAAGAAGCTGCTCGTGTCCAAGGATCTGCCCAGTGACTGCCCCCCGTTGGTGTACAAGAGCGTCGCTCTGTCGATCCTCACGTGCTTCTGCCAGGAGGAGGAGCTGGCCACGCACAAGGACATCATTGGTGCCATACCCACGCTGCTGGAGATTGTTGAGCAGGCCGACGACGAGGACTACGAGGACAATCTGATTGTCGTGAGTGAGGCCTACAGCTGCCTGAAGAGCATCGCCAGCCATGCGCCCGGACAGCAGGCGCTCCTGGCCACCGGCGCCATCCCCAAGATGTCGCAGATCTACTCGGCCCAGAGCTTCCAGACGGACGAGGCCCTGCATCTGATTGTGCTGCTGGTGAACAAGTTTGGCGTTCTCTCCTGGCCAGAGGATCCCACGGCTTTCCATGCCCTGATCCAGCGCATTGCCCTGGACATGGAGACGGATCACACGGACAGGAAGTACGAGCTGTGCCGCATTCTGGCCGACATCCTCATCACCTGTCGCAAGGAGGTCGTGAACAACTCACTGGACGGCCAGATCTGGCCGGAGAGCTTGTTCAAGGGCTGCGGTGATATTCTCAAGGCCAAGATCGGGCCCAAGCAGCGTGATCCGGCCCTGCATCTGATTGCCACCACCCTGCAGGTGCTGGGCATCCAGTGGGCCTTCATGGACGAGCAGAAGCAGTTCTTCCTGTCGTTGTTGCAGCTGGCAGCCATCGAGGTGCGCATGCAGATGGACGAGAAGAAGCTGGAGACGACCTTCAAGCAGGCCGAGCTGCTCACCTGCTGCTTCGTGATCCTCGAGCAGTGCATCGAGTACATGGCCACCGATCAGCTGGACCTGGAGCCCAAGGAGAAGCAGACCACGTACACGGCCCTTAAGGGAGCCTTCAATCAGGTGATGGCCGTCCTCACGCGTGTCAGCAATGACAAGATCCGCGAGAGCACAAATCCCCGCGACAAGAACTTTATTTTCGCCATCGTGCGGATCCTGTCCGCCTGGCTGGCCCAGGAGACCACAGCCATGCGTCCGGCCATCTACAAGCTGCTTCCCTTCATGCTGAAGGTGGCCAATGAGTCGTTCCATGACCTGAAGACCTGGCGTACCGGCTCCCGGGAGGGAGAGGAGCCCATCGATGTGCTGAGGATCATGATGCCCGCCCTCTGCCACTTTGCCGTGGAGGATGAGGCACGTCGTGTGCTGTTCACCCACAAGCAGGATGAGATTCTGCTGGAGGCTCTGGAGTTCTACTTCAGCATTGCCC
This sequence comes from Drosophila subobscura, assembly GCF_008121235.1. Lineage (NCBI taxonomy): Eukaryota > Metazoa > Arthropoda > Insecta > Diptera > Drosophilidae > Drosophila > Drosophila subobscura. The sequence continues at coordinate 7,264,570 of NC_048533.1, read as the reverse complement.
ACTGGAAGCGTCCCCCAATTCCGAGGGCCGAGCGCTTGGCGCGCATGAACGAGCCGGATCCAGTGCCCACGCTGGAGCAGAAGGCCGAGATGAAGGTGGCCAGAGGTGCCATCGTATCGCTCTGCAACATCCTGATGAACTTTACAGTGCTGGAGCCAAAGCGTGCCGAGGATGGTGCCACCTTTGTCAATCTGTTGAAGTTCGTGGTCGAGAATTTGCCAGAACTGAAGGATACTCCCGATAATCTGGTTATCCACGGCAACCTGGCTGTCCTTGGACTGCTCCTGCTCAAGCAGCAGTCAAAGAAGGTGAAGCAGAACGATTTCTCAATCTGTCGCTACATACAGGCCACCATTCGCTTCCTCTGGGACGCGTACAACATCGACGAGAGCAACGATCCCACGGCCCTCGTGGTGTCCATTGCCTACAAGGGCAACTGGTCGGATCTCTCGGAGTTGTGGTTCCTGGGAATGCAGACCATGTGCGGTGTCCTGCCGCTGGTGCCGTGGCTCTCGGAGTTCGCTCTGGAGTCCGGCTGGGCCGAGGGCATTGTGAAGACACTGAAGAAGGTGAAGATTGGCACTCTGCCGGCGAATGTGAAGTCCGCCTACGAGGACTTCCTCTCGCAGCTGGTGGATGTGAATGGCGATGTGCAGGAGGTGCTCAAGAAGGCCGATGCTCTGCGCGTCTGTCGCAATCACAGGATGATGGATTTGGGCAAGAAACTCTTCGGCGACTGATGGATTGATGGAGTAAGCGATACAGTGAGAGTGGGAGTGGGAGAGAAACCCTTTTCTAGAGGCATTTTTTGTGTGTGATGATGTGCGAAAAATGGCAAATATTTTGTATGGATTTTATTCTATTTTGTATGCTCTATTTTAATAATTAAACACTTATAAGAAAACTCAACAACGAACAACCCAAAAAAACATATTCAATAAAACAACAACTTTTAAAAACACAAAACGGAAATAAATTTCCCTCCCATCCCACAGTTTTTCCTTTTCTCTCTTTGCAAACAGTTGCCCCGTCCGTTCATTCAGTTTTCAGTTTTGGTTTCGCTTTCGGTTTTCCCGCCGCCCTGCTCTGCTGTGTGCTTTTTTTTCAGGGTTTTCTGCTGTTGCCATTGTTGTTTGTTCTTTTTCAGCAGGCACTGTGGGGATTAGTTAAAAAACTTGTTTTGCTTGTTTTATTTTGGAACCAGAAACAACAACAATTGCAATATGTAGGAGTGTGTGCGTACATATTCGGGGTACAATATATAGAGCACGGAACACGTCACATTTACTTATGTCCCGCAAGCACAAACAACAGAATGAGAGAACGGAGGCAGAGGATGGAATGGAACAAGCAGCCATGACGAGTGCAAAAGCTGACCGAAAATAGTAATAATAATAAGTGAAATTTAATTAAAAACATGCAACTAAACTTTCTACCCTCAAAACATGCACCGGAAACGGAGAATTAATAATCTCCTGACACTCGGAGTGACAACATTTTTGGTTTCCATTGAAAGTGATGCGCACATTTATGGCAAACAAGTTTTTGGGGCGTGAGGATAATACGGTTGATGATATGAGAGGTGGGTTTTTGTGGTTTAGTAATAAGCTAGAGAGAAATTGTGTGCCGTGTTGTCTAACAGAACATTTCTGCATACAAAAATGATGAATGGCAATATTTAAGATGAATAAATCACATGAAGAACAATGCAAACGAAAGCTCAATGACGGAGAAACCTTGAATAGTTGGATTTATGTAAGGAAATCCTTGAATTTTATTCTTAATATTCTTATATTTCTACATTCGTTTAAAATCTGTATTCAACATGATTTTCGCATTGTTAATTGGCTGCCCTAACAACCCGTGTAAGTGCAGGCACTAAAGAGCTTAGCCTACATTTGAAATTTTCCATAGATATCTATATATCTGTGTGTGGATTTCAGCCCCCTGCTGAGATGCCAAATTGCTTGTTAGCCAGGAATGAAAATAGAGGAGGAGCAGCAGCAGGAAGGGCTAGCAGAAGGAGCAGCTGCTAACCAGAGGAAAAGGCGAGCATAAATCTCCAATAAATCTTAAATACATATTGCGATGCCTGGCAGGTTTCTGCTGCTGGGCTCAAGGCACATATTATGCGAAAAGTATCGCTCAATCGTTGTGTTATCTGCCCCACACTACGACTATTGCCGCCTCACGAAAATAAAACACGTGACAACCATTTCTCTTCCTGTGTATCTGTGTGCCGGGGTTCTCGTTGGGGATTTTATTACGATATAATATTTTATTGTATACTCGTCCTCGTACCTTTAGATGTTTGGATATTTGCCCTCGCTACATTTGTGCTTCAACCCTTTTTTTTGGGGACTCCTGGCTGGGGGTTGTGGCCATGGCTGTGGACATACATTTTTTTCCCATTTTGGTTGTTAGTCTACAAAATGTGTGAATTTGCCTGAGCCGTTTGTTGTGTTTTGTCATTGAAATTGCTTAGCCTGGCCTGAGAGAGGAGTTCGGAGTCGGGAGCCCTGTGTTCTGTGTTCTGTGGAAGTGGCTTTGGATTTTTCGGGGGCTATTTGTGCATTTGACAAAGGTAATAAAAGGGGTCTTTGGCTTCTGAAGCGTCGCATGCTTGTTGATTTTGTTTGCTCCTGTTTGTTCAGCTCCAAAAGCTATAAAATATATATGCAAACATGCGACACAAAAAGAGTGGATTTTGTCCATGCTCTTGTTTGGTTTATTTTTGGGTTTCTATGGGGGCTTACATTGGGGATGCTGGAGCAACGTGTTTGCCTCTAATTAAAATTAAAAGGTTTCCAAAATGAGCTCTTTAAAGCATCAGTATCTGGCTACATCTTTAAGCTATAATTAACAAAGAATTGCAATTCATTTGGCTGACACCGAAACCCTGCACTCAATGATCCATTAATTTAGCCAGTCAACTCGTCAATCAGGCACCTAGCGAAAAGCAGAAAAGTAGAAAAAAGAAGGGTAGCCCCGCGCTCATGTGCCACACGATACGTTACAAGCGATGTTGAAACTGAAGAGCGTCACAGCAACAAGTTGAAGCTCACCCTTGATTGCAATTAGCTGCAGCTTTTCCCCTACATTGTTGCTATCCTAATGAAATGAAAACAAAGTTGGCAAAAATTCAACGAAAAAAACAGACAAGCAAGGAACAAGCAGTAGAAAATGAAGACAAGACAGGTTCGCTCTCCCCATGGCAACATTTAAGACTGCCACTTCAGGGCAACTCGTTGATGGGCTGCTGGCTGCTGGCTGGCGACTGCCACACCCACCAAGTGGATGGCTTAAGTTTTGAGCTCTGATTACTTTCCGTATGTATGCCATATCCAGAATATATGTTTAGCTGATCAGATAAGAACACTTGAGTTAAGAGGTGTGAAGCATTTACAGACCATTTAACCAGGAACGACGGACTCTCAATAACAATTTCCACGTATTCATGCGATTTTGATTGCCATATTCAATTGTCACTTGTTAGGGGTCTGTCTCTGCTTGTCTCCCCTCCTGGTATATCTCTCTCTCTCTCTCTGTGAAAACCAATTGCTTTAAGTAAAAAGGGTCCCTTGCTGCTGCAAAAAACCACACCCCGAAAAAGAAAATCCAAACCCTCAATTCCAACAATGGGAAACTGCTGCTGGTCCGTCCTCCCTCGACAATAATAATGCGAAATAAAGTAAACGCTGCTCACAAATTTCCAATTGAACGTAATTGTTGGAGGGGGTAGGCGGGATTGTTCCTAACACTTTCTTCTTTTGGAAATGGCTATGCCATTGGGGAATAGCACGACTACTATCGCTCCCCTCTTGAAAGTCTTGAGGAACTTTCAAGCGGGCACGATGGTCCCAATACAAATTAAAATTAATGCAGACTTCGTGGAGACAACACCAGAGGAGAGGAGCAGCTACTGGAACACCAGCTGCTGCAGTTGAAAGTGGCCGAGTCATAAATTATTCAAGACACTTGTCAGCCACAACTGGCCCCCGGTATCACAGCTCCAGCCAGAGAGATGGCCGAACAATTTCAGCAACATATGACTCTGAAATGTACCTAGATCTTCTTCCAACGCGGATATATGTACTTATACAATATTATCTCAATCCTGGTTAAAAATTTAAGCCACATTCTGTTTGGCTTCATCCTTGACCTTGTCAAAAATTGAAGGAAAAGAGAATCGCATTGCCCAAAGGCTGGCTTGCCACAAATTTTATAATCTTCATAAATTTTGCACGACTCATTGAACTTGGATTATCGAATACCAGCAGTCAGCCAGTGCCAGTGGCAGCTTCTTTTTGTATCTGTCATTGAATGGTCTTTGAGTGGTTTTCCTTTTACTTTTGGGATGCTTTTTTTTCGGGTCTTGGTAATTAAATTTGTCATGAGGCTCAGTTGGCAATCGGCTGCGGGTCAAGAGTCGTAAAAACTGACGCCCAAAAGTAGGCAAAGCATAAAAGAGCAATCCCTACAACAAACTTTCACCAACAACATTTGCTCTGCTCTCTCTCTCTTAACTTTCTCTTTCGTGGTCCAAAGCTTTTTGGCCCAAAGCTCATTTACCATATTTTTGTTGGAACCAAAAGCTTCATTTGCCTTCTATTTCTGCCTCTGGTTCTGGTTGTGTTGTCGTTTCTGGTTCTGGTTGTTAATGATGCGTTAAATTTAAATGGCCATAACAATTAATGATAATTGCTTTTCAAGTTATTGTCCATAATATTATTAAGAGTATTGCGGAGGAGTTGTGTACAATACATTTGCATAGTTATGAATGTTATTATCCTAACAGGAATTTCAGCCTTTGCCCCAAAATCCTTTTTTTTACCCACTTAATCAAGCATCCTCTGGCCTTTGGAGACGGCTGGTACTTGTGGTACTTGTTGCCATTCAATACATTTTTATAACAGTTTCAATGAGTTTTCAAAGGGTTGGACGGATGGATGGAGGGACGGGGCCGCTCACACACAGCCAACAGGTAACACAAAACAATAGCTCTACCGAACAAGGAATTACATTACAATGCCATCGAAAGTCCGAAACAATATGAATCGAAAAACTGGCAACCCAAAACGAGTTTTGCTCTTAAAATTCGACTATTTTTTGTTGCTGTTGAGGGGGCTAGTATTTATGAAAAATGTTCCCCCAAACTTTGGCTTTGGCCTTTACAATTCGATTCAATTGCAATTCTCTAGGCCAGCAGCCCACGCAGCGTATACGTAACACAATAAATTATCAAAGTACCGAACACACAGGAGTCCCGCACGTGAAGCAGGTCCTTTCACCCGCAAGTGGAAAGGCGGCAGCGTCAAAGGTTAGTTTACGAGTATCCCTCCTATAGCTGTGACCCTGCCATTCTCCCCCAATTGAAAACACAATAAATATTGCAAGTGGGCGTCGAATATCCCAGCCCTGTCTCTCTGTATCTCTGTCTGTCCGTCTGTATGTCTGTCTGTCTATCGGATCGGTTGAATTGGTTGAGTTCTGTTTGTTTTCGTGCTCTCCCCCGTTCGATATCAACAAGAAATTCAAATAAATGCAGACTCGTAGTCTTAGTCGTTGGCCCACGCTTTAAAAGCTTTCAAATACAATAATTTATTTCATTTCCCCACGATAATGGGGTGGAACGGGGAATTGAAGTGTCTGCGAGGATGGGGTGAGTAGACAGAAGTATCGGTTGCAGCGTATGTGGCATGCCTACATTGATATCGCATCGTATGTGCCACATTACACATATGCACATACATTGATGTGTTAATTGTCGTATCTGCAAGGAGGCCAAGGAAACGGGGCACTGAAATAAATCAGGGTTGTCAGCATTACTAAAGATATGAATTAATTCGCTTCTACTCTAGAGTAACATTGTTATCCAGCTGGAGGAAATGGCATTCAAAAGATATATCCATACACATTTATCATCAGTTAATAGTCTAATCCACAGATTTCAGCACAAATAAATCTTCCATTGCTTTCAATCATTTTATGGTATGAATTTCTTTGCATAAATAGTTTGTAAGTTTAATATTTTACATCCAGCTGGAATATGTACACATAAAATATCCTTTTTTGCAGCAGAATGTTGACAGCCCTGGGGCGCAATTTCCGTTGCATCACATTCCACCACCATCCCTGCTAATAATTCTTAAACATTTTTTGTGTTAAAGTATGTCTTCCTTTTTCCTTATTTTTATTTCGCCTGCCTGCGTGCTCTGCTCGCCTGAAACAATGCATTTTATCTTGGGCTCTTACACATTTTATTTTCTACTCTTTTCCATTCAGCTTTGACATAAGAACGCACACACGTACACATCTATACACACTGTACGAGCAGAGGCTGAGACGCTTACACATTAGGGTGAACCCGAGTAGAAATTTTCCTGGAGCTTCACATTTGATGAGTAATAAATTAGCTGCAAAAAAATACCTAAAACTGAAAAAATTGGCCATAAACTGTTAATGATAGAAAAGTGATACAAGATGGCATTCCCTAACAAATTTAATAGTTTGCCAAAAAAGCCCCCAAAATATGCAGTTCTGTTAGGTCCACCCCAACGCAGACAACTTATTCGAGTAGTCCCCCCCCTCTGGTTGCCCCTTTATTGCCAGGCAATGCTAAAAAATGCAAGCCAGAATGCTTGTCTACTCTAGATACGATACTAGAATACAACTAAATACTTAATTTTGCTCTTTGCTGTTGCCTTTGCCTTTGATTCTTTTAATTTTCCACAGAGGGGTGCTGGGTGTGTGTGTGTGTGGGCCAGACCAGAACGGCTATGCTGTTGTCTGGCAGTACTTATGGCCTACGCACACACGACTACTAACACACGTACATAGATACATGTGGGAGGCACTGTATGGGTGTGTGGGCTTGTGTGTGTCTGGCTGACTGGAAGACAGCTGTTTTGGAGCAATAGGTTCGATGCCAGTGCAATGCAGTGGCAGCAGAATAAGTCGGTCTTTCAACGTCAGCGGACGCGTAGCAGCGTTGTTTTCCCCCAATTTCGTGAGTTTTTGTTGTTGCCTCTTGTGTTATAGTGTGGCACGGAGAATCGCTCATACCCGGCATGGCGCCGATCCTCGAGAATATCGCTCATACGCCGCGTGACCCAATAGTGATCTCGCTGGCGATGCGGAAGTGAAATTGTTTTCTGATTGAAATGTAAATAAGCAACGCCAGCCAAAACAAACAAGGCCACGGGCCCCCGGAGCAATCGCCGACGTTTATCATTGAAAATATGTGCAAAAGTGCAGACCAGATCCGCAGATTGACGCAGGCAAGAGTGCAGCCAGCGCCTTTGAGGCCTTCATTAAACGCCAAAAATTATATATATTCCATTAGAAGTGAGGCTGCATTAACATCTTAAAAGAATTTCCAAATCGAACTACTATAAACATTTGGTTTTAAATTACCTTAAATATTTCGAAGCAAACCATCAGGGCACTGTTGACAAGCGTCCATTAAGTGCACAGTGGTTGCGGCTCTATGGAAAATTCAATGAAAATGTGTACACTGCTCGCAGGCAGGCATTCTATCTCAGAGTTCATGAAACGAACGATTGTTATTTAAATTTCATACAGAAAAAGATTCAATTGCATATACAAGTGAAGGCCACAGAGTGGATCATCGATCTCCCACGTTTTTTGAAAACGTTCTTCGATCTCCAGCATTGAATGTACGAGCTTCATTCATTGTTTAGTCAGATGTTTTAAATAAATTACACATGCTCTACGTATAAACAAGCAATCAGCATTGGAACAACTCAAGCAGCAATTAAAGAAAAATTAAGACATAAAAGATCAAATTAAGAAAAACAGATACATCGTAGAGCAGAAGAGGAGAGCAAAGCTCTGCCCCGAAATGCAATCAAAATATTTTCAGAATGCTTAAATTCTTGTTTGACACATTTTTGACTTAATGCTCTCGATGTGCGACATTGTCAGTGCTTAATAAATGATTTATTGTGTGAGTTTTCTGTTCCAATTCATTTTGAAAGACTTATCTGGCATAAGAGGATGTTGCATTGGGTACTGTAGATTTTAAAAATATTATTCCACACGTGTGTAGGTGTTATTTCCTCTACATTTCCTTTGAATTTCCATCGAATTTCAATTTGGCCAATGCTAATGTATAAATCGCAGAATAGCCCCGAAGGGCAGACAGGTAATATTTATCTGTCTGAATCACCTTCGGCCGCCAACCGGCCAAACAGCCAACCAACCAACCAGCCAGCCAGCCAGCCCATGGTTCTCCAGTGTTTTGCCACATTCAATACGCACACGAACGGTGTATCTGCCGACATGTCTAATAGGAAATTGGCCAGAAGCGGCTCGGCTAACTATCCCTCGTTCCCCTCTGCGCCTCTGAGTAATACTAGAATGCTGGGGCCAGTATAAAATAAACAGAGGAAGGTACAATAAATTGAGGCAAACTTATACATATGTACCTTCAATATGGTATCGTATAGTATCGTATCGATGTGTTTGTGGGCGAACAACAAAAGTACAAGAAAATACAAATATCGAACACAATGGAAACAATAATGTGCGAAACGATTGGAAAATGCGCCACAGTCGCCGGACTCTGTGTCTCTGTCTCCGTCTCCGTGTCCGTGTACGTCTGCTAGTACAATCCGTACGGTCAGCGTCTGGGGTTCGCGTCTCCGGTCAGAAGCAGCCGGCTAGCCAGAGGGCTCACATCGAGTCGCAATCGTGGATAAATCGATGGGCATTATCGTGAAGCTATCGACAGTTTTGAGTCAGGAGATTCTTCTGTTTTTTTTTTATGTTTGTGAACCAACTCATATTTCAAACAAACCTTTCTCACAGCTGTGCAAGTGCTAACAATCCTCTAAGAAATCTTTCATAATTGTGATCTGTAGTCTGTGGTCTGTGCAGAGACAGACTAGAGGGCGGCAAGCCCTGTAGCTGTTGACAAGTGTTAAAGTGCAATGTGCTAATTATGTCACACAGGGCGTATGCGTGTTGTTGAAAGCAAATCGTGAAGTGAAAGCCAAAGCAAAAGGCGTAAGGGAAGAACAAGCGGAAGAGGGCTAAACGCCCATTCAATACTTGTTGCTGGGAATCGAATTATTGCCAGTGTGGAATACAAAAAAAAACAAATGTCAACTGCCAATGCCCTGAAGGTGTAACAAATAATGTGAAAAAAAAATAAAGAAAGAGAAGCGAAACGAAACGAAAGGAGAAACGGTATGGAAAATGAAGTGTCAACGGTTTGAGATTAAATTATCAATTGCTGGGCCGTCGCCGTCCGCCCAAATGTGATTTATTCCTCTACACATGAGTATCTGTGTGTTTGCCAGTGGCAGTGTGGTGTGTGTTTGTGTTCGTAGTGTGCGTGTCGACAACAAAGGGAAATAATGTCATGCATTGGCTCGACGGAATTTCTTTGGATGACAATTTAATTAGCGGACGCGCCAGCGGCAGCAACGGCGAAAACAGCGACAGCAATCAGCGGAAATCAACGCCGTCGAGCTCATCGCCCACCAAAGCAAGTAGGTTGCACCTATACGAAAGTATGTACACTCTAACACAGATCCACACATGGATACATGGATATGTGGATGCCTATACCTACACAACACACACACAATTACAACCACACACTAAAGGCCCTCTCAGTGTGGCCAAGCTTTAATTCGTTGGCGTGTGAGAGCCACCCGAGCGTGTTTATTTGGCTAAGAGCGGTGGTCTGGGGAAGGCGCGGGTTTGAGGTCTGTAAGCGCATACAATCTATCTGACATCTACATAAGTCCCAGGGCGATAGCTAACTGCTGTCTATATCCGCACGGAGAAAGCTAAATGCCAACTATATCCAGGGAAAGCTATCTGCAATCTATTACCACAGGAAGTGCAAATTTGATTTTGGCTTCAAATCAAGAGGCGGTTATTTAGGCATCCAAAAGGCAAGAAGACAACACATTTTCAATTAATATGAATGAAATAGAAGCTGCTTAAGAACTTTAGCAAAGATCTGAAGGAGAATATGCCAGAAAAGTATACAACAAAAAAAGTCATTGATTTACCTACGTCCCACACGATAAATCTCCACTTTTTTCCATAAAAGTCTTCTGTAACTTTTTGTCTGCCTAAAGCAATAGGCGAGTTGCCTGCCACAAATTGGGGTAAAAATTATTTTTGTTTTATCGTATCATAACTCATACATTGTATTCCACGAACTGCTTATGAACATTTTAATCAGGAATGAAAGCAGCATCTACCATAATCATTAAGTATATTGCTTGATTTACTGAAAATTTTGCGAATGTTCATATCCAGAGCAAACAAACATTAAATTGAAACTCATTAGAAAGAACTCATGGCAGAAACAAGCCGCAAATGGACTCTCCGCCACTGCTACACCTGTTTCTCATGCCACACGAGACATGATATGATTTTCACTGCCCCAAAAATACACACAAAATCAATTTAGCATTATTGGAATATTTATTTCAATTACGCCATAAAATGTACTTGAAAACGATTCTCTCCAAAATTTTCGATTGATTTTTGCTGCTCAGCAAATGAATTTGCAGCCAAAAATTTGTCTTTGGCAGCCAGAAGCAATGGGAAAAAAATGAATGGTATTGAATTTTAATTGGGAAACACATTATTCCCGACCCCTGCTTCTGTGTGTTTATCTTCTTGCTGCTCATAATTCAAGATCAATTATTAAAAACATATATTCATCATTTAGTCCGAGCAATCAGCGGCGAATGAAACTCTCATCATTTTGATTTGGGGCTTTTATGTGGCTGCGGCTCATTGAACTTGCTGGTAAAATATTTCCTATATCGAACATAACGATTTGCCATGCCAATTTTTCACTGGGAAAGCAATTAAATTGGTCTCGCTTCCGTTACCTTGATCGTTCATCGATCATCGGCCGCTCAGCGGCCAGGAATTGATTCCCATTGATCTGAATTTTCCGACCCATTTCGGGAGGCCTTCAATTAGCACAGCCGCGAAACTGAGATCCATTTTATTTTCGAAATAATTCACAGAATCAACAAAATGGCAAAGTGTTTTGGCTTCGTTGTAAGTCTGAGGCATATGGCAATTTGATTTGTAATTTATTGTTTACAGAATCTCGTACGTTTGCATTTCCATCTTCATTCCAGTTTTCTCGATGTGGCACAGACGTCCAAACAATATTACAAATTGTGGCAGGCAGGCAGGGTATAAAAATAGACACGGATCTCTCACCTTTTTGGAATGACTGCAGATGACCCAGAAAAGTGACGGGAAAACTAATTTAGTTGTGATTCTGACACAATTAATAGAAAAAAATAAATGCGTGTTTGTGTGTGGAAATACACTCGGGAAATCAGTGTTGGAATTTATATGTTTATTAAAATTGCTGAAAATATATGGGTTTGAAATTCCTTTTGCTATTCGATTTTCACTCAAAGAGTCCAACAGGTCATTAAATCAGTTTATTTATTTGATTCCATTTAATGCGTCGGAGCTTTGAGTAAGATCCATAAAATTAAACACACATTAAACCCCCAATGAAAAAGGAATCTCTGTCACCCTTTTGCAGCCACACACCATGTTGGGCCTGGTTATTATTCCTCATATGTTGGCCATTAAAAAGTTTAACTGCAGCCAGTTTCCATCAAAGGCTGTGCCCCGCATTATGTGTATTTATGAAATCGTTCAAACGCATAGACACGAAAGATCCTCTGGTTTGTGTGGCATAAAAAATCGAGGCAAAGACGGAGGCAGAAGCGAGACCCGAGACCCGAGCAGGAGGCACACTGCCCCATAATAGAACCATAAACTGCAACAGGCGGCAGCAAAAAATAGACAGAAACTTGCTCATTTTTCTTGTTTGTTCAAGAGTTTGCCTGTGCATTCGGTTTTGCTTGTTGTCCCAGCCGCCGCCGCCGCTGCCGCCGCCGCCTCACGCAACTTTCATTCTATCTCTCTCTATGGTTAGCAGTTCCTCTCTTTCGTTTCCTTTTCTATTTATTTTTCACTTTCTATGCTTTTTGGAATCGTCTAGCCGCTGAGGAAGATGGAGTAGAACAGCAGGCACAGTGTTGAGGTTTAATATGCGGACAAGCAGATTAGTCGTAGAGTTAGGAATGTTTTGGGGGTTTTTATGGATATGGTTTCTTTTATTAGAGACATTTTCTTTTACCGATTTAACTGTGGAATGCCAATGTTAGTTATTTCTCTGAAGATGAACTTTTATGTGGTGAAACCCATTATTGAAACCCATGTTATCTATAGGAAATGAGTAAATCTCTCAAGATTTCCATCCATCCAATGATCTTTTTCCAACATACAAACAACTCAGAAAAAGTAAAGATTTTGTGTTTATATAGGATATAATCCCCTAACATTTCCAATCTTTAGCCGTATATTTACTTTGCCCACTGTCTGCAGACGGTTTAGCAGCTCACACGCACATTCCGACAGTTTATTGGCATGCCGTATGCCGCACACCGCCAAGTCCGCTCGAATGCACCCTGCCCCCTAAGTCTGTGAGGCATGCCCCACACATGAAACCCACACAAACAACCGTGTACACAAGTAGGCAGAGCGAGCGGCACACGCATAAAAGAAACAACAAATAAAACGGTTGTACGCAAAATATTTAACACGAAAACACACAGAACCGAACCCAATGCCGGAGCCAAGTGGTTGCAGTTCCCAGTCGCGTGCCTCGCTGGCCACATCGCATCCCGTATCCGTTCCGCCCCAAAGAGTGAGAGTGTGAGAGATTGAATCTCATAGATCGCATTGTATCTTGATCAGCAGGAGAATTCTGTCTTTGTCGCGCTCATGATCATCGTGTGTGGGTGTCGGGGTCGTGGTGTCCATCCGCTCCAGATATTTACCCGTTTTAATCGTACCTGACGATCTCGTTAATGGAAGAATGTGCTCAAGTGATCCATAAATTGGATTGATATTTTTATTGTGCGGCTGCTTAATTGTCCGCAGACATAAATTTCGCTTGGATATAGCATTTCGTGCCAATTACAAGAATTATTTATGAGTTCTTACTATTACGATACTGAGTAAGTGTTTATAAATAAAAGATATTCACATATTCCATCCCGAGATTGTTTATACGGGTTGAATATTTTCGTGGAATCAATATATTGAAGAAATATTTGCTGATTATTACGAGTAGTTCTGTGGATCAAGATCTCAACAGGTTTATCTCCGATCTATCTGGCATATTTTGCATAACTTCTGTTTAAGATTAGTTGAGGGGTTTACTGTCGTATCTGGCTTCTATCAGAATCTTTTTTAAAATACGTATTCCACCTTGATAAATGGCATAAATTAGCCAAGTATTTGATGTATGTATGTGCTTATTCCTTTATGTTTGGGGTCGGTGTTGGTCTCGTGTGTGTGCCAGTTATGTAATCGTGAAAGAAAATCCTTTTGCTGGCAAGCTTTTCAATGCTACACAAGAGAAAAGAAGAAAAGTCCCAAAGGGGGCTGGGATGGGGTTGCCGTTGCCTCTCAAGAAGCGAGGCTGATTCTGTAACACATGTAAATATTAATGAAGGATGACAATGTGTACTTGACAACTTAATCGATAAATCAATTGCCTTTGCCAGAAGATAATGCCTTTACCCCTTTGAATAAAAATATATTGTATGCATGGTACATGTGTGTGCCTGGGCTTTTGTTGGATGGCAGGAGGAGGGAGCTGGAGATTGGTGCGTGTGTAGCATACATTCTGGCCCCTTTGGGGTATTGTGTAACCAACAATCCAGACACTGTCGGTCGCCCATAAAGAATGGAATGTCATTGAACATCTAGATATTAAGCCACACATCAACCTGCCAGAAATACACTGCTCACAAATACTCGAATTTCGTTACTTGAAGGTGCCACAAATCAAAACCAAGATGTTGCATTTGGCCGCAATTTATCCAGATGTAAACTGCCATTGGCCCTCGTTTCTGTGGGTTCTATTTGGGGTCTAGGGGGTGGGTTCCCGAATGCGCTTACACACTCTGCTCTTCTCCAAATAAAAACGCTCTCAACTATTTGTAAACAAAAATCGAAAAGAAAAGTAACAAAAAGAAATAGAAAACTCACAACAATGTTGTAGGAAAAACACACAGAAATCCAAAATCAAATAAGCAACAAAAAATAATTTTCCATTTTCATTATTATGATTTTGTTATTGTTTTGCCCCTTTATCCATTCCATATTTTTCCCCTTATTTTTCCCGTGTGTTTTGTTTTGTGTACGGTTGTGGTCACCTTTTTCTTTTGTTTTTTACTTTATGTGTCTTTTGTTTTTTGTTTGTTGGTTTTTCTTTCACATGTGGGAAAACTAATGCACGACTATGCTCCGAGAACGAAGACGTCATGCACACTTTAAGCTAAACACCAGGTAAACCAAACCAGAAACAAACTCATTTACTTAGCCATAAGCTAATTAGCTTTAGAACTAAGTTAATATCTCCCATCGAAATAGTGACGTCTAAAAGCGAGAGAGTGATCTGTATAAGAGATCAAAAGCTTGTGAATGGCGTAAGGATCATGCGCAGATCTCTTATAATACATAATGGGGTTGGAGCTTTTAAGATCGTTTTGTGCTTTTCGATCAATATATTACTGGAAAAGTAAAGGCATTGGTAAATCAACAATAGATGGCGTTGCCTAAGAGATCGCGAAAGAATCTTCAGTGATAGATGGATTTTATATTTAATTTTTCACATAACATAAACAACTTCTCTCGAAAATCGTTTCAATTGTTAAATTTCCTGCCAGCCATAGACTATATATTTCGAAATGAGAAATATCCATCCATAAGTTATGGCTCATGAAATCCGTCCCCCCCCGTCCACCAAAACCCACTTAATCTTCCTGTAATTTCTGCCAAATTCCTTAAATTAAGCCTAGCAATTTTCTAAGAAAACAACTATCTCAAAGCGGAGAAAAGATGAAAATATTATCGCCCAAGATTAAACTGTCGCCGTCACATTTATGTCAAAATAAACAATAGATACTGCGGCGTGGAATGACAGGCGGCGATTAGCTTTGATACAAATTGGCACGGGATGGCAAAAGGTGTCGGGCTCCTTTAAATTATATTTATGCCCCCGCCAGCTATGTTTTATCCCTAGCTAATTTCTCTAATTGGCTGATAAATAACGCCAATTCAAGCGCATTTTTCATAAGCGAAAATTATTATTTATTAGCCGTGATGGCCTCCCTGTGAACTTTACCTCATGAATATTCGTACAGCAATAGTCAGACACAGTGGAGAACTATCCAAATGAGTGGAAATTATTTTTAAAATGTTGTGCGATGACAAATACATATATTTATATCCAAGATTTGATGGGATCCATGATGGTATTGGTGGCATCTATAGTTTTTATTTAGGCCGCCAATGCCGCGACACATTTAACAAGGAGACAGAGGCAAGCACAGAGGGGTAGAGAGTCAGTGTCAGAGAGGGATACAATTTATTTCGTTTGGTTCTCAATAAAAGAGCTGTTAATTTAATTGGAAATGCGGTTATTGTTAATTTACTCCATCATCTGCTGCTTACCAAAGATATAAATTAATTTCCCAGCACTCAGTTGTTACAGCAGCTGTCAACCCACAAAAACCAGAACCAGAAGCCGAACCAGAATCCCAACCAGAACGAGAACCCAACATGGAATGCGATTAAAGGCTTGATTAATTTCAATTTATTTCCTATGCTATCAATACTCGTACCAACATGATTATGGGATCTGCAAAAAACCCTTTAATTTGGATAATGCAAACGGAAATAAATATTCGAGTAAATAAAGTCAATTTACTCGAGTGACATAAAAAACCCTGTTGGAAAAAACCACGAGTCTAATTAGCTGGGTAATTGATTGTATAAGCACACAGCTTTTTTTCTAAAGCTTTAACATCGCTGACAAGAAGAAAAACAATAAATATTTGAGCAATTTTAAACATTTTTGTCACTTAATTGAAATTTTCATAATTAATAGAAGAATTCTCGGGGTTTTACCTTCGAATCGGGAAATTGGCAGAAGCTTTTTGCTCCAGCTGACTTTTTAGAGAGACAACTACGTCAGACAATTTTCAGTGCTGATGTTTGATCATAGTTTTGGTTGAATACCCTTTTTACACTTTCAGGGATGTATGATTTCGATTTGGGATGGTTAGAGCAAGATTTTAATCTTGCAAGATCCTATTATTCCTCTTAGAAACACTTTTCAAGTGCATTGATTCCTTTCCTACCACATTAATTTCTCTTTCTTTATCCAAGAGCATCCAAAGTTCGTCGTCCTCTGCCGCAGGTGTTTTTCCTCTCTCTCTCTCCATGTTCTCGTCCGATTCTTTTTGTTAATCTTATAAACGAATGCTCGGGGCACAGCATGCGTTCATTTCATTGAGAACGATGATTTGTTGTTCTTTCGATTTACTCGCTCGCATACGCTTTATGAAACATTTTCTATTCTTTTTTGTTTTGTTTTATGGTTTTTATGTTCGTTTTTCATTTTTCTTATAATTTGAATAAAAATTTAAGCGAAGCAGACAAATCTTGTTGCTCTTGGCGGTGCGGCAGTGGCAAAGAAAGCCAATGGTTCAATGCCAGTCGTAGTCGTCGGCGTCGGCGTTTTGTTGTTCTAGTCGCGTTCTTTTTTGGCCAAAACTGATCTCGCTCAACTGTCAGTTTTCGGTACAGAGTCGACTCGTGCGGTTTTGCTGCGGTTGAAATTTACTTTTGTTCAACACATTTCTCACTTTGTCACGCTGTTCACGAGATGTTACAACAAAAATTAGAATTAATTATTGAAATTTAAGTAAAGGCAGTGAATGAGTGTGCTGTGGCAGTGAAATTCGTCACAGACCGCAGATGATTGCATAAATATTTTGGGTAAAACCCACAGAAAAGTGTGACCATTGTTAAACTGATAAATGAAAGGCGCTAAACAAACAAAAACTCACTATGAAAGAAGTCGGAAGACCAACAAACGCTCGGAAAAGTCCGCCAAGTAAGCGAAACTCTTACTTTCCCCAGTTTTCCCTTTTGGATATCCCCCGTCCAGGCCCTTTCCCTTTGTCCAATGCCATTTGCCACATGCACTTTATTTTGGGAACCAGACATCTGGCTCTTGATAAATATCAAAAGTCATTAAATTTCTCTTCTAATATCCATACACTTCAGTGGTCGTTAAACAAACAATACTTGCCGCTGGCCAGCGGAACTAAAAATAATTTCAATTTGTTTATCATCGAATCGTGCACGAATCGGGGGTACGGGTACATTGTCCAAGTTGATTTTACAAAGTAGTAGACAGAATCATACGGAATGTTTATTCCAAGCGTATGTATCCCCACGATCTATAGTCATATATATGTATGTATATGTTTTTCCGAGTGAGTGTGTGTAGACATCAATAAAACTGCCAAAATTGCTTTGCTATCGATCATCAGTTTATCGATCCGATTGTTTGGTCTGCTTTGTTGGGGAGAAACGTGCTGACGCCCAGCGCTGCGCTGTTGCTGCTTTTTTGTGTATACAAATACAAATTGGGAAAATCGAAAAATAGAATCCAGAAATCAGGGATGGAAAGTGTTGAAGATTCTGAGGAACCAGAACATGAACTTATAAAAGCAGTACTGGAATCATGAAGAAAATTATTTAATTAATTGAAATGGAGAAACATATAACTAAAGGATTAAGCAATTTTAGAATATATTTCCATAAATGCGGAGATTTTCTTGAATATATTTCCTCAATTGTGAAAGAGTATGTACATGCAGACAGACTCCAGTTGCCTATTATTTTCAGCAAATGCGCTTCATTTTCAGAGCCTGTCCTGTACAGAGCTTTGCCTTGAGCTGTAGGCGCACGCGTTAGTAAATGTTCTCCTACAACAGGCCTCTGTATTTGGAACAGAATGTGATAGGAATAACCTGCCTGATTATAATCATACCAAATATTTATTATTCTCCATTTAAAATGGAGCAAATGTTTATAGAGCACAAAACTTTCCTTCGGTATATTTGGCCCGCACCTAAAATAATACTACACAAAAATCGTTAAAGATTTGGAGAGAAGTTGAAAACATAAATCGAGAGAGCAGGCATAAATCTTAAATAGAAAATCTCTCTGCGATCAGCTGAAAAATATCCCAAGCTCTTTTCCAATCAGTGGCCAAAATAAATGACACTTGGCTGAGTTGGGGATGACTGCCAAATATTTGAATACGAAAGCACTCTTGTCATTTCTTAAATATGGGAAAATGTTTTGAGATTTACGCATTCCACAAACTGTAGGGGAGACATCCTAGCAGACAACATACATGGGGTATAAATATACTATATGTATCGTATGTATTTTTTTCTGAATATTTGTTTTGGAATGGCATATGCTATGGCTCTGAGAGCTGAGATCTCTCAAGCGATCGGCAGTTTGTCAAAAATTCCCAGTGTAGACGGGCAGCCAGTGTCACATCGCATCGGAATAAAAAACGTAAATTATGGAAAGGCTGCAAAGAATCCCATTTTTATGGCTCATTCGGGATTTCAATAGATCTGTTAATCTGCTTAATTTGATTTGCAGAATTATATGCGCAGTGCCAAGTGATAGGAAACTTTGGAATACTCTTCTCGGATCACTCTATTTATTTGCTTAAGAAATTCAGGGTAAAATTTCCCTCATGCCAACAGCCGTTGAATCGTAATCATTGGATAAATCAATTTATTTATGCTCCGTTCCGTTGTTGTAATTTATTGGTCTGCTTTGGTTATTTTCTTTTCCTCAGAGCCGTTTTTTGGTAGCGCCAAAAATCGGTGATATTTATATTTATTTTTCCTACATCGCCGGTGCTTTTTTCTTACTTTTTTCTTATTATTTATTTATATGCGGCGAGTGTTGAAAGGCCGTGCGCCATACAGTCGAAGAGAACGGCTAACAATTGGTCCCAATGCTGGATCTAAAATCCGGTTCAGTTGACTTACAGCAGTCGTTGAAGAAAGACCAATATATTTTGAGATTTGGGAAGAGTTTTGATTTACGGTTCACAGGAAAAGTTTGGCATGTTGGTTGGCCGCCGTTCGCCCTGGCAACCACTCACCAATCGCAGGTCCTACTCGTAGTTTTAACTGTAGAGCTGAAAATCTCTTTTTAATATTTAAGCAAATTATCTAATGCATGTTCGAACTTTACAGATTGGACAGAAAGTCATCGCGGGGCATGATATACGAGAATGAGGAGCTCAGGTTGCGCACCATCAACATAAATGCCGAAGTTGAACGAGGTAAATGATGGGCTCTCAGGCGATCAAAGTCGTCAAACAATGCGGCCATAAAAGTGTATTTTTATTTGTATGTGTGCAAGCATTAAACAACAGGAAATCAAATAATCGTTTAATAAATAGGGAAAATGCTGAAAACAACCAATTAAAAAGACATTAGACGGTGGCAAGCGAAACGAAAACCAAAATAATACCAATCCCAACCAAATAAATGTATATAAATATATATAATGCTCTCTACCCACATATGTATATCTGTCCATCTATATGCGATAGATATATGCGTATGTTGTCCGTGTCTATTCATAAAAAATAATAATAATTTTCATTGCCAAAACAGAAGATAAGCGATTGTAAACAATGCGATTTGAGGTGTCAAAAAGGTCTGACAGCACTGCATGATTGCCACGTGCTTTGGTTGCCCCTGCTTTGGCCAGTTCCTCCCATAGATATATACATACATATGTGCCATTGCTGTTGACTCTAATGGCTTTCCTGCTTTCCAGGGCAATCGGACATCAAGCGCCTGCGGCGTGAGAATGAGCAATTGCGTCGCGAGATCTGGACACTGCGGGACGAGTGCGATAGGCTGAACAAACGCTTCAAGGCGAAGCTCAATGAGCATGAGTTTGGTGGCTGTCGGGGCAGTGGAGGAAGTGGTGGCACTTGCCATGCCTACAGATGTAGCGGTGGGCGAGGCAGCGGTGGTTGTGATGTAAACAGTGATGTAAGTAAAATGAACACACATATAACGTGTGTTTTTAGATCATAATTGATTCATATTAACTCTGGTCCCAGTTTCCATGTGTTCTTATAAATGTTTCTATGAAAACTAGGCAATTTAATACAGAATTAAATGTGTATTCGGTTCACAATTCTCTTGAATTTTGATAATTACTCCGCTATCTACTACGATAGCGATAAGAATTTGTTCTGTATCGGCCATCGACATCAGCTGATCACACGAAAGACGCGCCATAATAAACAAACTAAAGTTTCTGACTTCCATTTAATTGATTTTCCCATTAAAAACAGGACTCTGACTCATGTGATACGTGTCGCGGGGCAGACGATGGTCATTGCAGCGACGATTGCTGCCAGGAGGGTGGTTCGTGTGGCCCACTCAAGCCACCACTGCCGCCAGAGGTGCCCGTATCATCCAAGAATGAGAATTCCTCGCTCAAGGCTGACCAGCAGCAGCAGCAGCAGCAGCAACAGCCCATGCACTTCGATCACCTGTCTGTGGTGTCTGAGGAGACGCTAAGCAATCCGGAGATGCTGCAACAGTTCCAACAGCAAGAAAATCGAATGCTCTGCACTCCGGATTTGAATGGATCGCAGAGCACGCTGCCCAGTTTAATGGGACCACTGACTCCGCTGACGCCCATTGAGATGGTGGCCAATCAGATGAATGACCTGCACGCGTCCGTTCCCCCATTGTCGTACTTTGAGAACATATTGTCGCAGCACATGGGAAATCCCAATTCGGGTGAGAGAAAGCCGCTCATCTTCATTGCGAATCTGTGATCCATTTCTAACTCTTTGTAGCGCTGACTCCCACGCCCGAGCTGGGGAGCAGCTCGAGTACCACCACTGGAAAGACCATGCGCCATACCAATGGCTGGGACTACAATCTCCAGTCGCCCTTCACGCACCGCAAATATTCCAATCACACTTCGCCTTCCCGTTCGCCACCGCCACCGGCTACGATGACAACCTTTGTGCCAACATCCACACAGCAGACGCTGCCAAAGATCGCACTGAATGCCCCACATCTGCCAGTTGGCCAGGACGACAACATCGAGACGGTGGCCATCACCACGAATGGCACGCAACAAGCGCTCAACAGTCCGAAGCATTTCTTTTCGCCGCTCAAGCCTCGTCTCAGGCTCAACACGAAGCTCGCCAACCAGGCCCAGGGCCAGGGCCAGGGCCAGGGCCAGATGCGAGACGCCCTGCCGCCAGGATCACCGCCACCGCCGCTACGTGATCCTCCGGATATATTCGTTAACAATGCTCTGGCCTCGCCGTACCGACGAGTCTCGCCACAAGTAAGTCCGCGTCGCCACCGCTCCCACTCGCATTGCCATGCCCACCAGCATTCGCGCCAGCACCCAAGCCAGCGGCACGACCAGGACCACGAGCATGACCACGACAAGCTGGAGGTGACACAGCATCCCCAGCACTGTGCCCTGCACCGTGCGGTGGTCGATGTGGCCGCTGCTGTTGGCTTGGGCCTTGGCCCCGCTGCCAGTGCCAGTGCCAATGCCAGAGACAAAGACAGGGCTCGGCCGCATCCGGGCTCCAGCGTGCTGGACATCTACACGGCTGCCCTGGCAAATGCAGCGGCAGCCCGCTGCTCTCCACTGCCAATGCCCCGCTCCGCAGCGGAGCCCATCTATGCGACCGCACAAAAGCCCTGCCAGAGCACCTGCATCTCGGCCACGGCCCTGACCAAGCCCGTGATGACCATCACAACAAACACCACAAAGACCACAACTTCCCCTTTGATATTGCCAGCAAAGGCATCGAAGGTCCCAGCGAAGCGGGAGAACGTTAGTCAGGTGAGGGATCGATCCTCTGGCCAGCAGTCGATCATCCTCGTGCCATAGTCCTCTCCTCTCATCAAATCTAGTCATCAGTTCAGCTTAGCTGCATTAAAATGGAATAATGTCCCATTCTTCATACTTTTATGCTTTCGATGTCCATTATTTTTAGAATTTTTAGACCTCTTGATCGACCCCAAACTATTTTTGTAGCAAATATGAATATAGTTCTCATGTGTTTTTCTCAAAATATATTCTATTTCCATAGCCAACTGCTAAATGTATATTAAAAATCAATTTTCAAATCTATTTAACAAACAAATTGTAGAAAAAAAGATCTAGAAAATGGGAATAGTTACATATATGTTGTTATATTTGTTTCACTTATCATCACAAAATACATAATAAATACATAAATAGCGTTTAAGTAAGCGTATGAAATGTTTAGAATTATAATTAAATGTGTCCACTTTTAGAACCTTAATCCCAATCGCTTGAAATTGCTTTAAAAAATCACAAATTATATTTTACTTGATTTCTAATGATTTTCCTATACGCCCACAGACGGATTCGGTCAACCTGGAATCAATACTAAACGACATTGAGACCATTTCGGAGGACATTTTGGCCATTCAGCTGGAGAAAAGCAAGTCGCGGGACAACCTGAGCCATCGCCAGGACAACGACAAGGTCAAGAAGCCATACCGCTCCGAGATGAATCTGTATCTGCAGTACGATGGCACAAATCCGACCATTTCCTCTGCCACTGCCAACGCCACCACGGAGAGCGAAGCAGAAGGAGCAGTGGCGGCGACAACAACCTCCAGTGATTCGGGAAACAGTGGGAACAGCAAGATGATGCGACGCACTCGCTCCCTCGAGCGGGAGCACACCGACAGCCCTGCACCTCACATACCCGATCCGATGGCGCCGTTTCCCGACAAATGCACATATCTGGGATTCGAGCAGATCAATCAGGCGGCAGCTGGAACGCAACCGTCTCCGAATGGACAGCGTCCACCCATCAGTGCCAAGCCGAGTATAGCGGCCAAGCCGCCGCCTCCATTGCCGCCGACGCGAAGGCCACAGATGCCCACAGAGCCACCACCTCCGCCTCCAACATCTGCCAGTGGCATGTCCCCTAACAAGAGTCACCTGTACAAGACCCTGGCCACGGCAGCTGCCAAGCGGGCCATTTTTCGATCGTCTCCATCGCAACTGACGCGCTCCCTGGATGTGGAGCTGCCGGGGGGTGAGCCGGAGACAGCCGCGGAGCAGGCGGCACAGACAGAGGTAAGAGTGGTCACTCGATTACTTCCGCTAAATTAAGATTCCAATACTCATTACAGGCTGATGAGCTGGCGAGGAGGAAGGCTCGTCGCGTCTCCATACTGTGTGGCGCTGGGCAAGCGCACGAGGATGGTGTGGCACCTGTAACCACAGCACCTACGGCCACTGCCAGTTGTGTGGACCTGCCCACCGCCGTGCTCACGCATCCCAGCATCAAGGCCTTTAAGATTAGTCACAGCACACCGTCCTCGCCACATTCCTCTCGGCGACGCACCAACAGCAATACCATGGCAGTGCCGGGGCATCCAGAGGTGACAGCCACCGCCTCGGCGCCGCCCAGCACCAGTCACCATCATCACCATCGCAAGGAGAGCAGCGATCCGGCGCCAATGACGACAGCGACTGTCAGTCGGACGAAGTGCTCGCGTCGTCACTCGGAGGGCACTGTCCATACGGTGCACAGGAATAGTGCTGCCAGCGGAGCAGGAGGAGGAGGGCACCATCATCATCACAACCACCATCATCCGCATAGCGGCATGGCGATTAGCAGCAATCCGCACCACAGCCACCATTCCCACCAGGATAGCAACCACGAGACGGCCACCTCGTTATCCGATCGGAACTCCAACAGTTTCGCCTCCTCGCGTGAGTCCTCCACGAGCTTCAGCATGCGCTCCACTCGCCGGAAGATCTCGATAAGCTCACACACGGGTGGCAAGATTCCCTGGTGCGGCTGCTGGGGTAACGGGTGCCTCTAGACGGGTGAGGCAAGGGAGAAGAAAAAGGAGAAGTGGTTTCAGCTGCCGTCCAGGAATGTACATTTCTAGATCTTCATATGTATATGTTTCTATATGTTTTTAGATAGGATAGAATATAGACAATCCACAAGAACTTTTGCTTTTAGACAAATTTCCTTTCGTTCTGTTCAGTACAAAATGTCAGCAGTTCGTAAAACGTTTTCACAATTCAAAAACTAAAGTTACAGAAACCGAAATTCGTTGTACATACTTATGTTTTGTTAGAATCGATTTAGTTATAGTAATTAACATCATCAAGTTCTATAAATGTATAAAAGAAAGCAGTTAATAATTGTTGCTCAGTTTGGAGAGAATACAAATCAGAAATATATTATAGAAAAAAGTGTCTGGTAACCTATTTTAAAATTATTGAAGTTTAAGGAATGTTATCCAACCAATTCGCACACACAGGGTTAGATGGAGGTAACACACCCTCGCACATTTGGTCATATTGTGCCATGAGTTCTTCCGTGTAGTTTCGCTTTAAATTAAATTTTTTAGGTGGCAACTTTTTATAACAAATTTCATTTCACGCTTGTTGGCCACCTCTAAAGCTCCACTCAACGAATAGAACTGGGCTTTAAATGGGTAGAGATACAGAGAAACTTAGTGGGAGAGAGAAGGAGAGCTAGTTATAGAGAGAGCGTGGGGAAAAGAGAAGGAGCAAAGCCGCAATGGTAGGTGAAAAGGACACCGAGACCGTGGCAGGAAACACTGCAGAAACGGCTACAGAAAGTGGGGAAAATGGTACGGTGCGGGTACGTAGCTGGAAACTGCAACTGAAATTGCGCAACAAGCGAAAATATACAATATGCAAATTAGCCGCAAATTAAGGTGTAAAAATGCATGACACACAAAACGCCTCTAGGATATATGCAGGAAACAAATTAAATTTTACCCCCAGTACTAGTGGCAGTGGCAGTGCCAGTGCAAATTGCGGCTGTTGCCATGGCAGGTGTGAAAGGGGTACGCTATGTAGGAGAGTCCTCTCCAAATGGTGGAGAAAATAAAAAGTCAACAAGAGGGACTGGGCCACTGCAGTGCGCCAGAGAGCCAGAGAAAATGTAACCCAAAACTGAGAGATTGCCAAGGGCCAATCTACAGTTTATTTTACTCCTCACCATCGCAGGGAAACGGTGACTGGACTGGACTCACTCCTCCAGAACAGAGAAAAGCGAGAACCACTGAAGGACTGTGAGTCCATTACTGAAGGACTGGGACGGGGACTCCATCACTGGCCAGCTGCCAATCAATTGGTTGGCACTTTACTCCGTTTTAGAAATAACAGAATTTATGGCATCTTCTCCGTTTAATTGATTGGCTGCCAAGTTCTGCCAGATTGCCGCGAGTTTCGTTTTATTGCATTGTGTTTATCTACGGAGGACTTTTAGCCTGGGGCCCGCTCGCTCTGTTTCTCCCTGGCTTTGTTCCCGTGGCCATTGACTGGCTGCCAGATGCACACACTCATCTGTTTGTTGCTGTCTCTGGCAGGGACATGAGAAATCAATTTGTAATCATTATGAGTCCGTTTATTTGCCAATGAAACCAAGTGGCAGCGCATGAGGGCAATCAGCTTTCGAGAGCTCGAGTACCGCACATAAACTCTTAGAGGCAATGCTAAAAATACAAATGATACTTTTTCAGACAAAAGAAAATATGTATAAGCTACAAATTAAATATAATAAAATAAATAAAATGCCAAAAAGAATTACCTGCCCCGGGTGAGGCTCGAACTCACGACCTTAAGATTATGAGACTTACGCGCTGCCAACTGCGCCACCGAGGCCTTGGATACGTGCGTGGCTAAGATGTGTTTTTGAATATAACCGGCGATTTCTCAGGTACATCTTTTAAAGAATTAATCTTTGCAGGGAACCGATGTATTTGTAGGTGATCTGCAGATAACCTTACACCTGATCTGATGTGTGACCGTAAACATGAAATTTGTTTATTTTTATTTATTTTTAATTACTGGATTAATCCAAATAAATTTTTTTCCCTTTCAATAACTTTCTGCAACAGGATTTGGATACATGTAAAAATATTAAACCTACTAATAAGCATTATTAGAAATTCGTACGACTTAGTTTATTTAATTTTACACCAACAATTTACTCACTACAAAGAGTTAGTTTGGATTCATAACAGCGAAAGTATTTTGCACAAAAATGTACATGCGTTTTGCTTAGTAAAAAGCTTTATTATAAATTGCTTTCCCTCTGAAGAACACTCCCGAAATATTTGTGGCCACATTCCGGGAAACTTTTCTCTAATCAAATCCATTTCAAACGATGCATTTCAAAGACTCATCTCAGGCAATTTGCCCCTGGCTTTTCGCCTAATGATTTATACGCTCCGCTCCCTCCCGCCCAAACGCGGCGACGTATACTTATTTTATGGCCTTTGTTTCGTTCTGTATTGCTGTTGGTTTTGCCGTGGCATGGCGCCTCCAATGAGCCGTGTCTGCACATATTTCTCAATCATAGCGAGACTTTTCAGACAATGCCAGACAAGTATGCATATATCTTTATATATACGCGGGTTTTTATGACGCTTGTTTGTGGGAACGGGGGAACGGAGTAGTCAATGTCTACGGCTTTTATTATCATAAATTCTTTCGCTAAAACCCCATCCGTGGCACCGTGCGAGGGTATATGGCTGGGAAAGAGCTCCTTTGTTTGACATATTAACAATTTGTCATGCGAAATTAAGCAGAAGCATAAAAATCAATGCATAGTAACTAATTAGTTGGTGGCTAAGGCAACTGCTCCTCGCTCCATATGCAGAAGAGTAATCAGCAGAAGCAGCTGCAGCAGTTCTCCGGGCTCGTGCTCCTTTGTTTGCCCGCATTAACTGAGTGGACAGGACATCCCAGCGAAGAGAGCAGATGTGTGCTCTGGGAGCTGCTAAATATTGCAAGTAGCAACTGATGATGTCCCCTGTTGGCACACACACAAACACACAGGAAAGGAGGCGGGAGACAGGAGCAGCTGCTGTTGCAGCACACTCTTTTTATTCTCTTCCCTTTTTTTTGCGTTGTTCCTGGTCTTTTGAGCCAAACACTCACTTTGATCATTTTTCATTTTGTCCGGACGACACATGGGCTCTCCCCTCAAGGCCCCTCCCACAGAGCCAGCAGCAGAATTGTCTGCAGCTGCTGAGGATTCCTTCCTGGGAGTGTGTAGTGCATGTGTCTCCGTGACATTGTTGGACTTGCGTGATATTTTTATTAAGAAATATATCAAATGCACATAATGCACACACATTCCATTCTGCCTGCCATATATAACCCTGGGGCTCAGACAGACAACGGGAGCTGAGCTGTTCGCTCTGCCGTTGGCCAAATGACACTTTATTATTTTCATTGTTAAGCGCGGGGGTTATATTAAATTAAAGCTTAAACACACGATGATTGAGCAGGACACCATCTATCGTTCACGCAGTTCGCTCTCTCTCGCTCTCTAACAACTCTTCTTTACTGTGAAATTCGAATTTCAAATTGCAAATTTATTCATACGCGTCGCACGGTTCACGTCAACCGTCAACGTTAAGTGACCTTTCGAATGCCTGCTAACCAGGAGGTGGTTAGGAGAGAACCTAACCTGGCCACAGAACTGCCTGTGTTTTCAGTCAGCCGAATCCTGGGAACACACAGAAATTTGCATAATCGCGTGAAGCTTATTTGTAAAATAAAGAAAGCGAAGCGGCACCAGAGAATGCCAGAAATTACATGTAACATTGAGGGGGCGCTGTGGCACTCCGTGGAAGCGTCCTGGGTCAACGCGCACAGGATGTGTGCGCTAAGCCACCGTCTGAGCCAGGTTAAAAGCATTTCTGAATAATTTGCATTTAACATGCGCGACATGAAAGCCAAATAAACAATTGCCCAGGCCCTCCAGAGCCCCTCAACCACACTGACTCTTTCGGTTGAGTGGCAATTTGTCAAGCTGCTAACTGGCCTCTGCAAAATTTTGGCCCATTTCCTTTTTGGTTTATGCTGATTTGTTGCACTCGTTTTTCATGTGACTAAATGCTGCAAATGATGCGATTTGATATCGGGAAATGTGAGTGGGAAAGAGCTGACTTTACAGGCAAGCAGTGGCAGTGGCAGTGGTCAGTGCTCTGACCAGTGTCCAGCAGCCATCTCTATCGAGGGCGTATACTCAATCTGACTGCTATCGTCCAATAGCTTTCACTGGGCTGTTAGCGATGAGTTATATACGCTACGAAATTAACATAATTTAGTTATGAACAGGACACTGTCGCATCTCTTTCCTTTCCGTTTGGCTATCTATCCCCCATGCATCACAAATAAATTGTAAAACTTTTGCCCAAACTAAAAGTATGGAAGAAAATGTATTGTTCGGCCACAGCTGAAAGTCAATAAGCCAAGAGGGGAAAACTTTTGATCATCAATTTCTATATATACAAACCTAACATACATCGCTTCGTTTTTATTTTTGTGCAGAGGAGAATAGAGCATCAATTTGATTAATATTAATGCCGCTTGCTGGCTGTACAAGGACATGCAATATCAATAAACCCAATGGCAGACTCCTTTTTATGATTTATTGTGTTTTGGTCAGCGGACGTGGCCGTGGACCATGGACCACGGACCATGGACCGTGTCGCAATTTCACCTTGGCTGCCATCATTCTCGTGCTCCATTAAATCTTTGGCGACACATCCAATGAGCCCCATAACGTGTGCTCTAATACCTTTTACTTTATATCTTTTTACCCCTACTCCTGTCTCCCACTCACACTCCCTGCTCTGTGTAATATCCTTTGTTTATAAATGTTCTAATGGAGGGCAAATTATTATTTTTTCCTTTTTTCCTCGTTTGCTGTTTGTGCATGTCGACGCTGCTTCCTTGACGTTGTTCGAGTGATAAATTGATTGGACTACATAAGGGATACAGGATACTCTCCCACATACACATATTCAAGAAGGACGGACATTCATATCGGCGGTCAGGCGTAGCACACTCCGCTGTCAACCCCGACTGTGTGTGTGCCTGTGCCTGTGCCTTTGCCTGGCTCTTTGGCCAATTTATGGTTAAGGTTAGTGGTCAAAGGATAATAGTCGCACACTGTTCACAGCTCTACAGCTCTCCGCTAAATAGGTGGCAGGTCACCCCACTCTCTGCTGCTGCTCAGCCCCTGTTGACCCGTCGGAATTGTTTGCTTAAGATCAAATGGCCTGGGCATCGCCAACACACCCTTACCACTCCCAAGAGCAGCAAGAAATACTCAACAGTATTATCTGAAAGGAAGAGAACAACTTGGAGGCGACAAAATACATTCAAATATATTATGAATATATTCTATTCCAGCTATCCTTTCAGGCATGGAGGTACTTCAAGATGGTGGGGTAAGCAGTCAGAGTATTCCATGCTTCGTTGGAGGACTGTGTTTTGTATACGAGTTCTCTGTCCTTGTTTTTGTGCAGGTTCCCCGGGTAAATTATAATAAATGTCATTGTACTTACCCAACGCCACATTGAGATTTAATTTATGGTGTGAAACTTTGCCGGCTGAGAATATACATATTTTTTTTTTGGTACACTAAGGTAGATATAGATATAGCCAGGACATTTGTCCTACATAAATTACTAGGACCCATTCCCCCGCCTGCGCTGGGAGATCTCTCGAAACAAAGGGATATTTTGTGCTCTGCAATTTCATTTCAGTTTCTTTATAAATATTTTAATGGCTCTTGTCAGTGTTTTTAATTTCGCTGTCAAAATCAGCGTTTTCTGTGGTTGTGTTTTGAAATATATGAGTGGCGGAGCCTGGTGGCATGTTGATTATAATATGCCTCATTAAAAATAATAAACTGTCAGCCAAATGAAGGCGAATGCCAAATACGAGAACTTGCAACAGTTACTCACTCCCAATGCCGAAACCTCTCGCTCTCTCTCTCTCTCTCAGGATCTTCTTCTGTTTCAGCCGCTTTTGGCTACATTTTCAAATTTCAACAATAATTGTACAATGAGGATGAGCAACTGCAAAAGTTTTTCAGCTCCTGTCAGTGCTTTGCTGTGCTGTGGGGTGCCCATGGTGGTGGCTTTGCTTTTGTAAATGTATCCTTGAAATGCATATCTGATATTTTCACACACAAAAAGCTTAGAGCCATCCTGCCACAGTCACAGTCACAGTCAGTCCCCGCCTCGCTTTTCGCTTTCCCTATTTTATAAATATTATATGCAAACACATCTCTAAACATTAGAGGTTCTCTGTGGTGTGTGTGTGTGGGGAAACCGAATGCGGTTTTCAGATGTCTCCTCTCTTTTTTGCACTTTACCAAGCCCGGGCATGCCCATAATGGTGGCAGGAGGAGGGTGACTTGGGGAAAGCGGTGCGAAGCATACCCATAATGGCCGGTGGTATGACGAGGTGTTGGTGTTTATGGCACCAGAAAAGGCCATAAAATGAACAAAAAACATATTCCCTCGAAGTGGGTGTGGCAGGCAGTGTGCTCGTGTGAGTGAGTGAGTGGGTCCAGAGGCATGCAACATAAACGGCATTTTGAGACTGCAGCGAAAATGTACAAAAGCCTCAGATTTCATACAGTGCACAAGGACCCAAAGTTCGAACAGAGATGGTAACGTGACACGTGACTGGCATTGGATTATTGGAATCAATTGGAGATTTAATGAGGGAAGCTTAGCGCTCCCTAAAGTATTTCCTAGAAAAGTGAGCGGAACAGAAGAAGTATCTCTGATTTACCTTAACGATTTCTAGATTTAATAATTTCATTTCATTTCCAAATATTTAAATTGGGATTCTTTTTTTTTTTTTTATTTAATTGCTACAGCGAAATTGGTTGGTCGCAGACTATGAGTCCGCATTGACCAGGTACAAATGTTACTACAAATTTTGAACTCAAAACAGAGTTGTTTGCAGAACGAACACTAGAAATAGAATGATTTAGGATTCTTCTGAAACAACACACTTATCACATCTCTGGGTCCAAAAGCAGGCCTTTCTAGACACCTCGTTTCCTTTTGGCTTCACTGGATTTTTACATTGAAATTGAAGCTGCAAATTCACTATCGCATTGTGGAAGCCCACTAGCACTTGTCTTGGCCCTGTCCCAAACAGAGAGAGAGAGAGAGAGGGAGGGAGCAGGAGTGGAGGACGTGGAGACAAAGGCATTTCGACCGTGGTCCACATGTTGGCTTGCAGCTGGGATAGAGGGCTGCCCCGTGCCCGTGCACCCTGCCACGTACCGCATGGCTGTGTGCAAGGTGACGTTTGCTTTGGTCCTGGCAGCTGCGGTTCTTTTGGTGCTACGGCTTCTGGTCCTATGGCGCATTTGTTAGCAGCAGAAATTAAAATGTTTACACAACCGAATGCCAACGACGTTTCTGCATTCATTCTGTTGTGCCGTGTCCTTCAACAGCAAACATTTCTAACGCCAGAGCCCCCAGTCCCTGCTTTTGACAGGGGCAACAGCTGAAGGTGGCGCTGCGCTGTCGTCAGAATGGTCCCATATCTTGGTCCATACAGAGACCGATGAGGATGTTCGTTAGGCATTTGCATTCCGTGAATGGGAATGTCACATGTTAAGGGCTTTCATTTAAATACTTGCTGCAGTATTTTTAGCGCAATTAGTGCCAGGCGGGTAAGTGGCAAATGCCAGGGACATAACTCAAGTCTGACAGATCTGGAGCCCTGTATGCCCTGGAGAGTCCAGGAGTAGGACTAGGCCCCACTACCAGACAGTCGCTGATCCCCTGCGGGCACCGCTTATTTATTCGCTTTGCGTAATCTTAAGCACCTGACTGCCAGAGCCGCTCGCGCCGCAAGTAAAATCTCCGCCAACCGCAACTTAACACCGTTTTAATCTGCCATTTGGCACCACTTGCTTGAATAACACACCCACTCCCCAGCAGCCAGCAGAGTAAAACATCCCAATCCACAGCAGAAGAAGAAGCAGAAGCACTGCCACAACTTCCGCCAGGATACTCCACTCCGGACTCCACTCGAGTGGAGGTGCGGCTGGGAAAATAACATTATTGCAGGCAACTTCTTAGCGGCAGTTTGTTGGCTAAAGTGCAGCTGAATATTTTATGAACTTGGCAAAGTACTTCGTCTTTACTTCAACTGCCTCGCGGCCACGAATGGACCACCTCCACCACTGCCCAGCCTGCTCAAAAAACCTGGCCTACAGTATGCAGCACACCAAAAGGAGCCACAGATTTTGCTTGAAAGGGAGAGAGTTGTCGCAGGGCCACAAAATAAATAACAGATAACTATGATAGATATTAAAGCAAACATCAATTTGGAAATAATCTTTGGCCAATCTCCACAGCGAATCAATCC
The DNA here is from genome assembly GCF_008121235.1 of Drosophila subobscura. NCBI lineage: Eukaryota > Metazoa > Arthropoda > Insecta > Diptera > Drosophilidae > Drosophila > Drosophila subobscura. The sequence goes on along the minus strand of NC_048533.1, from coordinate 7,232,335 downwards.
TACTATTCATTCAACTGCAATAAATACTCCAAAAAGATTTTTTCCACTTAAATTGAAATAATGTGTAACCAAAAGGAGGACAGGACTGAAAACTTACATGGAAAATCCCAAGGAAAAGCAGTCTGAGCCCAGGCTTTGACATTCAAATTGAATGCAGCAAATGCAGCAACAATTCAGAGATTTAGTTGCATGCAAAAAAGGATCCAAAAGGACTCTCGACTCCGCACTCGATTGTGTCTTTCCCTCGTTCACTGTTTTGCATTTAAATAAGTTGCAGCAACAATCGAAATGGGGGAAAAAGGAAAAAAGCTTATGCCAGCTACTTACCTCAGGTTTTCCCTGTTGCAAATAAAATTTGAGAGGAATATTTTACAGAAATGTATTTATTCAAATGAAAAATTGAAGTACTTAAAGGGAAAGGAAAAATCATTTCTATTTAGAAATAAATATGAGTATTTTGTAGGTACATACATAGATGCAATTTCATTGGACTTTTCATCCCATTTACAAACATTTCTATAAATAATTCTGAAAGTTTTTCAAAATCTGGAAACTTTATTGAATCAACCGACACTTTTTTACACATTTCTGAACAATTTCTTGATGCCTTAAATTATTCTTGTTGTTGTGCTGATTTCCCACTTGTAATTTCAATTCTTTTTTGGGGAAGACAATTCAATAAATGATTTCGTTGGCATTCGCGCCAGGTCAAAGTCACTAAACCAGAAAATACACAAAGTGAAATGTACAAGAGCCGAAACAAATGGCCAAACAAGCGAAGAGAAAGCCCTAGCTCCTGGCCAACTTATTCTTGGTCTTCCTCTTCGTGGAGCTCTCATTTTGGGTGATTTATTTGGAATTCACTTTTGGGACGCCGCCATTCGCTTATTTGTCTTTGTTTGCTTCTTGCTGCGATTCCCACCTCTTGGGTTTTGCCTTCTTTGGAGGCACCAGTGTCCTGGCCCTCCTTCCTGGACTTCGACGGCCCAACGACTTCGCTGGCCACCTCAGTCAGGAACCACCTCTGTCTTTGCCATCTTTTCACCCACTTTGTCTTCGTTGCTTTCTGGTTCTGGCCGCCAATTGAATTTGGTTTTATTGCATTTATTGTGGTGGCCCTCTGCTTCTGCTCTTGGCTCCTGGCTGTTTGGTTGCTGGTTACTGGTTATTGTTAGCCGCTCCACTGACCTCAGTACATTATCTCTAAATAATTTATGTTTGTATACATTTTAATTTAATTTATTTGTTCATTTCACTTCTTGCTGTGTTGCTGCGTTGCCGAGCCTGATATTTGACCAGCAAACAGAAGGCATATAATACATAGAGAGCGATGCGACTGTATGCCAAATGTGTATGCCATGCCTGTCTGGGCAGGGAGGAAAAGCCAATATTGATTGAGTAGCCTCAACGTTGACCCGCTTCAGCAAATAACCAAGATATCGTAAAAAGGTCTCTCTCCTCTCCCCTTCTTTGCCTCTGTAATTGCTGATGTAATGTGTTTTTATACTATGTATGTGTATATGGATACTCGAATCCAGAGATACATTTGTATGTACATACATACATACATATGTACATATATCGAAATAGTTTCTTTTTTTTTGCTCCATTCACATAATGGAAATTGCACATTGGAGATTTTCACATTCATTCAATTGGTATACAAAAAGAAATTCGGATAAATAAATTACCCCACGGTGCAATACATTTTCGTGTCTTCTGGTTGTGTTGCTCTTAAAGCTCAACTCTCTTCAAAATCAAGTCAAGAATTAGTTGACAAAACTAAAAGAAAACTGTGCGTTTGCATGTCAAAAAAAAAGTAAAAGAAAACAGAAAAAAACGACTTTCAAAAAAGCTTTGTCAGTGGCCATGTACATTTGGATGTATGAGGATTGGAAGCAGACGCAAATTGAAGAACAACTTCAGCATGTGCACATGCAGAGCTTAATGAGATGAGTTCTGCCAAGTGGCGTGTGTAATGCGGCAGGGGCATGATGGGATGGCAATGGCATCCAGTCAAGTCAACGAGGAGGGATAATGGGATGGGCGACGACGTCGGCGGCTGCTTGACTGGCGTCTGGCCTGAACGGGAGGAACAATAAAGCCCGGGGCCATTATCAACGAGGGCCCAGCAAATGTGACAATGCGAATGACACAAAAGCGCAACTGGATTAGCATCTGCCAGTCGTCGGTGTCTCGATTCCAGTTCCCGCTTAGCCTTCTATTCCTCTTTTCTTTCTTTCTGTATCTTTTTTGTTCTCCTCCGTCTGAACGAGTAAGTGTGGGAGTAGCAGTCACATTGTCATGTGTCGTCGTCGTCCTTGCACGGTGGATGGGCTAATTGGAAAATGGATATATCATTGATGTGGAGGAACTATCGAGAGCCAGTACGCTGGGGAAATACTCCTACACGTATATTTTATATTCATCAACTTAGAAATAAGAAAGCTTTGGTAAACTCTACAAGTGGTTTGGATTAATTGGTTATTAAATTATAACAATTTATATAGAAACTAAGTACCATGCATTTTTATATCATGGTATGTGTGCTTCTGGCCCACTGTGCCTACGATTGGACTGTGGACTGTGCCTCATTTTGCGCTTTACATTGCAAATTTTACAACACTGGCGCGCGCAATTGTCAAATGCAAATGTAGTCCGGGCTTAAAGAAATAAAAAGGAAACTGGAAGAAAATACTCGTACTCGTGCTCGAGTGTAGAGTGTAGTGAAAGAGGGGGAGGAAGAACAAAACATGCATCGAGAACTTCATCTTCATCTCCTTCGTGTCGCACTGGTAATGACAAACTTGTTTTTCGAGCACTCACACTCCACCAGGAAGAGGGATCAAAGGGCGAGGCGGGAGATCCTTGGCATGCACCCGGGATTATGTATATTTTCGTCTGTTACTCACTTTGCATGTCGCAACTTGCCTGGCAAATGGAATTCTGATGTATTGCTGCCTTTGTTTTATTACCCAGCTCAACTATTTATTTGATATGGAATTACTTGGGTAGTGCTTCTCTTATAGTCAACATTTTAAAGTTTATGCGTTGACTGTATGGCCATGTGGCTGTGGGTGGCGTGGGCTGGTGGGGGGATCATATTTTGCACTCTCCGGAAGACATGGTAATTTACATAAACATAAAGTCTGTCGTTAGCCACAGCCACATCCTCATCGTCCTGGACCAGCTGGTAGTTACCGTATGTTTGTTTGCTCTATAGAGCCGCAGCTCCACCCGACTGCAGGCGGATGGGCCCCGAGGCCCATCATCCATGGACTGACCTATCCCAGTGAATCTCATCCTGCTGTGAGCCCTGGTGTGTGGTGTGGTTTGCTCTAGCCCAAGTTTATGACTTTGCAAATTGTCGTAAACTTGGCAGCGAAGTTTGTGTTACATTCGGATTACGGCAGAGCCAGTGACGGAACGGTATGGTTCGGAACGGAACGGAGGTTGCTGCAATGCCACTGCAGATCCTAACCTTAAGTCAGTTTCCATGTCAACAAGCCACAGTGTTAAGTGTTCAGTTTTGGCCGGTGCTTCGAATGCCAAATGGTCGATGTATCCAATGGTCTGTAAACAAGTTGTCTCCTCTGCACTCCTGCTGCTTCCACTGCCATCTCATTGGCAATTAGCAATGACTGGCACTGGCTCCAGTATCTTGCAAGCAAGACCAATTCTCACCCAATTCTGAAAACACAAATCCCCCATTCAGTGGGAACCGTAATTTATATCGTTGCCCGTTTGCTTTACGGTTGCCAATGGTTTTACGCTTGGAAAGTGCACAACATTTCTGGCATTCCAGAATCTTGGCATTTGAAAGTGGCTCCAATCATTTCCATATATGTGTGTATGTATCGGTGCTCTCCACATGGTTAATTCTTCAACGGTTTAGTCGTAGTTCCTTTGGCACTCTGTCAAATGCTAAGCTTGTTTGACAGTTTTGTAAGTTTCATTCAGTCAATTTCACGGCCTTGACAGGGATTGCAATATTGAGACGTCGTAGGTACGCCTGTAGCATCGCTCTGTGTGTTCCCCCACCCATGCACCCATCGGTGCGGCGCGGTGCGGTTCGGCTCGGTTCGGTTCACTCAAACGGAAACTCTTGTGTAGCCGGAAAAAGATGTTGGCTGCCGCTCGCGGAGTCGGCTGCTTGTTAGCGCTGATTTTATGCAGATTTCCACGGTAAATTTATGTAGAGCTCCGCGCTGATACATTGTTGCCAGGACGGGCCGATCCGTGGATAGCCATCCCCATTCCCATGCCACTCCATTTCTAGCTGCAGGAGGTGACGAAGGCGGAGGCGGTTACAAGTAGCGACAAAGTACACGGAGTGTACGTTTCATTTCAAATTGATTTATGCACGACTTTTCCTTCTCTTTTCCATCTTTTTTCCTTTCCTATTTCCCACTTGTAAAGAGCGGAGTTTGGGTGCTTGCTGTATGCTTGATTACTTTCGCAATTGGTTGAGTCCCAGCAGCTGACGGTGACGGCAATCAAGGTTATCGACAGACAGGCACCAGGAAAGGGGGGTTCTGCTCCAAAATGTAGAGCGGAAGAGAGGGATTCACAGTGATACTATTAGTAATAGTAGGATTAAGTTAAGATGTAAAATAATCAATAATATTGCACAGAGAAACTAAATATATTAAATAATATGAGTAGCTATCGATAAGACACTGTTTTATTTACTTGAAAAGCAATTATGTTGATCGATAGTTAGCTAGCTGCGTCTGCTCTGCGGTCTCTAGTTGCCGACCATTCGTAAAAAGTTTTGTTTTGAAAAGTTCAGACGATGGAACAGTATCTTGAGGCGATGTTTTATGCCAAGACATTAAGGGACCAGAATGGACAAGACGAGGCTGAATCCCACGAGTCGGTGGAAACTGCCATACCACCGCAAGCCGCTGGACCAGAGCATAGAGCCAACAAACGCAACCCCAGTACATTCTCTTTGTCGGCTTTGGAAGACCCTGAACTGAAAACTCCGCTTGAGTTGGGTTTGTTTTATGAGGGAGACTACACATTCTGTTTGGTTTTGCCACCCAGAATGCTGGAGACTCATTCACTAACTGTCGAGGAGTGCTACTACTTCGATCCCGTCGAACTGGCACGTATCCTTCTGACCAGAGCCCGCTCTCGGCTGGTGCCGAAAAAGCGAGTCCGCAGGCGAGAGATTGACAGCGTTGCCCTCCAACTGTGCATGGTGATGAAACTAAAATCGTGTGAACCGCAACTGGTTCGTCGTCCGATACACGGCCACCTGTTGGTTGCTTGCGCTACGGATCGGGATACCGGAAAGTTCATCGGATGTTTTGTTGGGCATATGGAGCCCAACATAAAGCTCGAAACATCGGAGTTGGAGTTCCGCCCAAAGGCGTGCGGCATTTGCACCAGCCCCAAGCACTACTACATCGCCTTCAAAACCACTTTACACTTTGTGCGCTTGGTCAACCATATTATCGTAGAATAGTTATTATGAGAGGTGAAACAATCAAAAAAACCAAGGAAGAGCGTAATGCTTCAACAATATAAATTGATTTATTTTTACATTTTTTTTTGTGTATCCAAATAAAAAATATTTTTGAGTGAAATAAATCTGTATAATATAAATACAAATTATTTAAATCTCTATTCTTGAATTAGACATTTTTGTAAGCCCATGTGGAGACCATCGATGGTATTAGTTAGATATTTATTCTCTAATTGTTTAACAAGTATACATTTGATAGAATCATTTATCTTTAAAGCGGCTTTCAAACTGACTGACAGCTCCTGGAAAAATCCTGTTGAAATTTCAATATTTTGAATATAAAACTCAGCATTGTTTGCAACGTGGAGCTTACTAAAGAAGAATATTTTTGAAGAAGATGTTTTGAGGGACAACAAATCCGATTATTTCCTAGATTTTAATTATTGAAAGGCGTGGGTCGTTCTCCTAGGATTTGTCTCTTATTCTTTTAGAAAGACTTTGAGCGTTCAACAGGACAGCTTACGTTTGCTTCTTTCTTAACTATGCTTTAATATACGCAACTCATCTCCGTCCACCGCCTCCAGTTGAGAATTGCACACTGCGTTCGTAGTCATATAAAAATGGAACATTTCTTTCATAAAAACGAGCGGAATTTATTTTTGATTTGGATTTGCCTTTGTTTACGTTCTTCTTCTTCTGCGTGCTCTTGTCGATATATCAGCTATCGATATAATCCAAAAGCTAGTTGGGAACGAGCTTAATGCCTCGTACTTTTTACACGATCCATTTCTCAAAATCCGATCCATGAATTCTTGCATCAAAAGGCTGATCAATGCGATCACCAGGACGATCACAAGAAGTGGATAATGGATCATTGATCCATAAAATAAAAATATACCAATATACTTAAACGATATTTTTTCATATTAAAATTCATGAAATCATATTAAAGCAGTGTAAATTAGTTTCGTTTCAATAAATTTGGAAAATAAAATCGCTAGAGAATGACTTGGGAATATTTTTTTTTGCATATTCATATCATATGAAGATATATGTATGCTCGCCGAGTTATAGAGTTAACCCAACTATCGATGGGTAACGCATGTCACTGTGAATAGGTTATAAGCTCTTATTCTGCGCTCGGCAATATAAAAATTTAATTATATTGCAGCTGTTTAAATTAATAAATAAAACTAATCATCTTCCAGCCAATTTGAATTTTTTTGAGTTTCTCAACACTAGCGTTTCACTTGAAGTTAATTAATTCTTATCGATATACATACACATGTAGTTCGAGTACTAGCTACGCTGCGCTTGTTCCATCTCAAAGAGTATTTGCAACATTCCCGCGATCACCAAATAAGAAAAGTTTCGTTGAGCACCCAAACTTAGCTGGCTTCATTATGGGAAGCTATATTCGCAACACTTGGGATCCATTAGTGTTATCAGATGAAGAGGAACCATCTGATGAGGAATTCATGGCCGGACCTGAAGGGCGGCACGAACCAGATAATAATCTAGGAAATGTGCCGGCAGGGGACACTGATCTGCAATTTGGGCGTGCATATTCCTGCGTGGAAATGATGAATGCGCTGATAGAAGAGGGAGTTTCGTTGGATGTACCCGTTCTCCGGGCAGCCTACCTTAATCAGACATGCATTGGCACGTTTGAAATACCACCGCTATTCAGAACGGAGCTTTACCTATTCGATGGTATTAAAATAGCCCGAAAATTCCTGAAGAGACTTGGAGCCGTAGAAAGTGACACAGTGGTTTGCGAAATGGCGCAAGGCCTGGCCTGTGCCCTTAATGTAAGATCAAGCCTGTCGATGATCTCGATTCACGGCCCCCTGGTGATTGGCTGCGTTGCTGATGGTGCTGCCGGCGTTATTATTGGCTATGGTGTTGGCCAATATCATCCCCATCCCAACGTCGATGAGAATGGTGACTACGTAGGCCAGTCCTGGCACATGGAGGTACGTGGCTTTGCGCTTGACGACGACGAGGATCGCCGCCGTCTCGTCACAGAATATATCAGAGGCGTAATGACTGACCCGGAGATAAATCTTAATTATAATATGTAATCAAATTTTGCCGTCAATGCCCAGTGAGACTAATTGAAAGAAATAAAGGCGATGTTCATTGTAAGATTTTTTAACAACGATGGAAGGCAGAATAAAGTATATGCTCGCGGTTCATCACCATTTTGAGTAATTTGTCGACCCTTTCTTGCATACCCCTTGCAGATAATTAGTTCCCATTTTTGGGATCGATAGTTCCATCCTTAGCTTGTTAGGACATGTTAATTCTCTGTTTTAATAAATAGAGAAGCAAATGCGTCAATGCCCAGCGAAACTACTTACTAATAAGCGAAAGAAATAGAGGCGATGTTCATTGTACGATTTTTTAATAACGATGGAAGGCAGAATAAAGTAAGTATATGCTCACGGTTCAGTGCCATTTTGAGTAATTTGTCAACCCTTTCTGCCATACACCTTGGAGTTGAGTAGTTCCCATTTTTGGGATCGATAGTTCCATTCTTAGCTTGTTAGGACATGTTACATCTCTATTTTAATAATATTTTACATTCACCGTTTTTTTTGTTGTGGCTCCTCAAAAAAAGTTTCCTTGTCGCAATGGGATATTATTTGAGGAACCAATGGACTCCACAAGGACTATCAGATCCAGAGGATGTGACCGAGCCTGTAGTAGAATTGATGATCGGATCTGAGGGTGAAATGGATCCCGAGAATGAAGAGCAACACGGTCTGGAGGTGGCTGGCGAAGGGTCTGTGGAAGAAATTATTTATGAATTCAATTACGAGACAAATTGGAACGAAGTTACTCTGGAAGATATGATAGAGCGGGGGTATTCCATAAATGTACCACTTCTCTGGCCAAACAATCCGGCTGGGTCAAGCGATATCGTTGGCGCCGGTTGTGTGCCCCTTAGACTGACTATAGATCGGTCGCCCGAGGGACGACTCGAAGAGGAGTGCTATGTATTCCATTTCCCGGCAACAGCCCGTCATTTGCTGACTGAAGTCGGAGTCGAGCCAACTGAGGAATCGGTACTCGACGTGTCATACGGCCTTTCCCGTGCCGTCAATGTACGATCACCGACGTCGCTGACCGAATGCCCGAGCCGCGGCCCCCTGGTGGTTGGCGTTGTTGGAGATCGGACTGCTGGGGCCTTAATCGGCTTTGGTGTTGGCCAATTGCATCCCAATCCCATCATCGATGAGAATGGCGACTACACAGGCTTGGAGTGGCACCCAGAGGTGCGCGGCTTCTCCCTTGAGGATGACGATGAAAGCCGCCGCATCGTCACGGAATTCATCGCGGACGCTGTGATTAGGCTCGACGAGCAAAACATTCAATGAAAATGACTAGAAAAGCTGTGTATTTACCAAAAGAATGCAATCGCATAGCGAGAACTTAATGTATTTAATTAAATGTATCAATTAAAATTAAGGAAAGGATGTTTCTCGTGCAAGAGCTATCTGTCCGTGCGAGAATTGTAATCTGAATGCTACCGATTCTGTTTAAGATGTATTAATTGCTAAAAACAATTGAAAGTCTTCGCAATGAGTGAAAAATAAGTGAACTCACACAAGCTTCCCCTTCACCAGCAGCAATATAACATAATGCGCGAGTGGAGCTGTGGCAGCTCAATCAGTTCGTTCCTTTTCAAGTATTAAATTTATTGCTAATTAGCGCCAAAGTTCTCCACACACCCACGTACACCTCCACATGGCAACCTCACACTTGCACCCTGCAAATTTGATACCGAACTCGCAAATTAATTACGGGTTCGTTTCGGGTAGCGTTGTGCCCCCGAAAAGCGACTTTTGCCCGTTGAAGCGATTAGCATATTGGGCGGCTGGGATGCCTGATATATGTACATACATATGTACATGTATGGATGTACAATGTACATATGTACATATATATATGTGTGTATAATGCGCTGATGCCAGCATTCTGAGTGGGTCTGAGTAGGTGTGGGTGGGGTTAAGCATATGGGTTCTGTATCCACCTACTACTCCACTCTCTCTATTAGGCGCCATAATTAATAGCAGCTTAACTTATAATTACGGTCGCCGAGACCACAAACAACCAACCGTTTAAGCCTAATAGTTGAGGTAGCCTTCGCCTAATATGTAAATAACTGGGGGAGAGAGAGCTCTTCTTTGATTTGGGTCTCTGACAAATGGCTAAGCAATATGTGAAGGACGGCCAAGAGAACGTCCTTCCCAAGAGGCATATTCTTTAAGCCAAATGCAAGTAACGTAATTGAATACTTGAGGCAAATTAGTAATTCCAGCTGGAATAAAGCACATACAGCTTAGGCTGTCAAACGTAGGAGAGTGGAGGCAGTATCACTCGTATGAATATTATGACTACAATTATCCCCACTGACAAGACAGTCAAATGGATTTACAGTTATTTTCTTTTTATCCACCAAATAAAAGCTCTCTGTTATCAGGGGAATTTCTCCCCTTCGTATGTACAGTCTGTCATTTTGACAAACAATCGCCCGCCTGACCCACATACTCGTATGTGAGTACATACATATATCGCACAAATCCTCCGACCACAAGTCAACCTACAACGACCACACCAGCTATAACCCAAAGAAATGAACGAAAGAAGGAGAAACAGATGTGGGTAAAGTTTATTATACCCAGTACTGTTTGGGTATATGGTGTATGTGAAAAGAATGAAGCGTTTCTCACTCTGATTTTGTAAATATCGGTAAAGTTGCCCTAGTACAGGGTAGTATGGCAAAAGGCATTCGTATTTGTTGGTCAAAATGCACGCGAGGTTTTTTTCCGGTTGACTTTGACTTGTCATTCCATCCATTTTAGAGTCAAACGCAATGTCGAATGCAATTTACTCAGCTCCAGCTTCCCTTTCAACTCCGAATTCACATCTTTGCAGAATTGTTGTTTCATTGACACGAACTTGTTCGCACAGCATTTGGCTTTTAACATGATTAAGCGGAGAATGTGGATGAGCAATGTGGGGTTTGTGGTGAGCGGGAAGAGCAACGAGGAACGAACAGCGAGCAACTCTCACTCTGATAAATAAAACTTAAATGTTTATTTGTTTTGTGTTAAATGCTTTGCCAATCGAGGAGTTTTATGCTGGCGAATTTATAGTTTTGTTTGTTTTCATTAGGTTTTTGTGCGACTTTTATTGCTCAATGTTTTCCTACTGCCAAATGCTATTATATACATACATAGTTTTTATTGCTTCGTCCTCCTCCTCGTCCTCTACCCGCAAACATTAAACATGTCAATTCGGCATGTACATTAGACAGGAAACTTTTTATGGACCTCCAAAAGCCTTTACAACCATGTTAAACTGCAAATTATTTTTTCTTATTTTATTACATTGAATTTTATTGTATTTATAAAAAACTAAACATTTTTGTAGAATATTTTCGCTGCTGCAATTGAAGTGGATCGACCCTCAAAAAAACACTCGCAAAAATAACAATTCCAAGTGAATGAATTTAAATTAGTTGGCAGTGTGTATGCCAAATATGAAAAAATAAAGAATTGTCAGAACATTTTAGATACAATTATCAATTAGTTTGTAGCCCGAAGTTCTTCATATGAACTGCATATTGAATCCATCTCAAGTTGCGTATGCAATCACCAATCTATTATCCATCAATATATTATCAATTATAATACGAGTATCCAAACCAATAGCAATTGATTCATGCTTTTTTCTCCCTAACTAGACAATGGAAGTTTATCTATGGAATTTGCATATCCATACGTAAACACTCATGCGAATATGTTTGTATATTTATTTTTTTCCAGGTGTCGGGTTTTTGGCTCTACCTTAACTTTGGACATATTTACATACACCCTACTCCATATGGATGTATAGCAATCCGATTTCATCTACGCCGAGGCCTAAGCCAGGGCCTGGCCCATCGTTTAGCTTAAATTGCAAGTCTGCCAATATTTGCCAGCGAATGAGGCACACCAGGAGCAAGAGCAATTTTCGTTGAAAAATAGCCTAACAAATTGAAATTAATTGAAAGCGATTAAAATATTGACACTAATTGAAAATACGGCAAACAGAACTGGTGTTTGTTTGCATCGAATTGAACCCGATAAGGAAATGAATTACGGTGCAAGCAACTTGTGACTTTAAGGACCAGCCCTGCGCAAATTTAAGTTGGACTCGTGTGGATGGATCGATGGGTGGGCAACTGGGGGACAGCTAGTGAGATTTATAAGAAGTGAAATTAATGTGGCAGCGCGTCGCGAAACGCAAAACGGGCAAAAAAAAACAAGACACAGAAAAGTTGGGGCAGGGCCCGGCGAGCGGCAACCCAAAAAAATCTGCAATGCGATGATTGTCAAGGGCGAGAGTCGCGGCACGAGGAGTAGGAAGAGGCCCGTTGGCGGCTTTTCCGCCATCTTCAGCCAAATGCGAATCGAATTTATTTTATTTAGAGCTCCAACATCGTCGTCCTCGTTGGCGTTGTCGTTCTCGTTGTCCGTGCCATATATACATACATATATAAAGTGTGGGAGAAAGGGAACTTTTCGCGCTTAGTTGCCTTCCAAAAGCACAAAAAACACTTTGCCCACTTTCTTAGATTTCTTTATATCGTACGCTTTCCCATGGCTGAAGTTATTTTCAAAGTTTTTCCCTCTCCACGCGTCTTTTGGTTCTTCCTGGTGCTGGTCCTGCCAACTTATCGCATTGTGAGGGCCAAAAATTCCGGAAATTGAAATGAAGCAGCAGCCGCCAAAGGAGCTGTCTCCAGCCGGGCAGGCTAGTGACTCATTGTTGGAGTTCCAGAACAGATTACAATGGCATACCCAATACCAATACCCATATCACACAAATATATCTAATTACATTTGAAACGGTTCCGAGTAGCAGATCTAATAATGTTACAAATAGAAGCTCAGTATATGCTGAAACGAAGCATCATGAGGTCGATCCTATTCGTATTGTTGGCTCTTGTTCTGGTTGTGCTTTCCCAAAAACCTTCGGAGGAGGAAGGTATAATTCCTGAATTTAATTTGTTGTGTTGATTATGTTTTTTTTTTCTGCCAGCTTGCGCCATCAGGTTTCAGAAATTTTGGAATGGTAACTATTAATAAAGGATATACATACATACATACATATATACAAGTGTAAATCGACTCTACAATGACAGTATTTCTTGTTTTTTAGAATGCAAAACGGGCAAGTGCAAGTCAGATGTCATCAAGGAGTTTAAAAGCAAGTAAAACAATTATTCAGAAATATTATTATTACATTTAACGCATTTCAGAATGTGATCCGAACGGAGAGCTAAAGTTTTCTTCTACCAACTATGACTAATACCCAACTAATAACATAACTCTAATCACATGTCTAATGGTTATTAAATATGATTCGAGTATAAGATCAAAGAGTGTTAAATATTAGTATGTATTGAAATGTATCATCATGAGGTTGACTATCATATTCGAGCTGTTGGCTAATGCTCATGCTACAACTACTACTATTACTAATATAACTCAGAAGACTTTCAATAGAAGTATAGTGAACAATTTTTTTGATTAAATAACCCATTTATTTATTTGTTCTCCATTCCCCAAGATTGCCAAACTTACTAAGCGTTTTTTCGCTTAGTAAATATAATTACAAAATTCTGCTTTGACATTGAACATTTTTTATTTTGCTTTTTTAGAATGCAGGACTGCAGAGTGCGGAGAGGTTCCTGTTCGCATTTCAGATTGTAAGCCGGAATGACTTTGCTGGCGACACCTCGTGGACTTAGAATCACTTGTGGAGTCTTGGGCAGTTGAATTAGATACCCTTTAATAACATTTGAAAGGGCTATTACAAATGATCCATGAATGTTACATGGATGATGAGTTGAATCCTTAGTATATATTGAAACATAACGTAATGAGGTTTATCGTATTCCTACTGCTGGCTCTACCTTTGGCGACTTGTATGCAAATTGGAAGAAGTATTAAATCTGAAATTTAATTAAAGTGGTTGTTCTCACATGTTTTGTTTTTCTACCCGGTACTCGAAGAGTAAATAGGGTACATTGTATTTGTGCACAAAGTGAATGTATGTAACGCACAGAAGGAAACGTTTCCGAACCCATAAAGTATATATATTCTTGATCAGCATCAATAGCCGAGTCGATTGAGCCATGTCTGTCTGTCCGTCCGTCCGTCTGTCCGTCTGTCCGTCTTGTTTGTCGGCTAGTTCTCAGAGACTATAAGAGCTAGAGCCACCAAATTTTGGCTCCAGACTGCTGTATGCTCACACTGAAACCAGTGTATTTCAAAAATGAGCCACGCCCCCTTCCGCCTCCGCAAAAGGGCGGAAACCTCCCAAATCGACAATTTTGAAGATAGCAGAAAACCAAAAACGCCATATCTATCAGATCACCAATTGGGATCCGATTGGACCATTATTATAGCCAGAATGATTAATTTGCAGTAGCTAAACCCAGCAGCGCATCTTCTTCATCACCCCCTTTTTACTGACAATTCCAGAGACCGATAATCAAAGTGCTAGACACAATAAATGTACATCCGATTTGCAAGTAGGAGAGCGAGTCATAATCCACCAACACCAAGAATCCAATTGTCTTTCCCATTCACTCATACTTACAAGGAAAGAAGAACGAGAGACCTCAGTCTTGTGTTGTTTTTACAGTTACTTTGCTATCTCACTCTCACACGAAAACCAGAGAAAACCAAAAAGAAGAAACGGCGCATTATGATGGTTTCTGTATAACAAATCTTAAATGTAACTCCCTTTACAATTTCCGAGTCAAAAGTAGGAGAGCGAGCCAACAGCCACCAACACCAAGAATCCAATTGTCTTTCCTATTCACTCATACAAGGCAAGAAGAACGCCAGAGTTCAGTCTCGCATTGTTTCGCCGTTACTATGCTCTCTCGCTCTCACACGAAAACCAGAAACAACCAAAAAGAAGAAACGGCGCATTATGATGGCTTCTGTATAACAAATCTTAAATGTAAATCTATTCAAAATTTCCACATTTTTCTACGCATTTTCCGAACGAGATCACGTGAAAGAAATCTTTTCCGGGACGATTTATTTCATTTTGATTCAAGCCTGCACTCCAGCAACGCATCTTCTTCTTCTCTCCCCTTTTTACTGACAATTAGTCAAAAGCAAAAAAAAGTTTCGGCTTGCACCAAATTCCAGAAACGGAAGGTCAAACTGCTCTATACAATAAATGTGCATTCGATTTGCAAGTAGGAGAGCGAGTCAAAAGCCACCAACAACAAGAATCCAATTGTCTTTCCTATTCACTCACACAAAAAAAGAAGAACGAGAGAGCCCAGTCTTGTGTTGTTTTTACAGTTACTTTGCTATCTCACTCTCACACGAAAACCAGAGAAAACCAAAAAGAAGAAACGGCGCATTATGATGGTTTCTGTATAACAAATCTTAAATGTAACTCTATTCAAAATTTCCACATTTTTCTAAGCATTTTCCGATCGAGATCACGTGAAAGAAATCTTTTCCGGGACGATTTATTTCATTTTGATTCAAGCCTGCACTCCAGCAGCGCATCTTCTTCTTCTCTCCCCTTTTTACTGACAATTAGTCAAAAGCAAAGAGAGTTTCGGGGTGCACCAAATTCCAGAGACGGAAGGTCAAACTGCTCTATATAGTAAATATGCATTCGATTTGCAAAAAGAAGAAACGGCGCATTATGATGGTTTCTGTATAACAAATCTTAAATGTAACTCCCTTTACAATTTCCGAGTCAAAAGTAGGAGAGCGACTCATAATCCACCAACACCAAGAATCCAAGTGTATCTCCTATTCACTCATACAAGGCAAAAAGAACGACAGCTCAGTCTCGCAATCTTTCGCCGTTACTTTGCTCTCTCGCTCTCAATGTTTTCTTATTCTTTCTCCTCTTCACTTCCTCATTAGCTAAATGTAAAGAGAGCGCGTAGATTCACCCTACACTGATCTGGTCTGGTCGGCTAGCTCAAAAACCCAGAGAGCAGTAGGCCCAAGTGCACGTCACAATGTATGTGCATTAGATTTGAGAGTAGGGGAGCGCGGCCCAAGCCACCAACACCTACGCAGTTTACTTTTTTTGCAGCTTCCTCATCCTCACTCAGTACTACTGAGTCAGTAGTTAAAAATTTGTCAGCGCGTTCGGTCCGGTACGGATTCGGTCCGCGAAAAATCGAAAAAATCGGGTAAAATCGGGAAAATAAGGGAAAATTCGGGAAACTAAACGGGAAAAAGTATCGTGCAGTATGTGCAGTGTACAACACAAGTGTGTGTTAGTGAAATCAATAAAAAATCAAGATCATTTGCGGAGGAGCACAGCAGCGAGGCTAGAAGCAGATCGTCGATGGAAATATGCGGCAATATGTGAAAGTGAAGTGTGTGTTAGTGAAGTGAAATAAAATGTGGTGCAATGGTTGAACATTTTGTGGACAAAAAATGCGAGATCATATGCGAAATATACGACAATATGTGAAAGTGAAGTGTGTGTTAGTGAAGTGCAGTGAAATATGGTGAAATGGTTGAACATTTTGTGGACAAAAAATGCGAGATCAATTGTGAAATATATGAAAGTGAAGTGGGTGTTAGTGAAATATGGTGAAATGGTTGAGCATTTAATGGGCAAAAAATGCGAGATCAATTGCGGAGGAGCACAACAAAGCTAAAAGCAGATCGGCGTTGGAAATTCGCGGCAATATGTGAAAGTGCAGTGTTAAATGTGTTTTTTTTTTCGTACAAATGTATGTACATACGTATGTATATAGAGCTAAAATGTTCTAAATTTGCACCAAGGGCTTGCAATGTGTGTGTGTAAAAATGTGCCAAAAAAGGCGCGATGTTGTCCCCTCCCTTTACCGTGCAGTCATATAAAAGCGCAAGAAAAAAGAAGAGGCGCAAAAAGAAAGAGCGAGTGTCAGCGCTCTCATTTCAAGTGTCCCCTAATAGGGTGAGGCAACGCAATTCGTGCCAGTCTGACTCTCTCTCGTTTAGTGTGTGCGTACGAACTTCCGTCCCAATGCCTCACCTTAAATTAATGTGCCCAATATCTGTGCTCTTATTAGAATCTCTCGCTCGATCCCGTTTCATTTATTTCGTTTCGTTCGTTTCGTCGTATCGTCGCGCGGGTTACGTATGCATGTGTGTAAAGAGGACAATAAGTGCTTCACGGCACATGCGAAAAGAAGAAGCGCAATGAGGAAAAGAAGAATGTAAAAGGCAAGTGAAAATTGATGTTTTATGTTTGCTTTACAGTTTATACTTTGTTTTCGCAAATGCTCGTATATTTTTCTCAGTGACGATCATTTTTTTCCTTTACTTATTTTTGTTTTGTTTATTGCCGTACCCTATGGCTTTACGCTCTCGAAATTAACCAAAAACAATTCTCCTTACACTTGCACCTCTCGATAAGTGAGTGTGGGTGCACGCAAAGGCAGTTTTTCTCTCCTTGCATAATTTTTATACCCGGTACTCGAAGAGTGAATAGGGTATTTTGTATTTGTGCACAAAGTGGATATACATACATATGTAACGAAGTACACGTTTTCGATCCCATAAAGTATATATATTCTTGATCAGCATCAATAGCCGCGTCGATTGAACCATGTCTGTCTGTCCGTCCGTCCGTATTGTTGAGCGCCTTGATCTCAGAGACCATAAAAGCTAGAGCATCCAGCCTTCTGTATGCTCACACTGTTATAAGTGTATTTCAAAAATGAGCCCCGCCTCCTTAACAAAAAACGCCATTCCGTAGGGAATGACCATATCTATCAGATCACCAAAATGGGATCCGATTGGATCATTATTATAGCCACAATGGAGAAATTAATTTTCAGTAGCCAAACCCACCCCGTCCCGCAGCATTCACACTCTGCTTCGCGCTGTTTATGGCCTCTGCCCCTGACACATCTCTGCCGCTGCCTCTGCCTCTGCCGCTGCCTCTGCCGCTGCCTCTGCCGCTGCCTCTGCCGCTGCCTCTGCCGCAACTCTGCAGTGTGTGTCTATAGGGGAGGGTGGCGAGCTAAAGGAGCGTGTTGGCGTGAGTAGTGTTGTTGATGTAGATGACAGATGAAGAAAAAATGTAAAATTTGACAAATAACCGCTAAAGTGCAGATGTAGTACTGAGTGCCGGGTATAAAAGTTGTGACGCGTAAGAAGCGTCTCACACGTCCCTTCTCGTTTCATTTGCAAAGACTGCGCTACTTTTTTTGCGACTCGCTGGACAAGTAATTATAATAAACGAGACAAAGTTTCGATTCTGTACTATTTGATTTTCAGAATGCAGCACGGCTGAATGCCAAGAAGAAGCCGTCGATGCCTATAGAAGCGAGTAGTCAAAATAACATGATTTGTTCATAATTATATTTATTTTCCGCTTTTCAGCATGTAATCCAAACGGAGTGTGTTGGCGATTATTAGTACACGATAATGTAGAAATATTAACTTAGATTTAAATATAAAACGGATTATAAATGGAAGTACAACTTAGACAGTGAAAATGATTATAGATTAATTGTCAATTTTAAATATATGGCAGCTTAAACAGAAACATATCGTATCTCTTTCGCATATCGTTGTTTGCTTGCTTCTGCCCTGCGCGCTCGTCACGTCTATCGCCCCTGTTTCACGTTCGTCATTTGGTGGAAGGGAGTTTGAGGAAAGCTTGTCTTTGTCGCATTTCTGTTAATTCTCGCCTTAACTCACCCCATTGGCCCGCACGGTACATAAAAACAGACATGAACACACAAAAACTTGTGTTATTATTTACAGCCATTACGCGATCTAAATCTACGCCATTAAAGCAGGTCAATAGCTCACATAGAGCTAGACTCCAGTTATGTCATATGTATAGCGAATCCCATTTGAAAGAGTTATACAAAATGCTTGGCATGGCAGATCCACAAATCTCACAGATGAAAGTTCAGTTCCTCCTGAAATTTATCATCATGTGGTGCCTTCATATTTTATTCGTATTTTTCGTATTTTTAGTTGTCTTAGTTTCGGAAGCATTCCCTCTGAAATGCGACGTTAAATATGTGGAGTATTGGAAAAGTAAGCATACGAAATAGTCTTAAATGGTCGCCAGATTTTAAATGTAATATACAAAATGATCTATGTACTTTTCAGATTGCCAAACGGCTTCATGCAAAGCGCATGCCGTCAAGAATTTGCAAGGCAAGTGATAAACAGTCATTCAATACATTTTCCATAATTATCCCCACTTTTACAGAATGTACATAATTAATAAGAATTTCCATTTCTTCCGATGCCAGAAAGTTGACAATTAAAACACACCAATTTAATGTAATTTAATGTAAATACTTATTTATACCTTTGTGTCAGCATCTGATTGTTTTCCTGCTCTGTCAGCTACTATACATTTCTCAACATTGCCATAGAGACCTGCCAAGGCTGGTATTAAGAATTATATAATCTATGCATAATTATGATTATTTACGGCATTTAAGCGTGTAATCCAAACACGATAAATTTAAAATTTTAGATTATATTTAAATATAAAACAGAAAATAATACTTGACAACGAATAAGCAACACTAAAAATGATTATAGATTTATTGTAAAAGACTTTTAATAGTCTTTGGCTCCACTTATGCTATTTGTACATATGTATGTATGTATGCACACACATATATATGTATGTATGTTTGTACATATACAATGTATGTATATATTATCTTTCTTTTAAATAGTCTTTAGTTTCTCAATGAAACTTAGTGAAATAAACTAAATTGTCTACTTTTCAGATTGCAGAATGGCTCTATGCAAATCGCAGTACATCAAGAAATTAAAAGGCAAGTGATAATTAGTTATTCAGTAAATTTTCCTTAATTCTAATCATATCTACAGAATGTACATAATTAATAAGGAACAGTACATTTTCTCCGATGCATAAAAGGAACCCATTAAGTCACACAAATTAAATATAAATACTGTTATTTTGCCAACGAATTAAAACATGCATACCTTCGTGTAAGCTTCTGATTGTTTTCCTGCTCAGTAAACTAATGTATGTATGAGTATCTATCAAATTGTTACGTATGAAAATAAGTGTTGTTTGAGATGATAGTCTTGGCGAGCAATGCGAATTTCCCAAATTGGATTCCAGGTGGCAACACCTGGGAGTCAGAGCCAAAGCCAGAGAAGGAGCCATGGCGAAAACTAAACGAATATTTAAACGCAATTTTCATGCATCGAAATGTGGAGAATTTTGGAAGTTTAACATGCAGACGACAGACGGCTCTGGTTCCCCACACTCACATTTTCTACAATATCTCTTATCCTGTCGTTCCTGATTTTGGCCTTTTGTTTGTTTTGTTACCAATGCCATTGGCTTTTGGCAGTAGCCGTAGCCGGGAATGTGTGTGCGACTCTCTGCGTAGTATTTATCCATCACTGACAATGTCAAATATATTACCCATGATGAATGACTCTGCGGATTTGATGAATGTGTTTTGTGGCTGCCGGAGCACGGTCCTGGGTTCCGGGTTTCCCGGTCTGCACTGGGGTCCCCACTCCCCTCACCCTCCCCTGCCAGTGGCAGGCAAAAAAGCCATTGAGACTGGCAATGATTTATAAAAATTCGAACCAAATGGCATTCAATGCAGACACGTCACTTTTGATGTAGGCGTTCAATTGAGGCATTCGCTTTTCCTTTTTGCCAAATCAAACAATGAGGGAAAAATGTTTGTTTCCCATGTGGAAAATATTTGCAGAATTGTAAGTAGTCGTCGCGTTGGCAATGAATCTGTCAAATGTTTTACGATCAAAGCCCATAAATAATCTCCCCAGATTAGAAGTAGTCGCTTGGGTCCTTCGAGAGGCTTCCCACTATAATTGCCTACAATTATGAGACAAGTACGAGTACAATAGTTGTACAACACAATTACCATTTTCATTATCAACTGACAGCAGTTTTCATTTAGCCAGTATAAATATTTTTGTGGCCAAAAGAAAACGGAAACCAGCAACAGAGAATACAAAATGAGGCAATGGGGGCAAAATTAAATGAAATTATTAAGAGCTGGCAAGGAAATGCGATTGCAGTTCATGAAATGGTTAAAATGCTAAATAAATAAAGCTCGGCCAACAACAAAGAGTCACCATTAAAGGAGGTCCATGTCCTCTGGCACACAGCAGCTGGGGATCAAAAGGAGTTGGTTGGCCGTATAAATTATATACCCCGAGCCGCGCTTGGCCGAGGCATCCAGGCACGTTCCTGTAATAATGGTTGCTCAATTTTAATGAGAAATACGTAAGAATGGGAGGGGAGGACTGACTGACATGTGGGGTCGGAACGGGGTGCTGGTGCTGGTGCTGGTCCTGGTGCTTGATAAGTCCATCTTGGCAATTGAACGAGTCCGAGAGTCGTTCACGGAGTGTCTGTCAGTAACGGCTTCGTGTCCTCCTATTCATTTTTGGGCAAGAAGGAGTGTATTCCCACCCCGATATTCAGTGTGTGTGTGTGTGTGTGTGTGAGAGTGGGTAAGAAAAATGTTGCGGTAATTACATTAACTGCACAACACACACGAACACGCAGAACGCAAACGCAGACACCAGGAACTCTCGGAAATGTTGTTTATTGGACACCCGGCCAAAGTGAAACAATTTTCATTAAGATTGAAATATGTTTATTACGCCTAAGGCCATCCCTTCATCTCTCCCTTCCCTGTGAGAAATTACCAACTACGGGAAGTTTTTGCTTAAAATGAAGAAAAAACAATGCAAAGATGAGGAAAGTTATGCCAGAGATCAATGAATCTCCTGTGGAAACTATAAAAATACATCTTTTTACTCATCTTGAAAACCATTAGCCCATCCCTGGCCTGGTCGGACGACCACTTGCCACCAAATGTGGCTAGAATCCCACGTTCCCCCCTATCCTATATTGTACGGATGGTTGCCACAAGTGCGTTTAATGATTCAAAGCTAGTCCAGCTAGGAAGGACCCACCCGATAGGCCATTAACTACAGGCCCCGGCAATGTTTTATGGCCACGGGAACACGTTCAAATTGAATGCTGTCCTGCCCGGCTGTTAGATCTGAAAGTTTTTTCTTGTTGTTTTTTTATATAATTTAAAGGAGCCTAAGGGCGTGATGGGATGATAGTCAAATGAATTTCGTGAAAGTTTGCATGATTTTTGACAGTTAAATCCCATTTTGTTGATGACTGGTCTGCGTTTTCCACTGCACAATTTTAATTCGTATTTTTTTGTTAGAAATTTTATGGCACACCAATTGCTGTGCGTGCTGTGGAGTTCTTGGTGTGTCCTGTTCTGTTCTGTTTTGTCCTTTCATTGGGCAGGGTCCCATCCTTGGCTGGTTTCCAGAAACGGAAGGAAGGAGCTGACGGAAAATGTGATCAGAAAAACATTAATGCGACAATTACGACATTTTTAATTGTTTTCGAGTCGTACTCCTCTATTGCTTCTGCTGAGTGGGGCTGTCATGCCATCGCCAGGACCTTCATTTCCTGCCATTGTCCTTGCCCCGAGAATGGGTAATTAAAAACGTGTTATGAAGCAGCAGAAAGAAGTTGGAAAAAAATTGTATAAGTGCTATGGTTTATATTGCAACGAGAAAATACCCTGGAGGTGCAGAGCTACGGACAATCTAATAATTCGCATTGTGAAATCCACGGTACAGTCCAAAGATTTCTTTTAGAGTTATAAGACATACCTAAAGAACTGTAATTCTAGCTTTAACAAAGCCCAAATCCATTAGCCTTCCTCTCGTTTCCCCAAATACAATACACCCTTGAAATGAACATTTTACTGGATATAAAAAGTTGGTCAGGATGGGTAAACAGAGGAAGCGTTAATTGCCAACTGTTGGCAGAAATTAATGTTCATTTTGGTGGAATTTACTGCATAAGCCGAATGACTGATGAGGTTATAAATTATTACCGGAGGCCTGTAAACACCCAAAATTGAACTATAAACCAAGAAGACCTTTGCAGGCCAGGGCCCCCAGGCACGATTGTCAATAGCACAGGGGCAAATGGCTAATCGATATCCTGGGAAAAACCACGCTTTGTTTGGAAAAACCGTATGCAAAATTCCTGAATTTTTTTTCCGTTAAAGTTGTTGGAAATTGCATTAAATTTTAATTTCTAATTTTCCAAATGGATTAGCGCTAAAAGATGTAGAAATCTTTCATCATAATTAGCACGCGGCGCCTGGACCCCAGTCGAGGAGCACCACAGGAATCGGGGAGGGAGAAGTGGCCTGTGGCATGCCACGTCCAGTGCATAGTTGTCCACTGTATATATGTATATACATACATATCCATTCAAATATACATACATTTATATGTAAGTATGTATGTACATTTGTATATGTATAGCAGCGTGTCCTCTTTTCGCCTCATTTTCATTTTGGTTTTTTCTCTCGATTTTTCTTTCGTTTTCGACCATTTTTTTTTCTGCTTACGCTTTCATTTCTACATGTTCTTTGTGCTCATTCTCCCTGGCCTTGGGCCTGTTTGACTAACTCATTTTCAACAATTTGCGACGCTATCCCATCTCTGTCCAGCCGTCGTGCCTCCTCCCCTTTTGGTCGTTGCCTTTAATTAAGCGCAAAGATAGAAATACTCTTAAATATGCCGGGGAGTCTGTTAAATGGAAAACATAATGAAATCATGCTGGAGAAATGAGGCAATTTTGTCTTTGAAATATTTATTGGTTGAACATCAATTGATTTACAGTTGAATATAGATCAATTCGAGGTTGTGCTTGAGTTTCTTTTTCTTGAAGAAATTGTTTTCAGAAATGTTAATGAAATACTCGTACCGTACATTTCTGGTCTTTCTGCTGAATTTAATATGCGTTTAGTCCTAATCCCCAACTATCCACAGCTAATCTTGTATTCAATTTATTTGAGCACAACATTGAAACAGAGTCTGACCCACACTGCATTCTCTAGTATCAAACAAAACATAAACTGCAGCAGATCTCTGTTCTCCTCGAAGGAAACTCATTTGAGTTTCTAGCAAAATTACAAAATACTGTCACGTATGTTTGGCTTTTTAGAATATTACGCAAAAAGCCAAAGCCAAAGTCGAACCCAAAGTCGAAGCCAGAGTCAGAGGCAGAGCCATAGCCCGGGGCAATGGTAAGGACAAGAAAGTGCATATCAACTTCAAACATAAATTTGGGTCAAAAAGTTTAATTTAAACAAGTGTCGCCGTCGTCTTTGGGTTTCTGCTTCTGTTGCTGCTGTTGATATTTTTCGTCTTTGTTGTTGAGGAAACGAAAGAACACGATGAGAGAGGAGAGCGGTGGTGGAGCATCACGTATACGCAGTGTAACACAAAGTACAAATAAATTAGTTGCACTCAAGCCGGATGGGATTGGGATTGGGGGCGCAAGGAGATTGCTTGGGTGGGCTTTAGGTTTCGGGGTTCGGGTTTGGGTGGCTAAACTTGGCAAACGCATGCCAGAAATGTTGGGGAAAGGAAATTTACTAATTTCAAACTTTTGCACGCATTAACCTCGAAAATCTGTGCACAACTTGAAGTAGAGACAGTTGCAATTGGAAGCGCGACAGACACCCATGCGAGATCTCACTGCACGGGTACGATTTCGAGTGTACTGTGCGTTGTGTTTGTGCAAATAATTTGGGTCACGAGCTGAGCAAGCAACAGGGATAAGGATTAGAACGAATGGAGGAGGGGCCACGGCACGGCACTGCACGGCCAGCAGCTGACAAGTTAACGCTGCGTATACGTAACCCCTGAACAGGGCCAGGACCAGGCCGAGCCCGGTCTAAAAACGGGCTGTCTAAGGACAGCAGAGACGACATGGGTGAGAGGATCTGAGCCGAGTAGAGTTGAACTATTGTCAAGTTGTAACCTCGATATGCAGCGATGTAAGATTAGGCGACGCCTAAACCAGGTCCCTCCCATGGGGCAGCCGCAGCAGCAGTAGCGGCAGCAGCGGTATGTGCAGAGACATGCAGCGCCTTGGGGGCAGAAACAAAAATAAGTAGCAAAATGCCAAGCAGCATCAGCAGCAGCCCGCTGTCATGCCAACGCACGGGAGTCGAGAGCATGGTCATGTGTTCCAGTACCAGTGGCAGAGCCACTGCCAGGATGGGGTCTAATGGGGAGCAGGGACTTTCCTCTTGGACGGGTGCGAGCGGCTCGTGTAATCATGCAACGTCGACGTCGACAACGACCCTTGAGTGCATTACAACAATTGAAATTGCTGGGGCTGCCACTGAGACTGGGCGGGCGGCTGCTAATGTGGGTTTATGTGGGATCAAAATGCTAAAAATATGACACAAAAATGTCGTAGAAATAAAAGCAACTGTGGAGAAATTCGAAGAAAAATCTAAGACCTGGAAAATGCCCTGAAATAGTGCTTTAAGGAAGCGAACTATTCTCAGAGTACTGAACATGAAAACAAATCATAATTACACGTGTGAGAAATGTTTAGAGAGTTTTGGGAGATGGGTTTATAAAGGATATACAATTCATGGATAGATTCCTTGGCAGGTCATAATTTCTGCTTTCAGTTATTTGCCCAATTGCGTCCATTGTGCAGAGGGCAGCAAAACAGGTTGGGGCTGCTACTGCTCTTGCTGCCTCCTGGGGCCATCCTCGACCTGCCCCACTCGCTCGTAAGCCTTTTGTGAGGCATTCAGCATTATTGTGGGCCCGTGCGTGAGTGCAGCCACCGCCCAGGCCACATTCGAGATCCCAGCGCCCGCCCTCGAGATGTGTGTCAGGTCCAAATGGCAGTCGGCGGTTGTCGTTCGTCACACAAGTTCAAAATCAACTCCTCTTGGGTGATTTTTCAGGCCAGGGCAGGCCAGGACCTTGTTTTCCCTGCCAGCCAGGCCATTGCGTAAGTGCACAAGTACTTTCCTCATTTTTCCAGGCAAAAGCTAACTTTAATCAAACTAAATTCGAAAACAAATTTCAGTTAATTTCAGCACAAAGTTTCCCCAGTGAATGCAACAAATAGCATTAAATAAACTAAACCCGTGACCCCATTAAAAAAATCAAAGCAGAACTCGAGTAAATAAACCCAAAACAACTTTGGCTGACCATAGGCAAAGAAGAGGGAAAGAGGAAAAGTTCTGAATAAACTACGAGCGAACAACACTCAACTTGTAATGAAGTTTCAATATAGAAATCAATAAGGACCAAAAGCAGGCTGCAGCCTGCAATGGGCCTGATATGTAAGCAGCAGCAGCAACAACAGCAACAACAGCAACAGCTACAGCAACTGTAGGAGGAGCAAAGCAACAATTTGTGAGAGGCGAGGAACAAGCGGCCGCTGGTGCGGCATGCAACAATCTTTCAGATGCATGAAGGAGGCCTCTGCGCCTGCTGCCCGATGTTTGGTCCAGGACGAAACTTTTTCAGACATTTTATTTTCACACAGGCACGGGAGAGCAAAGCAAATCGAAGGCAAAGGCTCAGGCACAGGCACAGACTCGTGTCCAAGGTTTTACGGTCTATTGCAGCAGGGAAAAAGTTAATGATGTCACTTCCACTTGGCCGTCAGACCGAAGACATCGACCTAACCACTTTCGATTTTAGTTGAGTTGAGGCCAACCAGTGAAGAACGTGTGAAAAATACGAAACTATTAAACTTGGCCGAGAGCCAGGGATGGGCCAGAATCGGACTACAGATGAAACCTTAATTGGATTGATGGCACTGCCTCAGCGTGTTGCTTCTTCATATTTCTATCAATTGTGTCCGAAGACCCTGCCTGATGGGATTACAATCACCATAACAGCTGGAGCTCCCACTCGAAGTTGTTGGCTAATTGTAAGCGGTTCTAATCCAAAAACAATTACATTACTCAAACTCAACTGGGAGCTGCTCCACGCTCAGACCCATAGAAAAAGGATGCGATGGTCAGGGGTGGGGTCTGCGAAAGAAACGGCAATAATCGCACAACGCACTTAACCAAATTTCCAGCAATTAAATCTTTAAATCGCGTTTAAAAGCTGTTTTACCCCAGATCCACTTTCCGACCTCCCAGTTTTTTTTTTTTTTTTTTTTGCCCCATCGCCCTTTCTCTCTCTTACTGTATTTTTCCTTTTTTGCGGGGCAGCGAACTAATTATAAAACGGATGCGCCGCATCCTCTGTGCTATTCCCCCAGTCCCGCTCTTCACTTTGGGGTCGCTTTGTTTGAGGCACCGAGCCCCTCACCAATCCCCCCAACCCTAACCAAAAAAGGGACAGATAAATGCGACGGTCTGCTCCTAAAATAACAGTATTTTGCATAATTGTTGACCCAGAAAGTCTCCGAAAGAAGGCAGCAACAAAACAAGAAAAGATACACATAGTTTATTTACAGAACGAAGATAGACAGGTCGATCGTTTATATGGTGGGAATTAAACTACAAATTATACCAATTTCATGGAATATCTCTGAAAAAAACACTATTTTTATTAGAAAATCCTTCATGGAATCCCCACGTTGCAGATAAATTATAGTACCCTCCCTAAAGATAAAGGGTATACAAATCTGGAATACTGGGGCATAGACGACAGGGAGTATGGGTGGGTGATGCCCTGGTGCAAGGAATGTAATTTCTGTGCAGGGATATTTCTTTTACTTGTTTTCTCCGGCTGCGCACTCTCCCTTTGGTTTCCATGGGAACCGCCAGTGATTTGTAATTAGGAAACGGCCGCCAACTGTCGCCTTGGTTTTGGCCTGGCCCCGGACGATGCCACGCCCCATTTACACCGCAGCGAGGCAGCGGCGGCTGGAGGCATTAGCGAAACGTTAAATACCCAAGTGCCAGATGGGCAGTGCGCTGGGAGGGGGAAATGCAGGATGGGGGGAGCGAAAAGGTGACCGGGTAAAATTAAATGAATGAAAAGTGCTAGAAGAAAAGTGTAAAGCAATGACGGCGACGCCTCGTCCAGCTTCTGGCCCTCCCCAGGCGCCATTTTCGCAGTTTGTGGCTTTGCGGAAAATGGCTTGGAGAGAGAGACAGAGGGGAAAAATTGAACACAGCAGGGGCGTGCCGTGGGGGAAAACTTCCGCGTAGTTGGTTGAAAGTTTATTAAACATTTAAATTCGCTCATTTCTTTTCCGTGGGTGGTTTCTTCGCCCGTTTTTCTGCGTCTTGCTCCAATCTGTGGGGAAATGGCCAAAAATTGGAATTATTTCCTGTCCGGTGTCACCATTTTCGGGGCTTCCGGTTGGGGACTCCTGCTGCGGCACCCTTTTGCGCCCAAAAAGATAAGTCCCTTGTGGCCACTGATGCAGAACTTTTGGAACTTCATTCCAAACGGAAATTTATAATTTTTGGGCCAGCGACCTTGGGTCCTTGTTTACTGATGTCCTGCCTGCTTCCGCTTTAATTTTGGCTCTGTCTTTTCATACAAAAATGAGACAGTTTCCTTTTGCATAATTTTGGAAAATATGTTGCAGCCGCTGGAAAATATTTGAGTGAAAGTTTTCCACAATGATTTATGGTCGGATGGCCCTCATCAAAGCGGTGGCATGCCATTTGAATATTCATATAAATATTCTTTAAATGTTTTCCCATCATCCTTGTGGGATATCTAATTGAATTGAATGCCACCTTGGACCTTAGTCAACATCCTTCACGGGCCAACAAAGAGCCTGCAAAATTAACAGAGAGCCCGAACAAATGGTTGGCCAAATGACCAGCAGAGCTGCTCCCTGAATAGATATCCTTGTCGGTAATAAAATCGCTTTTCAGCATAATCCTTTGCCAGCGCAAATCTCATTCAGACCGCTTGGCTTGGCTTTGATTCCGAAAGCCCCAAAAACTTTTGCACCCACAAATTGAAAGGAGTTTTTGTTGCAGCGGCAGCAGCAGCAGCAGGAGCCACGAGTGTGGCATGAACGGGCTTTGGCATTAGCCCAAGCCCAAGCCCAAGCCCAGGCCCGGGCCCAAGCCACGTCCTCCTCCGGCTCCTTGAGGCACCTTTCAATGGCTTACCTTGTGATAAGAGGACACCCAGAAGCGGCGTCATAGAAGGGCATACACACACAGAGAGAGGCATGCCATTCAGACACACACACACACTGGCTCTTATTAGGGGAAAAGGATCCTTGAGGCGATGACGTTGCACTCGGAAGTGAGGCAGGAATGGTGCGCACTGAAAATTGCAATAATGAAATCAAAATGTGAATGCACTTTGCATTTCCTACTCCGAGTCTGACCCTGTTATGAGTTGACCCTGTTATGACCAATTGCAGTTGGTCATCCTCCCAGGGCACTTCCTTTGCCAGCTTTCCATCTCCCCTCATTAGTTCTCTCTCATTTTGGAAAATTATGCGTCTCTGCTGCTACTTCTCCTGTTGCATAAAATTTGCATTCGAAGGCCCAGCCAGATCTGGAGGCTACTCAGTGCGGGGATTATTGTTGGGCCGGCAGGTCAGTAAGTCAAATTGCATTCCCGTTTCTGATTCCGACCACCTGAAACTGCTCTCAAGAAACAATTAATTTTCCCAAAAGAGAAAAAGAATGAGATTCTCCTAGTTCATACTCTACCTCCATCATAGTTGGCGTCGCAATTTCCATTTAATTAAAGAAGAATTCCCCATTTTTTCCTCTCGATTTCGACGCGTTGACTGTCGCTTGCCTCGCACTTTGATTAAGCGCCAGACACGATGAGTGGGTCAGGAGGGGATGTGGTTGGGTAACAATTGATAGACATCGCTGGTCCTAATGGATATTCGGTAAATTCAATCCCTCAATCCTTTTAGTCACGTTTTAGCCTTGGGATGCGAATAAAAACTTGCCCTTGACCTGATGGTAAATTGTTTTTTTTTTGGGATTTTGTTACTTTGGCTATGCCCTCTATAGGGATCACCATTTCAGCTGTTTGAGGTATCGAGAAGGGATATATTTTCAATATGGATTCAATTGCAGCAGCTTCCATCAAATGCAGCCGCCCGGACTGGTAGCTCGTACCAGCCAATGTCCGATGCCCTGAAACTGGCAGTCAATCACATCCCATCGAAATCGAAGCTGATCCCATGCCCGGTAAAAGGTCAACTGGTGGTTGGCTAGTTGGGGTTGGGTCCCTAATAGATCGGGTTAACGGGGTCTTGGTCGGTTGTGGTGTTGGCCAAAAGCAGCCCGAGCCCTGTTGCCTTCAACAGCACATTAAAAGAGACGTTCGTCTAGAAACTTCTATTAGCTGATGACCCATGGAGAGACCAAGATATTATTTAATTTAATTATTTTATTGTATGTAATGCAATAAATTTGTCAGTTAAAGTTTCACATATTTTTTGGTTTTTTTTAGTTTTGTTTACAATATTTTTAAGTATTTGGTTTTCGCATTAGTTGGTACTTAATGACTAAATCTCTGCTATATCATGAGTACTCCCACCGCGTCTGAGTCGGTCTTTAAAATGTATAACCAGCCCACAATCTTCCCCTTTTTCGGAGGTCGAGTGCAAATGCCAAATGCACATGCAGGAGTATTCATTAATTTATTTACAAATAGATTGGGGATCTGCTGATAATTACATGTATGTATGCTTTGCTTTTTCCATTTATACGTTAATCGAGCTTATGAAAAACACTTGGAGAGCTTAGAAATGTATTTTGATTTCGTTTTTTAAGTACTCGCTATGGTCTCTATACGGTTATAGGCTTACAGCTAGCAAAATGTCATGGCCCTTACTCCTGTGGGGCTGGGGCTCGCTGTTCGTTCGGTTCAGGGGAGGGTAAGGGTGGAAATAAAAGTCTGAGGGATAAGTGTTGGGCGGTTAACCGCAGTGTGGCTGTCGAACCGCAGCCGGTATTTGATGGATACACGGGAAACGTGTTAATTGTCTCGACACCCGTTAAGTGCGACCGCAGATATTTATTTCGATATGGGCATTTTTTTGTTCGCACTTGCTGCACCAGCTGCTTGCGGTTCGGCTTGGATTGCGGGTTCAATTGGGGTTTGGGCTTCAATTGGGCTTCGATTGGGGTTTGATTTCCTAGCTGCCATCATCAGAATGGGGTGACAGTGACAGCCTTGAAGCCACAATTAATTTCACATTGATTGCATTGTGTGAGGGTGAGTAGCAACTAATTGCAATTAAAAGCACCCAAAGACAACATTATTTAATTTCCGAGAATTTTTAAAGGATTTGCTGCCATGGTTGATAGTGCTGTGTGTGTCTCCTCTTGTGTGTGTAGGTATGTATGTAATTAAAAAGGACGTTAAGTGGATAAATAAACACGAGTGAGGCATACTACAGTTTTTCCTGCGGGCACACGATGTTTGCATTTTGTTCGTTTATTTGTTTGATTTTATTTTATTTATTTCTTTGACTACCGTGTGTTTGCCTTTCATGTTTCTCATTTTATTTATTTATCTTTATATTTATATGTATATATGTATATAGTATATGTACGATATACGATATATGTATGTATGTGGTTTAATTTTTTTCGTTTTTCTGTATCGTTTAAATGCAATTCATTAGTATTTGGAATACGTCTCTGGTTTGGTTTGTGTATTCAATTAATTTACATTTCTGTCGAACAATTTTCGCAATAGAGTTATATACAGTGTGAGCGAGTCAGTTCGTTCTCCTCCGTCTCCCCTTCAATCCAACAAATTTACTTTCATTTCGCTATCAATTAAATTGTGTGTTTTATTCCGCTTTATGTCGATTTGGCTGTTCTTTCCTTTCTGTTCTGTTCGATCAATGAATGTATTTGCTATAATTTTATTATACCCGGTACTCGAAGAGTAAATAGTTTTTTGTTTGGTTTTCTGTTTTCTGTCCTTATACAATTTATTTTGATATTTTATGAATGGTTTTGTTTTTTTTTCGCGCATGTTTCGAGCATGTTCGTGAGATAAGAGCACATAAAATAGAGCTTCATAAATTTTCGGCATGTAAATTGTTGCATTTGTCACTAAAATATCAAACGGAATATTTTCTATCTTCTTTTAAGTATACAAATTAAATGAATATTGAAATTTGATCAACACTGGGACGGGGCGACCTGTTCAGGGGCTTAGTTTCCATCTACACATCGAGTTGAGAATTTGTATGAATTTATTGGCAAAGGATGTTGTATTCGATGCCTGAAACGAGGTCAAGTGTCGGAGAAATATTTGCTAGAAAATAATAAATATTCCAAAAAAACTATCAGTATCTAGACAGAAAGAGCAGTATGGGAGCGGGCTATGGCTATGTGAATTTGGATAATTGAAAGGTGCAGCATGTTGCCACATTGCAACTGCAAACTGCAATTCGAGCTGGAATTTTTGCCCCAAAAATAATGACCGAAATTCCTGCACACCGAATGGATTCAGGATGTCGATGCAATTGCACATCGAAATGCATAAATATTTACGGTTATACATTTATGTATATATGCAAAAACCAAACAAAAGTAAACCCAAACCGACAAAACCCCCCAAAAAAGAGGAATAAAATCATACATGAGAGAAATCAGGCCTAAGACTAGTGGGCGATAAAGGGAAGGGAATTGAAGGGCAGGGGCTTACGTACTAGTTGTCGCTTAGAGCTGGTAGAACTTACAATTAGCTGCAATGTCTGGGATGGTAGAGAGATAGATAGGGAGGGACAGAAAGACAGAGAGAAACGGTTTCTGTTCAGGGATTTACGGATTTATCCTTCATTTAGTTACGTTTCTTGAGTTACTAGTTAGCAGATAAAATCAACTAGCTTACAACATGCACTCGATTATTATGTGTATTTATCTGATTTCATTTTATTTCATTTCATGCTGCTTTTAATGCTTATCAAATTGGGGTTGGTTGGTTTTTCCGTTGGCAGAGTTCTGGATTCACTCCTTAGTTTGGTGACCTCTGGCCGGTGACATGTCATGTCCGATGGCCCACTCCGATGAGGATGACACTTAGCAGCAGGGCGAGAATGCTCAGGGCATAGGCCCGTGTGGTGGCTGCCGAGGAGGTGACCGCCGAGGCAGATGATTCACCTGGGAAATATACATCGACAAAAAAGGAATGCACACGCTCCTTTAGGGACTTCTTCAGACACTCAGACACTGCGACTCGACTCACCATTTATTATGTTCAGCGTTACGGTCGCACTGGGGCTATTCGACGGGCTACATGTGTAATTGCCAGTGTCGCGCTTCTTGGCCGACTCGATGATTAATGAGCCAATCTGCAGAGCGTCCAAAAGAAAGTACAAGCAAAAAAACGTTAAAGAAACTACAAACAAAAAGAAGATAAACAGTTTGGGGCACAGGGACGCACGTACTCCAAATATTTGGCAGTCCACAGAGCCGAACAAAGTTTTGGCTGGGGGTCAGAAAGTTATGGGCCAGGCAATTAGAGGGAAATGCGACAAAACAGAAACTTTTATCAAACAATATTAAAATTTTTTGCGCTCTGCTGTGCTGCAGACACAGACTCAATTCGACTCGAATGCGGACGCAGACACGTGGCAGAGGCAGCATCATCAGCAGCCAAGAAGCCATTTGAAATTGAGTGTAATTAAATTAAAATCAACAAGGGAGTCATTCTGCGAGGGAGGACTGACTACTCACCGTGCTCTGTCCCTCGCCTGTGGCCTCCGGCAGATTGGGATCCAATTGCGTGCGATGGCGACGCGAGTCCGCTGCCAGCTGCTCGGCCCCATGGTACCACATGATGAAGGTGGGCGGCTCCAAGGCGCCACGGACAATGCAGCGAAGGACGACGTTGCTGCCAGCCTTCACATAGCGATCTGGCTCGCCCAATATCTCCGTGCGTGGCACTACAAAGAGAGATGAAGTGGGAGAGAGAGATGAAAATGATGATGAGCATAAGCATAACTGTGTGTGGGGAGGAAGTGACAGTGGCAGTGGCACTGTTAGTGGCATAAACTGCTTGCTGCCCCCAACCGCACCCATCCTAAAATTGTGTCATTCGCGCTAATCTATTGAATTAACAGCTGGGGAGTCACGTAGCACACGTAAATCTGGCACCCAAAGAAAATCCACTTTTCAATTTTTCACTTACTGATTCTTGGTCTCTCTCTCGCTCTTTCTATTTTCTCTGCATGTCCCTTGGAGACTCCTCATCCCTGGACGGACTTTTTTTGGCCAACAGACACGCACATGCATAACAAACTAAGAGTTGTGTCAAACAAAATGTAGGAAAAGAGAGTAGCAGAGTAGGAGAGTAGGACTGGGGCAGGCACTGGCTCTGGTTGTGGGTCTGGGTCTGGTTCTGGGTTTGGTTCTGGGTCTGGGGAGCATAAAAAAGCGCACAGAAACGAACTGAAACAACTTGGAAATGCTGGCGCATATATTTTCACACGACCTGAACGCCTCCGAGCGAGGCTGCCGCTCTCGTGGCCTGGGCGGGCGGGAGTGCGGCTCCGTCATTTGCTTGGGCAGCGCGCGGATGGTGAGACGTGAGCTTTGAAATTTGACAAAATCACGTATACGCCGAGTTTTCACTGCTGTTACACAAAAATGTGTGCGAAATGAGTGCGCCGAGAATTTACACAAAATGCCTGACTATGCTCTGGAGTGTACGAGTAGTACGAGTATATGTATATGCTGCCGTAAGTGAGTCTACGAGTGTTTCTATGTATGTATGTGTGTTGATTTCCCTGGTCGTGCGTCTGTGTGCGAGAAGCGTGCTGCAGAAACACGCGCCATGCTCTGGTTTGACACCAAAGTGTGTCAGCTTGTCAAAATCGTCATGTTGTTGCATGTTAGTTTTCCAGCTGCTTGACTGGAGAAGCGCGACACGGGGGAAAAAAGTGATGGCATATTAAGTGCGGGCTCGATAGTCGATTAAAGGATACCCTCGAGTAGGAAAAAGCCATCTGCGGAATGCCATACAATTACCAAGAAAATGTGGTGAAAATATCAAAGATTTCTGCACTCCGATTGTTAGCTTGGTTGTTAAAATATATATTTTAACGAGCGAAAATGCTTCTAACACACATATCCCCTTTGCGCCACGAGCACGTTTACAGAATACTAAAACTAGAAGCGGCAGCAAGTGCAATGTTATTAGCAAACGCTCTACTTTATCACCCACGCAACACCCCAGCCCCAGACCTAGTCCCAGCCACAGCCACAGCCCCAGGGAGGAGCTACCCTGCTGTGAAAAAAACTATAGAAAATTGTGGCGTGCAATGGGAGATAATTATACAGAAGCTGTTGGGAAATTCACTTAATTAACTACACACATCGATGATAGTGTAGGAATTGTCCCCACAACTTTAGATATCATTCAGCCAGAACCGGAGCCCAGAACTTAGAACTCAGAAGCGCCGAGCAAGTGAAAAGAAAAGCAGAGCAGACCGAAGAAAACCTCAAACTTTTGACCACACTTTTAGCTAATTTCCCAAGTACAAAGGGGACACGACACTGAAGTGGAGTGGAAACGGAAGTGGGAATGGCAATGGCTTGGGTTAAGAGTGCCAGGCGAATTGCAGCAACTTAAATTAATTGAGTTTATGGCGAAATGCTTTTAGGGAAATTAGTTGGAGTCCCAGTCAGAGGTCCCACCCAGTCTGTCCTTTCGTCTTTAGGTGCATAAACATCACAGGGAATATTGTCACTTTTGATGGTGAGATAAATTTGCCACCAAAAGAAGCAGAAAAAAAGAGAAGAGCAAGAGAAAGTAAACCCAAAATTGGCTTTGGCTGCTACAAGATTAGCAGCAAATTAAATAAGCAGACCAGAGACCCAGAGGCCAAAAGGGAAAACGAGAGACGGGAGACGAAAACGAGATGAGATGAGCTGAACAGAAAACGAATCTCATAAAACCAAATCTAGTTTGTCGTTCAATGATGCAGAAAAAAGTATATTCATTCGTTCATTCGGGACAGCAGAATGTGGCGGGGGTTACTATGGGTGTGAATTGTACTTTATATTTTGTTGGGGTGTAAAATACAGAAAAAGAAAGGATTTATGTTTCGTTTGCTAAAGTTTAAAAGATAATTCCATAAACTTTTCAGCAAACTAAACTTTGTTTGGTTCTGTTCTTCTTTTTTGGACTATTAACAAGGATTTTGTGCCATTGTCCTGCTGACCCACAAAGACTTAAGTAAATGAACCAAAACCTAAGAAAGTGACATTTTAACCAACAACAAAGCAAACAAGGCGGCACTCTCAATCTCTCTCTCTCTTTTGCACTATGAATATCTGTCTCCTTCTGGCATACAGACACACACACACATACGCATTGGCATAACAAATTGACCGAAAACTACGAGGCTATTACCCCAACTGTTGGCCATGGCTCAGAAATCAAGCAGCAGGCGGTAGAAAGGCCAAAGCCTCAACATAAAAGCCATTGCCAAAGTCTTGGCATCAAAATCATTCAGAAAAAAGGGGGTAACGGGAAAGAGCAGGGAAATGGTGAATGAGGTTGGGGGTTGGGGATTGGGATGGTTTTTGGGTGGCCGAAACGAGGCGAGAATCGAGAACATGCAAAGGGAGTTTTAGCCGTTTGCACAGACAAAACGATGCAATAAATACAAATTACATGGCAAAGGCACAAAATCAGCCAAGCAGCGCGACAAAAAAAATATAGAGAAAGAGTGAGAGGGAGAGTGGGAGAATAGATCCAGGAAAAACTGCACGGAGCGAGGGTAAGTGAGCTGAGAGAGAGAGGGAGGGGTGAATGAGAGGTGCTGGCGATAATGGTTATGGCCAAAAGAATGGAAAGCCGGCAAGGGGCAGGGAAAGAGGCAAACGCATGGGCAAAATTCAACTTCAAACAAACAAAAGGAAAGATTGGAGCAGGACATGGAAATGGTTGAAGGCCAAATGACTGCAAATAATGGCAGAACAGTGAGGCCACAGAGAGGGGGAAAATCTGTGAAAGAAAATCCCAGGGAGACAGCGCGACAGCGAGGTAGATTGAGTGAATAGGAAGTGCGCTAAAACCATTGTGGAAAATCCATGTCAGCGCATGAATAGAAATCCTTTCTGCTTAAATTTGTCGTTAGATTAACGCAAATGTGGTCGCGCATACGAAAATTTCCACAGCAAAAAGAATACTCGTACGAGTATATGTATATGTAGATATTAACCCGGGATACCTGTTGGGTGCCATATACTAATGTATGTATGTACATATGTATGTACATACATACATATGTATGTATGTATGTGTATCCTGCCAAAGATAGTCCTGATTCCTTTGGCATGCGAGTGTTTAGCATACAAATTAGCTCAGCCGGAAATACGAAAATCACTTTTTGGCAACACCATTATCCAGTCTATTGCCCTTGCCCCCTAAAATCCTGGCCACCAAAATCTCATCACGTATTACTTTTTGCTCTTTCAGCCTCGTCTCAGCATGTGGTTGGGTTTCCTTTTACTTTTTCTCTTTTTTGTTGTGCCTTGCCTTGGCTTGTCCACATAAAACCAAAGTGTTAGTTGGATAAAAGAAAATTCAATTTGTCAGCTCCAAATGTAAATTGACTTTCCACACTTTTTCCTTTCTGTTCTGTCAAGGCTGAGGCCTAAATTGGGCCTAAATTGTCGTTGAATTTGAAATAATGGGGTAATTTTCGAGTCAAGGAATATTTGAAAGTAGGAAAGTACGAAAAGTCTTTGCTGTAAAACAAACATAAGCCACAAAGACCCTACATATGGAGATATTAGGCATAGTTAGCTTCAAATGAATGCTGGAAACTCCCAAAAAATATCCACTGATTTTCCATGCGATGAGCATGTCGTAATAGCCTCGAGTCGACTGCGGTTGTTTCCCTTTCCCTATCTGTGTGCTGCAACTTGCAGCATATCGATGCACGCTTCCATATCAATTACAGAATCCATTCGGTGCAAGCAGCGTATGGTCTGGTGCCTCGACACTGACATTTACATTGTTCATTTGGCTTTAGCTACTGTGTGTGTGTGTGTGTGTGCTTCTTCCGGTATGCAAACATGAAATTTAATTAACTTTTTACCCAACACCACCCACAAAAAAATTGAGACGGGT
The DNA here is from genome assembly GCF_008121235.1 of Drosophila subobscura. Classification (NCBI taxonomy): domain Eukaryota; kingdom Metazoa; phylum Arthropoda; class Insecta; order Diptera; family Drosophilidae; genus Drosophila; species Drosophila subobscura. The sequence goes on along the minus strand of NC_048533.1, from coordinate 7,194,883 downwards.
GAGTGTGTGTGTGAGCCTTAACAGAAAACCCAAACCCAAACCCAAGCCCAATGGAAAACCAAACCAAACCAGGGAGCAGACGAAACCCGTAGAAACGCACGTAAAAGTTTTCTCGTTAAAAAACTTGACCAAGCAAAGAAATTTGTTCGTTTTTTCTTTATTTCTGTGTGTGGTTTTTTTTTTGGTGTAGCATTTCAATGGCCAATGGGCAGTGGACAGGCAGCAGGCGCAGGCGGGCAGCAGGCAGCCACAATTTGAATGCAATTTAGTGAGTAATTTGAAATGCAGCAACCGCATGAAACATGCAAAGATCTCCGACCCCCATGTGTGACCTCCTCTATGGATGTCTGTGGCTGCCATAAAGGCTAAAAAGTTTTTGCATTTGCTGGTGCTGCGGCGGCTGCTGCTGCTGCCGCTTGACCTTTGCCACACTGACACCCAAAAAATTACACACTCCAACTCGGTCGGAGTACTTATTCTCACTCATATTCATGTACATATTTCATGCTCATGCACATGTTCATGTTCATGGTCTTGGCCGTGACTTTACTTACCCACTTGCAGCTGGACACGCGCACTGACTTTGGGCTCTGTGGAGACCTGGCACTCGTAGGACCCTGCATCACGGGCCTGCACATATTTTATCTGCAGCGTCCAGTACTTGTCCGGCTGTTTGATGGCCAGAAAACGCTGATCGGCTATAAAGACCGCCCTGGAAAAAAAACAAAAAGGTGATTGAGATGTTAGATTGTTGGGTGTCTGTTTTGAAATGATTACAATTTGTTAATTTGATGCTTAAGTTGATGTGGTTCCTTTTGGAAATCTGTTCACGAATCGCTTATCTCAAATAGAACTCGCTTAAAGGGAGCATTCAACAGAAATGGAATGCAAAAGAACAATGGATCACCAAGAGCAGACCCACTTAGTCCCTTCGCTAAGTCCGCTACTAATGGCCACTCAAAAGACACTCCAAGTTATTTAGTTGCCGCATTTAAACAGCAATAGGAAAGGCAACAAAAAACAACAACAACTGCAGCAGCCTGCAAACAACAGGCAACAAGCAACAGGGAGAAGAGTTGACAACAAAGTTGCGTGTTTTGGTGTTGCTGGGGCAACATGCAAATGCTGAAGGGGTTGTGCAGACTTGGGGGAGACTTGGAAGCAGTACTAAAATAAGTTGCGTTTAATGTCATTGTTGCAATATTTTTGTTCCTGCTTGGGGCCTCTCTCTCTCTCTCTATCTCTCTCTCTGTCTCTCTTTGGGACAATTGCCCTCTGCACTTTGCCTAAAGTGCAAAAATGTTTCCGTCATTTGGCTAAAATGCAATGAGAGTTTACCCCCACGAAAGCCCTGCCCCTGCCACACACACACATGCGTTGACATTGCTTATTATGTGCCCCTAAAACCCACTCTACACAATCTTTTTGGCCAGCACTGCCACTGCCATTGCCCAATGCCCTGCCCCATGCACTAACAAGTTTTGATGCTAAACCCCAGATTAGACCCTTGCGTTTTGCACTCGTAAAACTCGACATTTTATGACTTTTGCCATTTCCTTTGCGCCCCCTAAACTGTGTACATCCTACCCATAGCAACCACCAAAGTGCCCACTCCCCCACACACCCATTCCCTCTGTCACTGTTTATTTCTTATCAAGATTTTGTAGTTACTTTATAATTTTCATTTCATTTTAAAGTTTTCCCACTGGCGCTTGACTTTCTTTGCAGCAAAGACTCCTTCCAACTCCGTTCTCCTTCTTCTCCCATTATTTGCCATATTTTTTGTGCAATTCCTTTTTGGTCGGTCCTTATTCTCCGGCATTGTGTGGTCTTCTCGTCCTCTCTGCTCGTGGCTCAAGTGCTGGAACCCTAGTGACCCCCGGATGCCGCATAAGTTTTCATCTGCAATTTATTGTTGCTGAAAAAGAATACTCTGTGTGTGTGTTGGGTTTTAGAACCCCGATACAAGCCACTTGGATACATGGGCTGCATGCAACCAATACACTGCTTAATAGCTCCTAATCAAAAGATTGGATTCAGGGGAATTGTGGAAGATTTTGTGAAGCGGATATGCATGCATTTATATTTTGGTTTCATTACAGATTTCTTACCAAAGAAAATGGGGAAAACACATTAGGAATTGTTCTCAGACTTTTTCTCCTTACTCTAAGAGCTCCGAGGCACTTAAGAATTGTATTTAAAATATGTTTCCCCTACTTTAATAAGTATCTGGAGCTTTACAGATCTCTAAACTAAACCGTATAAGAGATGCTCTTAAGGGATTTGTGCCCCAAAGCACCACCTCGGTCTTGAGAGCAAACCAAAACCTCATTTCATTTCCTTTGCCTCAGAGTTGTCCCTTCCAACTGCTGTTCCTACTGCTGCTGCCACTCTCCCCGGGAATCCCATTAAAAGGAAGCTCATCTCAACGCATCTCCTGCACACATGCAACAGGGAGAGAGAGAGCTCTGCGTGTGTGTGTGGTGTGGTGTGTGTCTGTGGCACGCATACCCAGAGATAAGAGATAACAAAGTAGTCAAGCAACACCTGGCTGCAAGGTAATTACCTGAACCGCCCGCCATCCACCCAACCCGCAAGGACTCCGCACCGAGGCACTTCTGGCCCGGCCAAGAGCCAAGGCATTCATTGTGTGAGTGGATGGGGCTATAAATTGAGGAAAGCACATGTCCAGCGGGCAAACAAAAGGCGCCATTGCACGTGACATTTATATGATAGTGTAAACACATCATTTGCGCTATTATACAACACATTCGGTCTCTGGGCCACCCACTGTCCCCTCCTCTCTATCTCTCTGGCTAAAAGTTTTTGAAATCTATTCCCATTATGTTTGATATGCCGGGACTGATGCTGCTGCTGTGGCTGCTGCAGAGCCGAAGGACAAACAGTTGGGGGTTTCTTTGAGCGTAGAAAAAGAAAACTTTCTAGATAAATGTGACAGAAGACATTGGAGCAGGAAAGAACCAACACACAGAGACACAGAGACCGGCAGCGGAAGCAGCAAATGCATGAAGATGGACTCTTAGCCTCGTATCGGTGAGGGAAGGGGTGAGAAGAGGAGAGAAGGGGCAGTGGATTGGAGGAGACACTGCCATGACACTGCACCCTGGACCTGGACCTGAACTGGTGTAGTGTGTGTGAACTGGTGCTGGGCCGCGCTGCAGGAAGCAATCAGTAAGGACACTATCTCGGCTAAATTTCAATGCTCCAGTGCCTGTTGGCTGCCCTCTCAGCCAATGTTTGCTTCCTTCAGCCAGTCATTCATTCAAGCCCCAGCTATTCATCCTTACACACACAGAGATACTCAGACACACTTACTCACTGGGGGGACAAACATAGACTCGCACTGCCACACTGCCACTGCCACAGCCACAGCCACTGCCCCGTCTTATCTAATGTGAAAGGTTCATTGGTTTTACGTTTCTATCAAAGTAATAAGCTGGAAATGTTTGCCTTGCCCACCTTATCCAATACGCTCCCAAAAGGCAAACGTGGCTAAAACAGAAGGGAGAAAGCAGTGGGAAAAGCCAGCTCCAGCTCCAGAGTCGGAGACAGCTTGAAGTAAAGTTTTTACTGGATTTCGAGAGGAGCAAAAAAAAGTGCAATGAAATTGCACACTTGCGTTTCCGCTTGGCATGTCATACCAGGAGCACGGCAAAGGACACATCCACATCCACATCCACACATCCAAAGCCAGGAGGCATCATTGATGTGCAGAGCTACTCTGCTCCGTATCCTCCTCTTCCTTATCCTTATCCTTCTCCTCCTGAGCACAGGGCGTATCCTGTGCTGGACACACAGATTGGAATTGAAAGGACGGCGAAGTCTGCTAGGATGTTGCTGCCTGCAGGAGCGAGCACAAAGTTTGTGCTCTTAATTCATTTTGTTGTAAATTGTTTTCGTCTCAATTGAATCTACACAAATAATGCAGGGAACGAAATGCGCACATCCCTGTGTAGGTTGCAAGTATTAAAGGGGTCTACGGATCTAGTTGTTAGTTTTATCTTGCGAATAAATACACAAACAGGTTTTGCTATGAGCTCTATTTAAATTCGATATAATCTGAAGTTTTATTATTGCCAGCCCTGCTAAAATTTTCGGTTCTATCGATATTTGGTTGATTTGGCAGCCCTGCAGTAACACAAATGTCCATCTCTAGGACATGGCGATGACACAACCATAAAAAAAAACCGCACAAAAACAATTATATTGTTCCAATTGTTTCCGATAATAAAAGTACTAATTTCCTTTTGCTTTGTGTTAAATTTAACGCGCTTTTCCGCTTTACTATTTCCTGTCCTTGAGGCCAATTTGCCCTGAAAAATGGAGTGTTCCAGTAACAATGGTAACTTGAATTAGACGTACATAAATGTAATTAATTGACAAGTGCTAATATTTATACTCTTTTCCCAAGCGGAATCTGGTGAAGTTGCCATTGTTAATGCCAATGACATCGACGATCACGTGATCATCGATGATTACAAGATTTGGAAGAAAAATATACCACTTCTGTACGATGAGATTGTGACACACGTGCTAGAGTGGCCATCCTTTACGGTCCAGTGGCTGCCCGGTGCAACCCGGCAGGACGGCGACGAATACTCGATGCATCGCCTCATTTTGGGCACAGACACGGCGAACAAAGTGCCGAATCACTTGATGATTGCCAGCCTGCCGATACCCAGCGAGGACGCGCAGACTGCTAGGTCGCACTACGACAACGAGAAGAGCGAGTTCGGTGGCTTTGGTTCGGCGATCGGCAAATTCGAGGTAGAGGTCATCATCAACCACGAAGGTGAGGTGAACCGTGCACGCTACATGCCACAAAACTCTTGCATTATAGCCACCAAATCGCCAAAGAGCGATGTCCTGGTGTTCGACTACACCAAGCACCCGAGCAAGCCGGACAGCTCCGGCCAATGCGTTCCAGATCTACGCCTTCGCGGCCACACAAAGCAGGGCTTTGGCCTCGCCTGGAATCCCAAAGGGACGGGTAAGCCAACGCAGTTGGGAAACCCCAGTTGGACTGTTAAAATCTCTCAAGCGTTTATCCATTTTTTAGGCAGCTTGTTGTCGGCCTCTGATGATAAAACAATCTGCCTGTGGGACATCAATGCCACGCCCAAGGCACATCGCGTGATCGATGCCAAGAACATTTTCAAGGGACACAGCGCTCCAGTTCAGGATGTCGCCTGGCACTGTCAGCATGACTCGGTCTTCGGTTCCGTGGCCGATGATCGCAAGCTTATGATCTGGGACATACGCAACGGCGAGACCACAGAACCATTGTCTATAGTCGATGCTCACGCGGCCGAAGTCAATTGTCTGTGCTTCAATCCCATGTCACAGTTCACATTGATCACGGGGTCCGCCGACAAGACTATTGCCTTGTGGGATATGCGCAATCTGGGCAAGAAATTGCACTCCTTTGTCGGGCACAGCGGTGAAATCACTCAGATCCAATGGTCGCCCGTAAATGAAACCATCATCGCTTCCGCCTGCAGCGCTCGCCGCTTGAACGTATGGGATTTGTCGAAAATTGCCGACGAACCAAGCCCAGAAGATGACGAAGATGGGCCACCAGAGCTGCTCTTCATCCATGGTGGACACATGTCCAAAATCAACGACTTCTCATGGAGCCCCAGTCTCATTTGCCCCTGGATCATGTGCTCCGTGTCCGACGACAATGTTTTGCAAGTGTGGCAAATGGCCGAAAGTGCGCTCCTGGACGAGGAGGATGCCTTAAATGCATTCTAGCTGCAGAGGTTCTTAGAATATAATTGTCTCTATATACATATACCATACATATTCAAACACATGTAGATTATCTCATTTGCTTGTCATTAAGTTTGGATTTTCGGGGCAAGAGAATATGCTAATCGTTAGATTGCATTCCAGGTTGACGTTTATTTATCACAATTATCCCAAACAGAGGCTGGCAATCATGAGAGCTCTTAAACATTATGCAATATTTGGCATTTGAATAATAATTGCGCAAATATTTGCATTTGTCTTTATAACACTTGCGCCGTCTGTCCATCAGTGCACAACAATAGTACTCTGAGAGTGAGTGCCCCAGGGGCAACCAGGTATTGTGATATCCTATCCCCGTCTGCATGCGACAGATGCAAATTGATTTATAATTTCAAATGGACGGAAATGAATTTTGTTAATTACCTGTCAACGGTCAAGATGTGTCCATCGCGCAGTCGAATCCAGGAAACAGATTTGTTGCCCAGTTGTTTGACCTGTTGAAACGAGACACCGAGAGGACGGGAGAAAAGAAGAGAGTAGGTTAATGGCATGAAAATAGAGGAAATCAAATTTAAATATAAATTGGAATAGGAATTAACAGAGCGAACTAAAACGAGAGAAAATCTATCTATAACTGGAAATAAAGAAAATGGCATTCAATGCATAACGCAAACTTCTGGGTGTTTTCCACTGAAATCTAAATTAACCCAACAAAGTAGTTATAAGAAATTAAATCTTACATCTGAATCTTCATTAAGATTTCACGGAAATACGCCAAAAGTTCAAGTAATCATTTACTCTTGATAACATTTCACACAAATCCAAACTCGAGAAAACTGAACATCCCGCTGCATATGCTTTAGAACTTCTGAAGTAGTTAGTGAATAACTTTACATCTTCAACTAGTTCAATGGATCCGCTGGCAATACATGCTCGCATCTGCATTGAAATGAAGTCAACCCTTTTGGCAAACCATCATCTAATCCCCCACAAAATCAATGGAGTTTCCATACCATATTCGTACTCCGACTCTACGCTCAATTAACAACATTGACAACCCTCAAGTGATTAGCAGGGGAGGCATGGGGTACGGGGCGGTGGTTTGTTGCTCAACAAGTGGAAGAGAAATGTCAAAGTACAGCACTCTGTACAGCAGACGGTCGGAGGGAGGAGGAGCGGTGGCAGCGGCGGTGGCAAGAGAGTAAATTAGTGCAACCAAAATGTAGGCAGAATCCGGGCGGTATACTTAGCTATAGCTGCCTCCCCAATGGCCACAGAAACTACATTGAAATGTAATTAAATACCGAAATGAACATGAGACTTTTGGGCGGGCAGGCAGTCGGGCAGATAGACCGAGAGGCAGACAGACAAACCCTGGAGAGGCCTGAGAGGCCAGGCATCCGCATGTTTCAGATATTATCGAAATGTGTCGTAGTTAGTAAATCTAAAATGCATTTATAGAACACCCCCACACGCAGATGCACAGTTAGTGGAGAGAGGGCTTCTTCTATTTACATTGAAACGATTTTGTCCATTCAACACTTTGCATCAATGTACCATGGGCCTAGTCTATACACGAAGTACGTATGTATATGTAGGGATCCATTAAATGTTTTAGTTGTTGTCGCCGGCCTGTAATTTTGTTGTAATGGTCTCATTAGGCGCCCAATGCATGTGTCGCATTTAATTTGGCATGAGACAGGTCGTGGGGGGGCCGGTGACCGGGCGCATCTGCCAATGCCAGACTACTAATTTAGTTTTGTGGAAAATTCCATTTCATAGATTACTTTTGATTGCATTCGGCAGATGGAAATGGAGACACATATCAATGGGCCCCGATAGGAAGCCTCCTTAGCCATAGATTGTTCTACCTTCGAGTTTGAAATTAAGGCAATTTAGGAAGGAAACAGCCCCCAGCCTCCAGCTCCCAGCTCCAGCTAGACAACCAGCCCAAGCCACATTTCACATTCCATTCTCTGACTGTTTCCTGACTGGAACAAAAGTTCAGCTTCGACAATTACAAATAAGCTGCTGCTTGGAATATTTCAAATAAGCCATTTGCTGCCTGCTGCCCAAAAAGGATGTGCTTCACCTGATGTCATCGAATGCCCAGGACAAGTGCCAGGCCAATTTGAAAAGAAGCGAACCATAGACCAATCTTTGCTCAACTTGTGCGCTGTTCATGTCCCTGTCCATGTCCACGTCCACGTCCACGTCCTGGGCTAAGAGGAGTCACTCAACTGTGCCACTTAATGCAGCATTTGAACAGAGAATGGAATGAAAGGCGAATGGAGAATGGAGAAAGGAAAATGGACAGTACCAGCAGAGAAAGAGAGAGAGAGAGAGCAAACTGGGCGTGTCATCCCGAACGGGGGCATAAAGTGTAAAGCCAACGATGGGTAATTGACGAAAATTGAGATGCGAGCCTTATACTTTTCATTCCTCCAACGGACTGGGTGGGAAGTCCTATACTTTTCATTCCCCTTCCGCACTGTAGCTGTAGAGCGATGGCACGATGGCGTACGGAGAGACAGAGACCATCTGTCTAGCCTGTCGTTTGTTAAATTCTGTGGCAAGCACTTAATTGACCATGACAACAAGAAATTAACATTGCTCGGCTGGAAAATTACAGCCACGGGAAAGCATGCCCCCATTATCGTGCATTAAATATTTCAGGAATCTCGCTTCTTTTTTGTTCTTTGCCTACAGGAATTTCTATTTCATTTCATTGTGCCACGTTTGGGTACTGGAATTGATGTTTTATGCTAAGGAATTTCCGTCGCTTGGGGCGTAATTATTAGCTACACAAAGAGAATGCAGATATACATACAGTCAAATATCTATTGAATGAAAACTCAAAAGTGTGTTTTTGGGTAGCGAACTTAAATTTAAATAGCCATCTCTCTGGGTTACTTACGGAAATTTCCCTGCATTTAAAGATCTTCTGGACTCTGTAGATGTTCCCTTTGAAGAGCCTTCACTGTTCTTTTCCGAAGGGTTTAGTCAACACTTTAATCCTTAGTTCAAAGCTTAAAGCCACTAAATAATTAGTCAAACATTTGCCATTGGCAAAAGAGTCACGTAAAGCCGGATGACCCCGATACCTGACACCCACCCACACGGACACTTCTGTCGGGCCGAGAGGCAGAGCCCTGCAGAGCCGTGCCGAGCCGATGCCATAAAACTAATTTGTTGAAATTTAATTTTCAGTTTTCGTTTATGCTAAATAAAATATTTACAACTTGTAAGCAAACAATTTGCTGGCTGCGTGCCTGGGGTCACCTCTGACCTGAACCTGCTGCCCCCTGCTCCGCCGGCTACAGGTATTGCTGTGGGTCTTTAAACACCTGGCCAAACAATGCGGCGGGGGCGGGTGAGAAATCACCCGAGAGTCTTGGCCACGTTTGTGTTTGGCATTTGTTTTTCAGCCTTGCGTTAAATACACACGCTGCGGTCACACCTCGTCCGGCTGCTGGTCGTGGCTGTGGTCCTGGTCCTCCTTCTGGTCCCGGGGCGCCCACCAACAAATATTTGCGCAATAAAATTTAATGTGTTTTCTATTAGGAAAGAGTCCTGGTCTCCACGCTCTCTAAGCGTTGATGGGGCCGCCCACCATAATAATAATTACAAATAAAAACACGCACGCACACACTCGTACCATATCGAAACCTCAAACCCAAGCCTAAACACAAACCCAAACCGAATCCGAAACACGCAACGCAATATATTCGTAATAAAAGGAAAAATAAAACACAAATTATGAAATTTATTTTTCTGCTAGTTGGATCTAAGCCAAATAGATGTATGTGTGCATAGAGGGTATAGAGGGGACACTCACCCGACAAGGGAGATACGCGTGTGTACCGATCTGAGTGGTCACATTGGAGGTGGCATAGCCGTCCAGATATGGTTCCACCAGCGTGGCTGTCGCCGACAGGGCGGCAGCCTCCGGCAGCAGCGAGGACACTTGAGCAAGGCTGGAGAATGCGGTCGCCGAGTATGAGGATGAGGCTGATGCTGATGATGGGTCGCTGCTTCCATCGAAACTGATGGCGGTAGCTGCTGATGCTGCTCCTGTCTCCTGCGCTCCTGTGGCCTCTGCGGACGTCTGTGTGTTCGAGGCTGAAATTGATTTGGCAAGAGAGAGTGAGAGTGAGATTGAGTTTGAGAGTGAGAGTGGCTATGGTGGAAACGAGTGAGAGAAAAGTGGTTTTCTTGTTAATCGAAATGACAATTTTGGGCTTCGATTTCGCCCGAGCCCATGTCACGTACACATGGATGCTATTGATGCGGGTGCTTAGGTGGGGTTGGCTGTTAGCTGGGCGGTTCGTTGTGACAGTTGATTCTGCATTAAAGTAGCAGAAAACATTTAACTGCAAATTTACATGGCTTAGGGTACGAAAAACCTTTACTTTAATGCTTTTTTATACCCGGTACTCGAAGAGTAAATAGGGTATATTGTATTTGTGCACATAACGGTTGTATGTAACGCACAGAAGGAAACGTCTCCGACCCCATAAAGTATATATATTCTTGATCAGCATCAATAGCCGAGTCGATTGAGCCATGTCTGTCTGTCCGTCTGTCCGTCTGTCCGTCCGTCTTGTTGAGCGCCTGGATCTCAGAGACCATAAAAGCTAGAGCCACCAAATTTTGCATCCAGACTTCTGTATGCTCACACTGTTACAAGTGTATTTCAAAAATGAGCCACGCCCTCTTCCGCCCCCGCAAAAGGGCGAAAACCTCCCAAATCTACAATTTTAAAGATAAAAGAAAACTAAAAACGCCATTCCGTAGGGAATGACCATATCTATTTGATCACCAAATTGGGATCCGATTGGATCATTATTATGGCCACAATGAAGAAATTAAGTTGCAGTGGCTAAACCCACCCTGTCCAGCAGCTTTTGTTGCTTTTACACATTATCTCATTCACACTCTGCTTCGCGCAGTGGCAGAGGCCTCTTCCCCTGACACGTCTCTGACTCATCCTCTGCCACGACTCTGCCGCTGCCTCTGCCCTGACTCTGCAGTGTGTGTCTCTAGGGGAGGGTGGCGAGCTAAAGGAGCGTGTTGGCGTGAGTAGTGTTGTTGATGTAGATGACAGATGAAGAGAAAATGTAAAATTTGACAAATAACCGCTAAGTTGCAGATGTAGTACTGAGTACCGGGTATAAGAGTTGTGACGCGGCTTAAGACGCGTCTCACAACGTTCCTCCTCGTTTTAATTTATTATTTGAATTCTCCTACAAAATGTATTTTGTATTTTACATAACTCTCTCTCTACCTCAGAGACAGTTATAAAGTGCTGATATCTTCAACAAGTGCAAGCAGAAGATTGAAGAGATAGAGCACAAAGCAAATACACAGTCATAGGAGTCGAAGCTAATGTGTGAGTGGGATGCACAGAGACGAGCTGCATTGTGGCTAAGCGCAATTAAAATCGCACTTGTGGGAGAGATCAACAGTTGGAAGCTCTCTTTCCACAAGCTTGGACTTTAAGCAGAGTACAACACTACAATGGTGAGAGAGATTTGCCGTTGGTGGCGATAAGTGGAGTTTTTTGTGCTCTCTGAGAGCATTTCTCTGAGAAAAGCTCCGTTATGCTACTTTTGTAATTGCCTTGCGCTCTCTCTGCTCGATTCAAGCAAGCGTGATTTTCAGCTCAAGTATTTTTTTTTTTTTTTTTTTTCTCTCTGTAACAAATTGTACAGTGGCCTTGAGAAGTCTGTACGCCTTGGATAAATAGTATCAATATAAATTTTCCTTTAAACATCAGTAAGTAAATTGTTCGCTCGCTTCACTTATCGTACTTCGAGTCCTCCTCAAATGCACCCAGCTGAAGCAGTAGCAGCGGGAACACCAACAACAAGTTAACGACATTAAATGACAATGTGGCAAATGAGTGTATAACGTTTCTCGCCGAGCAGAGAGGAAACCCCAGAGCACACAAAACCACCAAGTCAGGCGCAGATGAAGAAGCAGGAGGACAACCACATCGAGTGGGTGACCTCCATGGGTGCTCTACTCGTGCAACTGATGGGCCATCCTGCGGCTTCCTTTTAAACACACACACCAACCACCCACAGACACAGTGCCACTCATAAACACACACACACACACACTCGCCCTCTCACTCCACATACACACACACATTTGTCTGTTTGGCAAATGTCAGTTTTTCGGTTTCAAATTAATCAATGACGTTTAAGTGGCTGCCGAGCGAGACGTTGTCGTCGCCATCATGATTTTCGCACTGCTGCAAAGTTTTTTAATGAATGCCGTTCATTAAAATTGATTGTTGTTTGCGGGGGGTGCCACCACTTCAACACCACCGACCCAAAACCCACCGCGCCGCACCGCGTCGCACCACGCCACACCACACCCTTCGAGGCGACAGAAGCAGATTCGATGATTTGGCAATACGCGGAAGGTCCAGGTCCGCTAAAACGCGTGCTATTTGCTGAATTGCCAATTAACTGGCAATTTCGGCTAAAGCCAACCAAGGCAGACCCCAAGCGCAGGGTCTCCATCCCCTTTCCAGTCATACACCGACAGAAATTCCTGCTTTAGTTTACGACGTACTTTCCGTGTGTCTCTAAAATGTAATTTTTCGTTTCCAATTCGGGCTACAATTTTTGCCGCAGTGTATCCAACCATATCCATTGAAACCAATTGAGTTTTTTCCGTCTGCCTCTCGGTCTGGAGCCTTTATTTCTGCCCGATGACTGCACAACATTTTCGGTATAAAATTAATTTCAGGGGGCAAGAGGAAGACGGGGAAAATGGTTTCAGAAATTTTGACTTTGACATAATTGTGCCTGTCGCTGACAGTTTGATATTCCTCCTCCCTGCCGATTTGGCGTTCTCTGGATTCAGGCCCCCGAAATTTGATGGATAGATATGATAGATGGGTGCAATGCGATTTGCTGCTGCTGCTGCTGCTACTGGTTCTGATGACCCCGAAACGCATTGAATTGGAAATGCAATTTAAATTGAAGAAAAAACCATTCTATGAGCTTGAAAAAAACTGCGAGAAAAAGGGAGCTCTAGTTTTGCAAATGAAGGCCTGGAAAAATGTGAGTTTAAACCGGATACTCCACTCAGGTGAGAGTTGGGAATTTTGTTCGGAAAAATTCGCTGAACACAAAAGCTGGCTAAACTTGGGCCCATGCACAATTGAATGAAGGCCAATACGGCTGCGATACAACATGAATGAGAATAAATGAATGAATGAACGACACAACGACAGGATACAGGATAGACAAAATCCTATCAAAGGTACGACAGCATATCCCCGCCAAAGCCATTGGGGCATGGGCGCATGGACAATCGTTTCGGGGCCGAATTTGTGCTCCAATTAAAACGGCGAATGTAGCGTAAAATGATTTCGAGTTTGACAACTTGTACGTCAATTTAATTGGTGCGAGAGCGAGCTCCCGATGGCTGCCACAGGAACATTCCCCGAGCGGAACGATAGGGAGCGGCGCGGAGTGGCAGGCAGCGGCAGAAAGGTGGCAGTTTCAGGCTTCCGAGTACGCGTATGCATAGCTGAAATCAGCAATCATTTCATGTGTGCCTATTTTTTGCCTTTCAGCCTCGATTCGTTGCTGTCCTCTCTATCGAATCGTCGTCGCTCTGCCGCTGACAAGGCCAGCAGCAAAGGCATGGCAATGTCGACGCCGAAAAAAAAATGGAAAAGCAAGCCGGAAAAGGGGAAATAGAAGCGAGGCGACGGCAGCGTAATTGACAAAAGGTTTCACTGGCATTCAATGCCAGTGCCAGGCTCGTTGTCGTCCTCTGACAAATACGGCACGCTCTCCCTACTGTCTGTGCCACACCCTTCAGCTATGCTTGGGGGCACCGCCCAAAGCCCACCCGCCAATAGCGAGCGGGACACACGCAGCACACACACAAACACACACAATCAACGCAATCGACACGCAAAAATTGTAGAGGAGCGCTGAAAAGATCAAAGCCGTTCAATTGTCAGTGACGACAGCTAGAGAGGACTCCCGGAAGGATGGAGGATGGAGGAGAAAGAGAGAGAGAGGTCCGGAAGAGCGAGGCTCCACCGCCAGTTCGTGATTTGTCAAAGCAGCGATGATGCCCTGAAGGATGCCGCATGCCATTCCTCCTCCACCTCCTCCTCCTCCTTCTCCCACTCCACCACTTGTCAGCCAAATGTTAAGCTCCAACTGTCAACCAAAAATAAAGCAGATGTCGAAAAGTTGCTTAGTTGGCATTTCCACACGAAACTGTTGATTAACATCGAACCAAATCAAATAGAAAAAAAACTCAAGCAAAGAAAAAAAGAAAATCGTAAAACGATTGAAACCGAAGCAACCTTTTTGACAAAGGAGGTTTCTCCTTGAAACTCACAACATGACATAAGCTAGTTCACTGTCAAACATTAACACAAAAACACCTTCCAAATTCAAAGTCTGGAATTAATTTCTCTAACGGGTCAAAGGTGAGTGCTTTAAAATGCATAATCGATGGCAATAATTTCTCCATTATAGACTAACGAATCGAAGATGTGTAGCCCCTGTTGTGGACCTTGCTGTGGACCCTGTTGCAGTCCTTGCTGTGGCCCCTGCGGTCCCTGTGGTCCCTGCGGCCCCTGTGGACCCTGTTGTAATGACTGCTGTGGACCGTGCTGTGGTCCGTCGTGCTGTGGACCCTGTTGTGGACCGTGTTGCAGCCCCTGCTGTGGACCATGTTGTGGACCCTGCTCTAGCCCATGCTGTGGACCCTGCTGCAGCCCTTGTTGCAGCCCCTGCTGTGGTCCATCTTGTGGACCATCTTGTGGTCCATCTTGTGGTCCCTCTTGTGGTCCTTGCTGTGGTCCATGCTGTGGGCCCTGTTGTGGTCCTTGCTGTGGACCCTGCTGTGGACCTAGCTGTGGGCCCTGTGGCAGCTCATGCTATGGCCCCTGCTGCAGCCCATGCTGTGGTCCTTGTTGTGGCCCCTGCTGCGGCCCCAGCTGCGGCCCCTGCTGTGCACCTTGCTGTGGACCCTGCTGTGGTCCATGCGGTTCCTGTCCGCCAAAGTGCAAGTGAGGATCGCCAGCGAACAGGTGGCAAAGACACAAATGACACCATAAGTTCGCCAAAGTCCGTTAGAGAATCATCCTCCAAATTAACTCTCCAGCATAGTCAATGAAAATACATAAAAAGTCAACCAAAAACTTTCAGTTGTTGTCTTAGTGGAACCAGAGCGCCTTCTGGGGGATGCTCTGATCTCCCTGGAGGCCATGTTAATAAAGACACAGATTAGACGACACGAAACAAAAAGAGAGGCCCAGGTAAAAGTTGGTCATTTCAAAGTTATGCGAATTACGGGACAGGGGAAAACTTTTGCTGCGTATACGAAAAATTAATTAAAATATCAATTTCATGCGACATGACAGGCACAGGGACACGCACAGAGAGACAGAGAGCAATACACAAGACAAACATACGAAGAACTTATCTAACAAGATGGCAACGAAAACTCCTTTGCAGATGATTCTTTTTGGGGTCCAAGTCCAACCCGAAAGGCCGAAGGCAACCAACGATCCGGAAGTTATTTACAGACGGCGGCAGCTGACACAACTTTGCATACTTTAATTAAACATTTTACATTTTACGAGTACGAATAAGAGTACGAGGACGAGTCACAAAGTAAATGTGTGTTAAATGTCGCAAACTGTTGCCTGCAACTTTCCACACATGTGGCGGCAGTTTTCCGGCTGCTCCAGTTTTGCCAACAGTTTCCCAGTGGCTTAATCATTTCACTCGAAATATTTAAAGAGCCTGCGGCCATTAGTCGTTCTCTTGTTTCTCTCTTGAACTTTTGCTGGGCAATGTGAACTTAATTAGGGTTAATTAATGCTAGAAAAAACATGCAAACGCCACACATAGACATATTGACTAAGGGCAAATTGGCATACTTCTAGCTCTAGTTCTGTAAGTGGGAGGAAGGCAAACGCACACTGAGAGAAAATCAGTTCATAATGGTAGCATTTACTCCACGATTCTGGGGGAGAAGTCAGAACAGGCGACGATGAAACATTCTACAGATTTTCTAGATCTATTTTACGTTTGCTTAAAATTTCATTAATTAAAAAGGTATTTCAAATAATTTCAGTCATCTCTTTGGCACTTTTGCGCAGTGTATCATCGGCTCAAGCCAAAGTCCTTGCCGTGGATGAGGCTAACAGGAAATGAGTTTTCAAAGGCCGGAAGGCAGCAATTATGCGAGTCGCTTTGTGTGCCATTCTATCTCCCAACTCCCCGACTCACTGACTCTCTGACTCGTGTGTGTGTGATTGTTAATTGGGCTAGGAATCGGCAAGGACAACGAACCAATATCAGCATCAGTAATGGAAGATGATTTTATGATATTTCATGGATTGGAACTTGACGCAATTTAAGGCTCAACCTTGAAAATGAAAGTATCCTAAAGCAGCGCCAGTAGAGGCACGACAAAAAGAAATTTGCATATCTCTCCCTGTCCTGTGCGCCCTGTGACCCTTACCCTTTTTTTTGTTGGCGAGAAGTGGGAAGCTCTCCCCCGATTTTGTGTACATTGTGAATGTTGACGTCATGTAACGTGGCAAATCCAATTTGGCCACGCCCCAGAGCCAAAGGAAGAGCAGCAGCAGCAGCAGGAGGGAGGTGGAGGTGGAGGAGTGGCTGGCCTGTCGCCTGGTCTGTTCACTCAATCTCAATAAGTCAAGGGAAAATTTTATTTCAGTACCGAGAGGCCGGTGAGGATAGGGGGGATGCAGGAGCAAAATGACTTTTGGCAAATTCGTTTTCGTTTTCGGCCAAGTGCAGTGCAGAAAGCTGCATGCAGCACACTTTGAGGCGAAGCCAAAGAAAATTCAATGAAGAATCAAGGAATGGGAAAGGCAAAGGGAAAGGTGTGCGTCATGGTGGGGGCTGTGCAGGAGGGAGATTCATCTCATATGCATGTAAATATTTGCCTATAGATGACTTTGGCAAAGGCACCTTTTGGGTCAACTCCTCTTGTTGTTTGCCTTCAGCTTACTGGTTTTTGAATTTAATACGGCTTAGAACACCCTCAACCGTATGGGATCCAACCCAAAGACTTAATTAAATTCTCTTTATGGGCAACGCAACAAAAATCATGCATCAGTGCCAGTGCGAGTGCCAGTGAATAATTTCTAAACAATTTCTGAATTATAACTCGTTTATTTCGGGGTTTTGGGCTTCCAGCCAGGTTTTTCCACAGTTGTCAGTAAATATTTGATATGAGAGCTTTTCCGCAGCTTGTGCAGCATTTAATTATGCCTCAAATAAACATGGCGACCGATATTTGGTTTCACTATTGCAATAATATTTTGCCCATCGGTCTGGTCTGATGGCTCTGGTCTGATTTTGAATCTCTCTCTCTCGTTCTATCTCTCGTTTTAAATGCATAAATAAATATTTGCCATCAAATGGAAAAAACCGCACAACCAACACACATATTTGTTCATGTGGAAATGAAAGAGAAAAAAAAATCATCGGCTGTGACAGGCATTAGATGTCGCTTAATAAACCCTAATAGTCTGTGGTCGCCTGTCAGCGTGTCTATCAGGAGCAGGACCCACCCACCCGTACCTATCAATTATGGCAGGAATTATGCTTTTATATTAGATATATATTTTCGGCGGAAAACCTAAACTAATACTGTCAGAGATGACCGCAACCGTAAGCGTCGGTGCTAGCCGTTGGCAAATGCTTTTTGTGGTCGTTTCAGTTGCATTTATCGTTTTGACATTTACAGCCCAGCCCTGTGCACCCATCAAAACAGAGGGAACGAATGTTGAACAGAATTGGATAAAAAATGCTTTTGTTTGTTGGACCAATTGAAATTTACAATTATTTCATAGCTAATGTTTCCTCTTGGCAGCTCCAATTTGATTTGTTACGGAAAATTATTCTGACTAATTGATTCGGTTAACGCGTTGTGTAATTACTTTTCACAGAAAGCTTTGACACGGTTATTGATTTTTACAAACCATTTTGAGGTCTAAGAACAAAATCTGGACAGCAGTACAACCAGAAAAAAAAAACTGAAGCTTTGCCTATGACGAACATGTACCTACAGTTTTGCTCGATATATTTTGTGGCATTGATTGTAGGCCTTATCGTAGGCCCAATAGCGATGAGAAAGGGTTCTTCTAATAATTAGAATTAAATACCAAGACTTTAACCTACATAGAACTGAAATCTTGACAGATCTCGGCATGGTGTGTTATTTTTGTGACCGGCAAAGCTTACCTAATTGATTGAAAATTTCTGCAAAAATACCTTTGGCTACACTCAATCTGTTTCTTAATATGTAAGTAGACACAAAAACACTGAAGCATTTTAATTTTTAACACAGTCGTCAACAGATTATCAAAGCTAGTAACATCTGGTGTTCAGAACATGGATCTAAGCTGGATTTATCTTGTGGCATTGATGTTGATAAGCCCCTATATGTCACAGTCCGTATGGAGAGATCAATTGCAAACTTAGTATCTCTAGGCTATATTACTAATGGGTATTTTTAATAAATACAGTGCCAGCTAATCGTTTATGCGTTCATTCCCCCAAAAGAAGCGATTATTAAATATTTTGTAGAAAAGTGCATTAGATGATAAGCCATAATAGCAGAGCCACCAATTCCGTAATTTACAGTATGAATTTCCACTGAATTTCTATCTGAAAGTATCTTTATAAAATTTATGATTATGATTAACACAAATCACAAATGAATTATGAAAAAATGCCAACTAATTTCATAATACAATAATTTCACGAGCTGCATTGCAATTAGTAAAATTAAAAACATGCACTGCGGATATGCATAATACGAATGGAGATTGCCAGTTCGCGCGGAAAGAGAATTTTCACAATTTGTTTAACTCCAAATTCCGCATAAAATATGTGCTAATGTGTGTTTGGCTGTGTGGAAATACCATTGCCGGCTTAGCAACTGTGTGGTGTGTAATTAATGTAATCTGCTCCAACCCGCACCCACCCAATAGAGACATTCATGGAAGATATATGTATTTACATATTCCCCATGTGGAGTTGGGGTTATGTGGTTATGGTAGAGGAAACAGCTTGATATCTTTACGGGCACTTTCCACTACCTGTGGAAGCAACCTACGGTTCATCCATCATTAGTTGGACACAAAAAAGAAAGGATTTTATGATGTGGTAATGGCAAAATACTCGTAAAAAATTCCATGCATCTCTCTGTCCATGAAGTGCGAGGGAAAATGTAAGTGCTGTGAGTGTGTGCTGTGCGTGAGATGTATATGTCTGTGTGGGTGTGTGTTGTGTATTTTTTATGTTTTATGCTTTTTGAGCAAACAAGTTGGCGTATTTTTGAGCTAAGCTCGCAGACATAAACTGTCGGCCACCCATACAAAACTAAGCCACAACTTCCGCAACGTGTCATTCAAGCCACCCACATCATTACGACCTCTCTCCACACACACACACACACACACACACACACACACACACACGCACACAGATAGCCTTACACGTCCACGTACGTGCTAAGTTGTTATGGGCTCCACAGCAATGTACTACGTACGTACGTAACTCTCTGCTCTGTCGCATAACTTAGTTTTTTTTATCCCCCTCCTCTTTCGCTTAATACAGTTTTACGGACACTGAACATAGGAACGGGAACGGATCTGCACTCCGCTGGCAAATACTTTAAAACGCATAAAAATTCCAACACGTCGTAACCTCAGTGCTTTTAACAGCTTCTCTTTGGCTCTAGTCCGTGGGCTTAACTTATCCTCCAACCAGAGAACACGACCTCCTGCCCCACCAGGAGTCGGCAATCAACTGCACTTCCCATGCCACACCACAGAGTGAGAAAGAGAGAGAGGCGACTCCTCTCGCTTTGTTGCAAGTCATGCACATCAAGTGGAGTTGCAACAACAACAACAACTTGCTTCAGTTGGTGGTGCTGCTGCTGCTGCGGGTGCTGTCTGACGTTGGCGGTTCGCCCCACGTCTGTTCCGCTGCAGTTAACCTGCAAAGTAGCGCAATTTGTTGATAGCAGGTAAAATTTCATTTGCGCCCTCACTTCTTATTTTTCTATTCGAGTATATGTGAGTGCGGTGTGTACTGGCTTTACCCATCTGTACTGCCTTTTTTTCTTCTATAATGCCATCTAATGATGTTGCCACCGACGATGGCGGATGAGGTGGCATAAGGTGCATGTGCAAAATGTGGCGCATCCTAAACACGTTTTGCATGAATAATAAACGTAATTGTGTCGCCGTTGCGAAATGAAGTTGAATTAAATTTTAAATTGAATTGCTCCAAGGGGAGGCATGAATTTCCAATGACAAACCTTGAATATAAATTTCATTATAGTTATTGTATCTTTTCGGGGATAAATACCACTTTGTCGCAATCTGTGCAATTTACCAATAAAAACCTCTTGGATCTCGGCCTGGTTCAAAGTGCTTTAAGCTGTAGGTAAAAGCGTCAACGCCTCTTCCTTCGTCCTGGCAGTACATATCTCTGTGTTTGTTTGTGTGGCTGCTGCTGCTGGCTGGTGCCTTTTAACTTTTGCATAAAAACAACGCTGCCAGCAGCCAGAAGCAGCAGTTAGTGCCAGAGAATGGATGCAGAACCAGGACGAAGCCATGAACAGGACCAGAACCCGCGCCAACATCTCCTCTGTAGAGTCTGACCGAGTAAAGGATGCAACTTTCAGCTGCTAAACGAAAATATAAAACACTTAACTCGAAGGCAGGCGGCGGCGACACTCGCTCCCTATACGAAACGAGCCAGATCCTGCTGCACCTTGCTGTGTGCCAGTGTGGCACTGGCAACAATTTGATGGCACTCTCTCTCTCCCCTCTCTGCCTGGAGCCGTGGGCAAACAAACAAGTGTAACCGGCAGAGAGCCAACGGCAGAGCCAGAGCCAGAGCCCGAGCCCGAGCCCCCTGCAGAATTGGGTCACTTTTGGCAGCCAAAAACAGTGAAACAGGAAGTGCGGAAAATTTGCCCTAAAAATAACATTTATGTGCGACTTCCTCACTTGATTACGATTATGGGTATTACGATATGAAAGAAGGTTGGGGTAAATATTTGATTATGTGCTAAAGAGAGAAAAAAAGAGCACACTGTGCCCCACTGTGCCGCACTTACTAGAATTTCGCCATTGAAAACGTGGCTTACAATGACCATGGAGGCAGGAGACTGGCTGACTGGCAGGCAGGACTTTAATAAATAACAGCTGAAGTTTAAATTGCCGTTAGCATAAATTATGAGCAGTTAGAGATGTTGCAGGCAACGCGCCGCCATTTTGGCTGCACAGCTTCTTCTTTTGCCTTTGCCATTCATTTCCCTTTCCTTTTACTTTGCTTTTTTTTGGCAAGCATCTTTTTGAATAGCCTAAAGAACTAGTTCCACCGCATAGCATAAACATACACATATACAAATATACGTATGATTTTTAGTTTATTTTTTTCTGTTGGCCAGCCACAACAGAAATGTGAAGAACTTTCGGAGCGCGCGAGGCAAAGTGAGATTTCAATTTGGCCTGGCGTTCGCCCGCTTTTTATGGCCGACGGAGGAAACATTGCCCCAAACTCATAAAGCATTTCCGGCACTCATGAATCGGTTTCGGTGCGGCTCTTGGGGCTTTTAAACCCCCAACAGCCCTAACCAAAAATATTGTGATGTTTGGAGCTAAAGTTGTTTGCTTTTCTTCTCGCTCCTTCCACCCCACACCCGAGAAAGAGTCGAAAGAAAAGCCTTAGAAAATGGAACGCCGTCTGGCGGCTTCCGGCTTCCTGCATCTTCACGGCTTGCCATTATGGAGCCACCTTCATTCCCTCGTTCTCGCGGCTAGAAGAGAGCTAGCTCTATGCTCCCATGCTCCCCTACTTACTAGCGTTTTTGTCTCACTTTTCTCCACAGCACAGCCGCAAGTACATATTTCCCCCAGCAATTGTTTGCCACGAATAAAAGAAAAGCCTCGGCTCTACTATACTTTACCCTTAACCAGACATAAAGCGGGTTTCAGAATGCGGAAAGGGAGCTCCAGTGGTGGAGTGGGGTTCCAGTAGCATTGCCAGTGCCAGTGCCAGTGCCATGCCAGAGATTCCATGGAATGCACCGGCCATGACAGGCCACAGGGCGCACATTCTAGTCAAGGGGATTTTTGGCATATTTCTGTTGGTGTGCGGGTCTGTGTGTGAGTGTGTGCCTGCTCGAAAAAAAGAAAACATTTGAATGCCAAGTATTCATAGCAGCGACAGTGAAAGGATATGAATATCAACGCTGGTTAGCGTGGGCCTTCCTTCGGCCATCCATCATTCAACGTTTTAAGCCCAGGCACAATTGAATCAATGGCAAACACTTAATTTAATGAATATTGAAACCAGTTATACTCTCAACGAGATTTACTTGAATGACAAATGCAGGCAACTGCAAAACCCGTCCTATACAGCAGATAGGTGGAGGCCAGGCACTCGTTCACAATGTCAAATGGTTGACAGGACACAAAATGAAACCAAAACAGGAAGATAAGATTAGCATTGATTGAGGATTGGATACTCTTTCTGTAAAAAGTGGAGGGATGCATAGATTAGGGGTTATTAGGGGATAAACATTTTTTTAAAAAAAAAAAAAGAACTGCCAAAGCATCAGCCTTGCCCATCCGATCTTATTGGTATTATATTCTTAATCTCCAATCAGTATTCCAAAATATTGTAATACCTCTTTTTTCGTATAGAGTATTCAAAGTGAAAAAAATGCAAATCTGTGGATGGTATTCGTTTTTGTTTTCGATTGCAATCATCGACAGCGAACAGTGGCACAATAAATATAACAATTGAAATGGCAAATACTTCGAATAGGAATGGAATTCTCGCCCATACATACTCGTGGTATACATATGTACGTGGTATATGCACCAAATGAAAATCTCTAATAAAAAAAGACATTTCCATTACTGCGATTAAATCGTCAGGACAAAGGCCACCACACAAACACACAGAATGACAGAGAAAGATATGAAGAGAGAGGGAGAGAGATAGAGATTCACAGATAGAAAAAGAGACTGAAGCAATTCCGGGACTGTGGTCTTGCGCTGTCTAGTGGCAAAGGATGAGAGTCGTTGTCCTGTGATAGGATTCCGAGCTGCCTGCCATTATTTCAATTGTTGTTGTATATATTCAATGGATGCCACTCCCTCTTTCTCCCTTCCCTCCATTCGATATTATGAACGTTTTATGTACATTGCCGAGAGGAGAGGAAACTGTGGGGCTGGACCATAAAATATTTTCCCGCCGCCGCATTTCATATCAATTTTTACGGCTGACAATATTAGCCCGACATAATTATCAATCTTTATGGCCCCAAGAACCGAAATGGTCAACAATAAAATGCCAACGTAGATCTGCGATAACGAATGCGCCCTAGCCAAGGGGTTGGATAGGATAGAATGGATATCCTATAGAAGGATGCACCCACAAAAAAGAATGTCCTGGAACACATGCGTGTGTGTGTCGGTGCACACAGGCTGATAAAATTAGCAATTCGAAACCATTTGGCTACAGCAGAGCGCTGATAGAGAGAGAGAGTGAGCGAAAGTGGGAGAGAGGAAGGAAGGAAACCTGATATTAGCAGCAGATATATTCATGTGGCCTGCTGTCAGGCGGAAAGTCAGTGGCGGCAACATGGCAACGTGGCGTATTTGTGCTGCCCCAGCTCTTTTGTGGTCTGTATGCCAGCGCTTGGTTTTTGGGGGCGAAGCGTGTCGAAGCATCTCAGTTGGAAAATGGGTGACAATTCATGACAGAGCATGAGCATTTGCGCGTAATTTGCATATACCCAACCGACCCAACCGTACGAGTATTCCTACGTTTCGATGGTCCAATGGTTGCATGGTTACTGGTGCCCCGTGTCCCGTGCCCCGTGTCCCCCGCTTCCTGCATAATGCCACAAAATTCTCTGGCGAATTTTGGCCGCCAGTTTTCGGCTTTGACTTGACTGCACTTAGCCCTCATGGTACACACTCATTCTCTTGCCTGGCACAATGTGCTTAAAATTCCGTTTTCTATGCATTTTCCACACAGCAAACGACAACAACAGCAGCAAAAATAAGCAGGAAAACTGGGTGAAAAATATAACACCAACAACTGGAAAGGCAACTTCTCTCGCTCACACACATTTTAAATGCAAATGACACCCAATGGAGAGATAGGAACAGAACAGACCACGATAGGAGCGGGAAATGGAAGTGGCTTTGGAGTCTGCAGATTAAAAGTGAAATTAGTTTTTTCCCTCTAATAAGCCAATCCCTAGGAGCCCGGGCCCGCGCCGGCTGCCCCGAAATCAGTTAGTGGCTGAATGAATTTCAATTAGGGCAAAATGGAAGCCAAAACTATTCCATTTCCAAAGTGTTTCAGATAATGTGCCTGGAGGGTTGCCAAATGAAAAATAATTAAATTTTAGCAATCCCAAAAATTGACAGCAATTATTTCAAGGATTGCCAAATATGTATGTCCTGTACTTCAGTTCTTAACTTTTCCAAATTTTAAATTACAAATTATTATTTACAACTTCAGAAACGAATAATTTTGCGACCTATTTTTTCTTGGCATGCTTGAGGCGTTTTTCCTTCTTCTGCTGGGCCTTCTTCCACTTCTTCCAGTAGACTTGTATCTTAGAGGCTGCCCGATTCATCGTAAAGTTCAAGATACGGTTCTGTCGAGCACGTCGCTCCTGATCCTCGTGCTTCACCACCACTTCCTTGTAGACGCGCTCGATCTGCCGGTGCCCGACCATGAAGGCATCCAGCTCCTTTTTGGCTTTGGTGTATTGATCGGTGAGTTCCAAGTTCTCAACCATTTTGTCGCGTATACTGTGATCGTACTTCTTGATGAGGCCTTGCAGCTGCAGGAGAAGTTTGTTTCTGGCCGAGGGGGATTATTTTGTTATTGGTAGCAGGATCTATGCGTGCGACACTCACTTTTCCTCGCGTTCCTCCATCTCCTCATGGAGATTCTGTTTTGTTGTCTGCTCATAGATGTGGCGATCCTTCTCCAGCTCTGCCTCGAGCACCGCCTGCTTTTCCAGACTTTCCTTTTGATTCTTCTTCACGATCCGAGTGCACTTGTCACTGAGGTGTTGAGAAATCTGTGAGTAAGTTATTGATCTCATGTTAGGAGTTGCCCTTACATCTCATTCTGTATCCGTTCATTTTTCTCGCGCTTTTTCTTGGCCAACATATCCTCATACTTCTTGAGATACGCCTCCTTGGCGGCCATCTTCCACTTGAGAGTCATCTTCTGCGAGTGGATTTTCTTCTTCAGGAGATCAACATTCGCCTTAATGCCCTCGTTCTCCAGGTACATGGCATGCAGCTTCCGCTCCTGGGCAATGACATCCGCCGAAGTGCGATACAAACGCTCTTTGGCCAGATCGAAGAGCATCTCGAAGGCCACCAGCAGCTTCTTCTCTTCCTCCCGCATATTGTTGTAGTACGTGGGGAACATCTTGTACATCTGATTGTTCCGCTGGAAGTAGTCGATGATCTTGATTATACCATGATCCATGAGGGGAGGACGCTTCTCCTTCAGTATGAATTCGCGACGCCGCACAAAGGACTCCACGAGATCGACGGCCTTCTCGTATTGGGTGCCCCTCAGGACCTTGGCCATAAAAGTGGGATTATCCAAGAGTTTCGGCAATATCATTGAGATCTTAACGCGTTCTATCGACTCGGCCACCACATCTATTACACATCCAATTTGTATGAGCCGCACACTAGAGAAATCTGTGGATATTCATGGATATCCTGTCTGTCTGTAGAGGATTCTGGTGTTCTGTTTACCCACCATGAAGTGCCATCTTTATGGCATTCACCTTCTCCTCCGGCTTCTTCTTGCCACGCAACATCTCCGTCATACTCATCTTGGCCTCTGATGTTTTTTGTTTTTGTTGCTTGTATTATTTTTTGCTCATCTAAAATATGTATTCAGATTCCCAAAAGTGTGTGTGCTGCTCCCCTGGCAGTGTGATTCAATTCTGAATTGAAATGCACAGAGACTCTGTGCCGTTTGACTCTGATCTCCCTGAACGATGATGCCAATTTATGGACATGAGTTCTCGTATTTACACAGAAAACAAAAAAGGGACAGACAGAACCTTCTTTACCCACATCCATCTCTGGCCAAAGTTCGTTTGTTGAGCTCAAAACTTAGTCAAGTGGCAGAGCTCCACGGATGACATTGCATCGCGGGACGGGTCTGATGCTGCTGCTGCTGGGGGCAAAGTTTCTAAACAAATGCTTGGGAATTTGTGACTGCAAATGCACCGCTTTCCGCTTGAGTTCTCTCTTTGCACTTCCCGGTCCAGCTTCAGGTTTTGTTTTTTTTTCTTCGTCACTTTTGTGTTGTGTTTCATGTTGCCAGAAAAATTTATGGCCACCAATATTTTTGGCCATGCAAAAGACGCGCAGAGCAGTGCCGTATAGCAAATGGCAAACAACTTGCACCAGACCGTCACAGACGATGCACCTAAATAAACAAATGCACGAGGGTGGGGAGGGGATGGTGCTGCAGTTGTGTCGTGGTGGTGTTTGTGGTGCATTTTTGAGGAACAATAGTGTAGCTGTGCCGTAATTTGTATGCACAACGCGGAAAGCCTCAGTCGACTCCGCCTCCGCCTGCAGATTCACATCCTCACTCCCAACCAACTGCTGGATCCGAATTGAGCAACATGCGCCAGTGAACTCTTTCGGATTTATCTTTATTCGCCATGTTCTTTGTGTTTTAATACTCTAACTGATGGGGAGGGTATGACAGAATGGGTAAGGAGTTGAAGGAAATCTAATGATTGGAGTTCTAAGTAGATTTTTCTGTTAATAGAATATGTTTGGATTTGATATTTAAGACCCAGGTTAGCTCCTAGAAAGGTTGGAGAAGGTATAGTCATCCCAGTTGCAGGATTTCCATAATTTTCTAAACAATGATTGCTGTTGTTTTTTGCACTCTCTTCTAAAGAGTACAACACAATTCGTTACGTTGTTGTACTGTTCCAATCCATTTTTCTGTCACATTCTGCTCTTCTTGTTGCTGTTGCTCTGCGCTTATTGCATTTGGCTCGATTCGTTTGGTTCGCACAAAAACAAATTGCCGGAAGTATGCAAATGTATGATGCAGCTTATCAGATATTGTTTGAGAGCCTCTGCTCTGCACTGCTCTGTTCTCTCTCGCTCTATCTTTATCCTGTGTGGCCATCTGAATGGGTGGGCGGGGTGTCTGTGTTTCAGATACTGCCATACTGGGCGTGGCACTTGGCACGACTCTCATTTGCCTTGCAAAAAGACGCGCTAGAGACACTCGCCCCAAAAAAAAAGTCGGCGTGGGGGAAAATTGGAATTGAACTGTCAGCTGCAGTCTGGGCCGCAGGAATGGAAATTGATATTGAATTATACGTTCACGTTATGCTAAAGATCCATCAGATGACACCAGCAGTGAGACACCAAGAGACGAAATTTAATTAAAATATTTATTTGGCCAAACAAGAGATCAGAGAGAAGTTCTGGAGGAGAGATTCCCGGAATTTCTTGAGTGCCATAGATGGGAGCAAAAGTCTTTGCTTTTAATGTAATTGCTATATTCTAATAAAAGATCACTGAAGTGCCCTGGAACCCCACCCCTTATATTCTATTTATAGATTTTCTTTTGATTGATTTTTGGCTTCTATTCATTCTCATCGCTTTGTTCTCTCTTCCTTCGGATAGTCTACGGTTCCCATCGACTCTTATTTCATGAGCGAATTAATCCATTGGCGAC
Organism: Drosophila subobscura; assembly: GCF_008121235.1. NCBI lineage: Eukaryota > Metazoa > Arthropoda > Insecta > Diptera > Drosophilidae > Drosophila > Drosophila subobscura. The sequence continues at coordinate 7,167,281 of NC_048533.1, read as the reverse complement.
TGCCGTTTGATGTCATTTATCATCTCTCTAACTTTTTGACATTTATGCACTGTGACAAGCAGCAGGTCCCAGCAGTGACACACTCGCCAGGACTCGACTCTCTCTCTCTCTCTCTCTCTTGGCTTCGTCTAGGACCTGTGTCCGAGTTGCTGCTGCTGCTGTCGCTGCTGTTGATGGTGTTTATGGGCCCTCACAAAAGTTTCCTTTTCGGACAGATGACATATTTTCTTTTAACTCTGCTACATGACTATTTGATATTTCCATATTTCTTTAGACTCACTTTCCGCACATCGAAAAAACTGAGAAGAGAGCAACGCCCACAATACCTTCCCCCCTATTGATAAATGATTGTGATGGATTTTTATTGCTCAGGGCTGCCGTTCCTTTTCTTTGGCGTGTGCTGTCCTGCACGACCTGGTCCATGGCTCTGCCTGGGGCGGGGTTTGGGTCTGGGCCACATGTATGACACGCTGTTGGCCGCCTGCTTATCAACAGTTTAGCGGCTTGTGTGCCTGACAGGTGAATAAAAGCAGCTGTCAACACTTTTTTATCCCTGTCTGTGTAGGTAGTCCCGTAGCTGCAGCCCTCTCTCTGTGTGTGGGCAACTGTAAGTCCATTAATATTGATATAGAATATATTGATTTTACTTTTTTTTTTCCCTTCTTTTTTTTGCAGGCAACAGCAACAAGAGCAGCAGCCGCAGCTGCTGAGTAGGGAAATGATTGAGGTAGGACATCATGGCTCATGTGTGTGTGGATGTCTGTCTGTGGATTAGAAGATTAATGTTTCTGCTTGTCTGTTCTGCGGGCAGGGTGGTTGATTTCCATCCCAATTCCTAAATAAGTTGTCTGAAAATCTCTCTTGAATCGAGTCGTCGTACCACAAATGCTGACAATTAGCTTCTGGCAATTGTCTGGCTAGAGAGAGGAAAAGCACTTGGGTATTGATTTGCCTTTTTGGTAAGCTTATTAAAAACAAATTGCTCGGCCATCCATCAAATGTACAGTGACACAGAGGGAAAGACAGAAAGAGAGAGAGAAAACCTGAAAGAAGTGAATGGAAAGACAAACACAGACACAGAGTGGAGAAATTGGCTAAATCCGAATGCATTTTACGGTCACAAAATCAATTCAATGGCTCCATTTAAGTCATTTGGGGCGTGGCAACTGCACTTTACAGTGCCTCCCACCCGTGACTCCTGCTTGGCCATGCTTTACAAAATTTTATGTATAATTTATTGATACACTCAGCTGGCAATAAAAATTGATGGCGGAAACACATTTACACACGCAACGACAGAAGGCAAAGACCAGAGGGCAGAGGCAGGGCTTGGCCATAATTTTTCATTTCATTGTTTTGTGGGGAGTCGTGGGAAAATACGCGGCGTCGGATAAACAAAAACACAAACAGCAGCCCAAAAGTGGCAAAAGGCAACAACCAGCCAGAAATAAAGAAGAAAAGCGAAGAAAAATTCCGGAAAATCCCCGACGGAAAGGGAAGCGAATTTTTGTGATATTTATTTGCAGAGAGGAATTCAAAAGGAAGAGCACTACGAACGGTGGAGCGCAAAAAGAAGAGCAGCTTGGTGTGGAGAAAAAAGAAGAGCAGTTCAGGGGAAAAAAACCCAAAAAAAAACGAGAAGGGACGTGTGAGACGCTTCTTACGCGTCACAACTTTTATACCCGGCACTCAGTACTACATCTGCAACTTAGCGGTTATTTGTCAAATTTTACATTTTTTCTTCATCTGTCATCTACATCAACAACACTACTCACGCCAACACGCTCCTTTAGCTCGCCACCCTCCCCTATAGACACACACTGCAGAGTCGCGGCAGAGTCAGCGGCAGAGTCAGCGGCAGAGGCAGCGGCAGAGGCAGCGGCAGAGGCAGCGGCAGAGGCAGCGGCAGAGGCAGTGACGTGTCAGGGGCCAGGCCATAAACAGCGCGAAGCAGAGTGTGAATGCTGCGGGACGGGGTGGGTTTGGCTACTGCAAATTAATTTCTTCATTGTGGCTATAATAATGATCCAATCGTATCCCAATTTGGTGATCTGATAGATATGGTCATTCCCTACGGAATGGCGTTTTTAGTTTTCTGCTATCTTCAAAATTGTAGATTTGGGAGGTTTTCGCCCTTTTGCGGAGGCGGAAGGGGGCGTGGCTCATTTTTGAAATACACTTGTAACAGTGTGAGCATACAGAAGTCTGGATGCAAAATTTGGTGGCTCTAGCTCTTATAGTCTCTGAGTACTAGGCGCTCATCAGGACGGACAGACGGACAGACGGACAGACAGACAGACAGACAGAGACTCGGCTATTGATGCTGATCAAGAATATATATACTTTATGGGGTCGGAAACGTTTCCTTCTGTGCGTTACATACAACCGTTATGTGCACAAATACAATATACCCTATTTACTCTTCGAGTACCGGGTATAAAGACGGGACAGAATCACTTCGGAGGAGCAGAAAAAAGAAGAAAGTGGCACAACTGAGAAGCGAACTGCAATAAAATCAAGCAGACAAAACAGACGGAAATGAAAGCACAAAAATAATGTCCCCGGCAGGAAAATGGGCGAAAAAAATAGAAAGTGAAAAGTTTTCGCCCGAAGGGAAACTAAATCCAGAAACCAAAGGCACAGCGCAACGCTGTTGATTTTATTTTTATTGCCATAATTTATATATATGCACAGATCCGTTCTGTTAAGAAGAGCAGAGCGTGGAAAATGGAAAAAGTGGGGCATATACACATGAAAATGTATACATATGAATGTACATTTGGATGTATGTATGTATGTATGTACGTAGGGCAGTGCACATTAAACCACAAGCTAGGGATAGTACTGAAGTGCCGGGGCAATGGATTTATACCGCACTTTAAGGCAAATGAACAGCAGATTTCTATTCTTTTTCCTTCACTCTTTTTTTTTGTACAGCTGCAAATCATTTTTAAATGCTAACAAATTTCCAGCAAAAGTTATGAAAAGTGTGGAGAAAAGCAAAGAAAATGAGAAATAAATCAATCTTACACTCAGAAGTCGGTCGCAGAGAGGAAGACCGAAGAGTGAAGCGACGGGAAGAAGGGAAATTCAATAAAGTTTAAGAATGTTGAAAATATTATAGCATACCTATGGGCGCCAACTGCAGCTGCAGCTGCGGCTTTGTGTGTGTGTGTGGCAAAGTTTTTCTATACCATACAAATAGCCAAGTTGTACTGCGAATTTTACAGAATTTTTAATGGCTTCCCCTAGCATACTTTACACCCTTCCCTGCCCGCCCCATCCCTTCAGCCTTCTCTATTTCCTCCCTAAAGATTTCGCTGTTCTTACTAGAGTTTTGCAATGCCCTTGCCTTGGCTTCCACTCGCACTGTGCCGTGCCGTGTCGTGGCTGTGGCATTGCCTGATCATTTACAATTCCACATTTTGCAGCACTCTGTGAATTATGCTTTTCATGTTTGGCTTTTTCCCAGTTTCTGCTTCGTTTTCTTCTTTTTTTTCTTGCTGGTTTCTACTTGGGTTTCCGCTCTGCTAGCTCGGCGGTGCCCCATTTGTGTGTCTGCGGCCTTTGGGGCGACAGCCGTAAGTACGCTAATAGCTTCTTATGACAGCAATGAGGGAAAATCATGCGAAAATTCAATTTTATGTCTTACTTCCAACGAAATGAATGAGCAGATGAATGTGCACATCCGACAAGAAATGTCATCGGCTAAAAGGATGGCCTAAGACAAAATCTATGGGCTTTAATTAATTGATTCTGCATCGAGAAGGAGCTTCTGCATTTAATTAAATCCCAATAATGGATGAAATTCTGCCTTAAGTTCTGACTCTATGTGCCAGAGCATGCCTGCCCGACACAAAGGATTCAATTTGTATGAAAATACCAGCATAAATCGTATATATTTTTTGCCCTCGATTGTTTCTTCACTTCAGTGTGTGCGAGAATGTCAGTCAGAGATACATATGTGGATGTCAGACACACGAGTGTGTGCTTGCCGATCGACGTCACCCACAGGGCCACAGACACAGACACAGACATGGACAGGGACAGGGACAGAGGCTGCAAAAAATTTGAATTTCAGGCTTTTGGGGTGAGGCAGACCAATGTCCATGCATTTAATAAGAGTCTTTCAGGTGGGCACCATCCATCCACTCCCAACGGCTAAGTGAGTGGAATTGTTTTGACATCAAGTGCCGCAGAATTCCCAACAATTGAAACAAATTAAGGCAGAGGGGAAATGGAATCCGAACCGTTATACCGCTGTCCGCGCGTGTTAACAAAACCACTTTATGCAGTTCATTGAAATCATTTTCCTCACCCTTTATTTGCACAGTTTTTTCGGAATATTTTTCTGCTGCTGCTGCTCCTTCAGAGCAATTACCAGAACGTGGACACATGCAGAGACACACAGATCATAATTGTTGTCGTTGGCAGTTGTAAATTTGTAAATGGCTTCACAGGAGATGGAGGAGGAGGAGGTTGCCTCTGAGGTAGGTATATCCTGGGGCATGGGGCAACATCTGTTCCAGCCAGGCAGTCATTCATTTTTAATGTATGCAACTGCAATGGAGCCACCCCCTCCCTCTCCAGCCCTCAGCTGAAGAGCAAATGTCGTGCAACTTTTCCATGCCTCAGAGCATGCCACCACCCATCGCCCATCACCCACTTATCGTGGCGGCATTGGCGGCTGCTGCTGTTCAGCCTTTGACATTGCTTGCACAAGCGGATATTGAGATATTGAGCCATTGAGTCGCTAATTGGCGATAGCTTCCCTGGGGCATGAGTGTGCTGCATACATATTTGGTTCTTGTATTTTTGGTCTTAAATTTAAAGGAAAAACTCACCAATTGTCATGCAGAGAATGCCGCCAAGGAGCAGCTGCGTCAGCTGTGGCCCATGGACGGACCAGGGGCCCGTTTCGAGGGTATGCATTTTGCTGCGACTTCGATTCCTCCACAGGCGCATGCCGTTCAGCGGCAGAGTCAACACACTCGGATCGGATGGGGAGCTCGAGCTCTCTTACTCTCGGGCCAAAAATGTTCACTTACGCGGAAATAATGCACAGCTCGGCACTTTCACTGGCGGATGATGGCGGATGTGGTTGTTGCCAGCAATGATGGAGGGCAGAAGGCGGCCCGAGCCGCACCACAGATATGTGAAAGCATTTAACACCACCGCCTGCGAGTTGCGGACTGCTGTATACTGCTGAAACTGCGGAACACGCAACGCGGCGTATACGCAACGGGCATAAACAGCACAGCCGAGCAGAGCGGAGATTTCACTCGAGAATATCGCAAACGTTCACAAATTTCACCTTCGACAGAGCTCCACGCCGACTGACAGTGTGTCAAATAATAGTTTTCGCTCTCGTTCACTTTTTGTTTCGCTTTATTCTTTATTTATTTTTTGCGATATTTGCGGACGGTTTGTTTCGGATTCTCCCTTTTGTTTTATGGGCAATTTTATGTCGAGTGGTTCATAAATTGTTTTTATTTAATATTTATTTTTGGTGTTCAATGCTTCATTCATTTCGACAGGCAGTTTGCATCTAATGTGATTTCTCCTCTTTGGGCCATAAATAAACGCTGGCTCTCGGCCATGTTTTTGGGCTGCCCCGCCGCGAGAAGCAACATCTGTCCCTTCTTTCGAATCAAATCGAATGAAATCCAGAGAGCGTTGGAGGTTTATCTGGAATGAAACAAAAGGCAATCGAGGGTTTTTAATGTGTCTGTTAATAGAGAATCGATTTATTTTCGTCGATTGCTTAATGCCAAGTGATTTACTATGCCCCTAGCTATCTCTCCACTCTCCACTCTCGCCTTTCCCTTTGTCCGGGTGTGTGTGTGAGTGTGGAGAGTGCCCTCTAGCACACATGTGTGTTGCTATTGTAGATAATTGCTTTTGGCCGGGTTCGAAATTCGTGTTTAGTTTTGCGCTTAATTAATTATCTCAAGTTTCGCCATTTGTCGGCTTAGTTGGCCGGCCCGGGAATCGGCATTGGCCCCCGGGCTGAATGTTCCTGCAATTTGTATTCAATGCGGCAAATTACTCCTTCCACCAACCCCTTGAAACATCTCCAATACTTGTCAATTAATTAGGAACACCAGCCCCACCGCCAACACTCCCACCTACCCCAGTGTCACGACACAGATTTCAATGGGTTATCTCTTGAGTCTCACAACAAGCACTCAAAAGGGGTCGGTCTCCTCCTGAAGTTTCTGTGAAATGTCTCTTTAGCATTCGAAGCCATTTCAATATCAGACTTAATTTTAAATTGTTGGCAATCTTTTCCTGAAGAACTTTCACCCCTCGATGCATATTTCACTTCTGATTTACTTGGGTAATTTTTCATACAATTTTTGCCCGTGTCGGCAGCAGCTGGCGGCGCCGTCAAAGTGGCACACGACTGACGCTCTCTCTCTCTCTCTTTTTTTCTTACGCCAAAACGAGGTAGCACAAAAAAGACAAACACAAATTTATCTTCATAATTTTCCACACGTTACTGGCAACTCATCTGCATAAGCACGCACATGTGTGTGTGTGTGTGTGTGTGTGTTTGGATGTGTGTGAGGGACCATGCAACGCTGCAAAACTGTCACCGAAAGTGAAAGGCGGAGGCAGTAATGCTGAAAGCACACTCCGGGCCCCCTACCGAATGTAGGCCACTGGCAGCACAGAATGTTGACTTTAACGTGGCCCTCGCTTTTTGAAATTTATGCAGCTGACGGGCTACTCACGAAGAGAAAGGGAGAGGGAGATAGAGAGAGAGAAAGAGAAAGAGAGAGCGAGAGGCAGCATCAAAACTGGCAGCCGTTTTAAAGGCTTAGAGCAGCAGCAGCCTGCATCCTGAAGAAGAGTCCGTCCGACTGGTGTGCTTTCATAATATTTTTTTGGTTTGCTGTAAGCCTCGGGAGTTGAAAGATTTATGCGGGTGGAACCTAGCCCGAAAATATAGAGAGGGAACTCAGAAGAGTGGAGGAGTGGGGCCTTCGGGGCCTTGTAATTAAAAAGTTTGTCTAAACAATTCTCTAATTAAATATTATTCGTCTGGAATTGCTGTTGCGAACAAACAGCTTTCGGTTCGGTTTGGTTTGGTTCTGCCTTCATGTGAATATTAATGACTTGACATTTTAGAGGAGGTGAAACTTTCACTAGGGGTGGGCAGTCACTTGCCCACAAATGTTGCTCAATTTTCGGTTGGAGCTGCCATTAAAACAGGAAACAGCAGCAGCAGCGGCAACGGCAGCATCTCTCGTCAACCCTTTAATGGCTTAATGACGAAACCACCAAGTACATAGTTGAGCGACCAAATTGAGCAGCACTCACTTATTCCAGGCGACTGGAGCTGGAGTCGAACACTTCACAATGAAAGAGTGAGAGTGATGGTGAGAGAGGGACACAGGGGACACAGTGGAGAGGTGTTGTAGCATCCCTTAGTAATGTAAATTAAATGGCATTTGAAAGTTTATTTGGCACCAGTCGCCAGCAGTTTATTTGTCATCTCATTACCCATTGATCTGCTGCATAGATGAGGGAGTGTGGGGGGCGCTTCACAGCATTCAATTATTGTAATTGCCCAGAGGGTGATTTCATTTAATTTGTAAAAGCAAAAGCCCTGTTCTATGCGCCTCAATTCAATTTCGAGACTAGACTGATACTTATTCAAAGTAGTTTACACCATTTACTAGGGGACTAACTATGTATGAAAACTAAATTTGCTACAGCTTGTGGCACTACATCATTCTTTCCGCTATTCCCATCCAGTCAGCCAGCCGTAGCCAGCCATGGCCAGCCAAAGCCATCCATCCATCTGTCCTGGGGGTCTGCGGGACTGCGGGTCTCGGGGGAAATTTATCTAAATGTTGTTTCAAAACTTCAACTTATGCGCCTCCTTGCATGGCTCTGGCTCTCCACTGTTACTGCTACAGCTACAGCTACGGCTCATGGCTCTGTTTCTCTCTGGCTTTGGATTTTTTTTTTTCGCACTCTCTCTGAATCAGTTTTTGGTCCGGAGTGCTGGGATTGGCCTCTCCTCGAAGTTGACACAACTAAAGACATTACACAACAGATTACGTATACGCCATACGAGAGGGGGGTCGGCTCAAGGCAGAGGCAGCGTCAGCGTCAGGGCGGAGAATTTTCACATTAAAGTGTGCTGCTGCTGTTGCTGATGCTGTACAACAAATTTTTATGGCATTGCCTAGCGCCTGTGTGTGAGTGTGCGTGTGGGTGTGGGGCGTTCCCCTTCCCCACCATTCTCGAGCTACTCTTTTCGAGCTCTGAATTAATGTCTGTTGCCCCCAGCAGGCGGCGGCAGGCCCCTTTCATTTGCTGTAGTCCTGGCCCCCGAGATGTTTATCTTAACATCTATAAAAACATCTACTACATCTGGATGTTAGTGTGTGTGTGTGTGTGGAGCATGTTCATGCGATGTCCATGCCCCTGGCACGTGCAGCTCTCATCATGATGTAGTCTAGTCAAAATAGTTTTCTCTGCCTCCGTCCCTGCGTCACTCCGCCACTGCGCCACTCCGATTTCTGGCAGTTTCTCAGTCTGTCAGCGGCTCCGTGTGGAGTGGCGTTGAGTGGAGGCTTCACTGTTGCTTTTAAAAGCTTAAGCTGGAGCACACAAAAACACTTTCCCCACATTCCTAATGAATGCTTCTGCCGCTGCTGCTGCTTCTTATTTTCCACAACACACACAAACATGGCGCTGGGGGCCCCAATATAAACTCTACAGTTTGTGTTTAAGCTGTGGAAATGTATTTCTATAGTTGGGAAATTGATTACCGGGCATAACTATTGCTCAACTAAGTTATATATTTGCTATTGCAAAGATATAAGCAAGCTTAAACAACAAAATTCTGCCACGAGAGGCAAAGCAAAGCTCTTCATTTCTTCAGTTTATGGCTTTTTTACACACACATGGAACACACTCCTTCTGCGGGCATTGCAAGTAATTTTTTTGCTTTGTTTTGAAGACGAAAATAATATCTGAAGGGTCGGTCAGTCTGAAGTAGTCGAGGGATGGCTTTGGGTAGGGAGAGACCCAAGTGGAAACGGAAACTATTACACCGGGCAGCGAAAAAGTCTATAAAAGCAAATGTTGCCTCCCATCCAACGCCTTGGTGGCCACGGGGCCCCAGCACGGCTGGCAAAAGCCGAGCGGCAACAACAAATAGCGGAAAATAAAGTCGGCTATAAAAATCACAGGTTTATATTCCATTTTCAGTAGCACGAAAGGCCAGTTGCAGCAGCGGCACAAGACTCAGCGACAGCGACAGCGGCATCAGCAGTGTTTGTTCCACATCACTGTTCAAAATTGTTGTTGCTGAGAAGCACTTTAAACAGCGATTGAGTGGCGGCCCCATACCCGAAAAGGAAACCAAGAAAAACTTGCCAAAAATGTGCGAAAGAGAGAGAGAGAGAGCGCGCACACGATTACGTCAGCATCGGAGTCTGGCAGTGTGTCACTTGCCAACCGCCTTCGTCGTCGTCGTCATTGCGCGCGTACTATGGAAAGTTAATCGGGAAAAGTGGAAAAGACAGTTGAAAGTTTAATCTTCAATTGAAACTTTCGACATTGCTGCCCGACGAATTTAAGTAAGCTCCCAAAACGATAAACTGGAACCAAAACAAAATTATAAATAAACCCAAATTAGATGTGTAGGAATTTGGAGAATATTTCCTGGAAATTGTTGCCTTTCCTTGTGGGGGCCTTTTGCACCACCCACAGTGGCTGGCGCGTGGCTCCTTTGATGGCACATCATAAATCAGAAGACACTCGCCCCATGCCCACACACGGGACTACCATAAACTTTGATCTGTTAATAAATTGCGTACACTTAATCATCTCTCAGGTAGCTACCAGCCAAAGTTTTGCCCAACCAATTTATACACAGGGCATAAGTTAGAGTATGTATATATAAGTTTGCAGAAATATTCACAGTCATTTATTCATATGCCAATCTGTGCAAAACTTAAGCAAACAGAGTTCGGAGCTAAGAATTATTACTGGGACTGCTGACTAAAAATTTAATTTATGGCTCAGGCTGACAGATTACTCATACGCATCGTTGGCACGGAGGTCCACTCCACTTTGAATGCATTATGGCAAGTGAATCCACACTTGTTTCTGCCATCCAGCCCGCCGAAGGCCCCAATGCAATTAACACACACACCCAAGCCACTTAGCGATAGGCTCTCATCTCCCATGAGAGTGTGAGAGAGGTAATCGCTGCAGCGCACTGTGTGTAAAATGTTGGCCCAAATTGGGATCCACTTAAATGCAACATCAAGCCGACCATCGCATCGCCATCGTATGGGTGGGTGGATGGGTCGGGGTCAGAGTAAACCCACCAGCAAATTAGGTAAACTAATCAATGCAAGTGCATTTGTTCTGTCTGCTTGCGTGTGTGTCGGATGTCGGGGAGGATTTTCCAGGTGGTTCGATGTCAATTTTTGCTTCCCTCTGCACATTACTTTGCTCATTTCTCTCTTGCTCTCTGTCTGTTTACGTGTGCGTTCCATGCAGCTTAAGCTTTATTTGTCTGTGTGTGGCACCGCATGAAACAAAGGCAAATATAGATCAAGAATGCCTCGAACACACTGTGTGCTGATGCTGCAAATTTTCGCATTAATAAATCTTTTGTTTGGCTAATAAATTTCAAAACAGCAAACGTTCAACCAGTTTCTTCCTGCTTCTCCCTTTTCTCAGTTGTTTAATTTATGTGTTTGCCTGGCATTCGACCATGGCAGTAGATTCCTTCGTTCATTTTAAGCTGCCAGTCTTGTGTTGCTTTTGTACTTCTCCAATTTAAGTTCAAGGTTTCACCATAGACATTGGGAAGGTGTAATCTAATCAGGCAATTCTATGGGGATATTCCCCTCGGTTTTCCTCTAATTGAGTAAGAAAAGCAACAGGAAATTTGCATAAAAATCTATGGGAAAGCACAAGGCACAGGGCTCTGGTATCGATGTGGCGGCAGACAGAAGTTCAATCATGTAAATGAGTATGTCAAACAGGTTGTATCCCATAGCAGGGGATACGCCAAGGAGTACTTGCTTGTCAGACTTGGTATTTGTCCTTGACCTCACAAGGAGGACATGTGTCAGCCAGACCACCACTCAAAAAGTACTCTACTCTGCCTGCCTCAATGTGGAAGCCATTTACTGAGGGGTGTGGGTCGCATATGCCATATAAAATATTTAATAAGCTTTGACCTTTCCTAATGACACACTAATACATACATACGCTGGTTTGTGTGTGTGTGTGTGTGTGCGACCTGTCGATGCCAATGTACATACATATGTGCGCTAGTGCCCAAAAAGCAAATCAATTGGCTGGCCAGCAGCCAAGGGCACAGACCAAATCCCAATCGAAATTCATGTCAAATTTTGGGGCTGAGATGTGGGGGCCCAACTGCTTGCGTGTGTGTGTGGGTGAGTATCTATGTGCGTCATATATATTTTTGAATATTTTATGACCAAACCAAACTCGTTGTCAATGCTGTTTAGCCTTTTGTCAGCAACCCTCGATGCACCCTCCTCTGCAGAACCTTTTCTCTTTCTTTTTTTTTTTTGTAGAAAATAAAAGTTTAGCTTTTCACACGTGCCACAACACAGCACACTCTAGACCACAGCACACCCTTTGCCTTTTCGTGCCACACAAGCTGTCAACTCTTTACACAAATTATTAAAACATTTTCCCACGAGTGTCAACACTTTCGCCGCTTCGTCAGCTGGTCCGCCAGGGACTCTGCCCCGCCGCATAGATCTGGCAGAGGAGGGGGAGCATTGGCACAAACCGCAATGAGAGCTCTTTAATATTTAAGGAAACTTGAAAAATGCAAAAGACAAAGGGATAAGCAGCAACAGGAAAGAGCTGCACCAGTGCCAGGGTCTTCCACAAAAGTTCAACCGTTTCGCGGTTAAGTGTGACAATATTTTTTGTTCCCCAAGTGTCAAAGGGGCGACAAGGGGCTTCCCAGGGTGGTTAAATCTTTTCCGTCGACAGTGTAATGGAGCCAGGGCGGAGGATTAAGGATGGGGTGAGGTGGGATGGCCCCATAATAAAAGTTAAAGACTGCCAAAAGCAGGCCGGAAGGTCGCTCAACTGTGTGTGGCCATGTGTGTGTGTGTGTGTGTGTGTGGGAGTGGCACTCTCTTTCGCTTTTCGTTCTGTGTAAGTGTGTCTGTGTATTTAGGTCGCTCCTGGGGGGCAGACGGCTTCATTAAGATAAACCAATAGCTGCTAAATTGTTAACATTAGGCATACATAATGAATTACACAGCCAGCGAACAGCAGGGCCTCTCTCTGTTTCGGCCTGCAAAATTTAAGTTGCTTACAGCCCGAAGATTCAGTATTTCAGCCAGGGTCCCAGACCCAGTCCCGGAGCCGAGCCCCAACCCTTGGAGCTGGTTATCTATGTGCTTCGGGGGCTGCTGGCGCTCCTCTGTTTAGTCATTCGTTTCGCTTGTTAACAGGAGACACAGCAGACAGGCGAGGCATTTCCCACACTTGCCTCACCGCACACACTTTTTGGTGGCAGCAGAGGTAGAAAGAAAGATTGTGGGTCTCATGACTGGCATATCCTCTGGGCAGGTTTCTCCGCTTGCTCCTTTTGCTTCAGGTATTCATAATTTAATACCATCTTGGCGTCATTTCGCATCGTTTAGCTCAATTTTCAAAGCTCTTGCACAAACAGCCGCTTAATGAATTTGACTCGATTTGTGAAAATATTTAAAGCAAATTCCGAGCCGTGGAAACTCTAGACCTGTCTTGCGATACTCTCTCTCTGTGTGTTTTCTTACATATCTCTGGTGCCATCGGCAGCGGAGGGGGCTGGGTAATCGTTTCCTGTTGTGTCTTGTCGCATGTTCATTTGCAGTTTTCGGCTGGGGCTGCCTTCAACTTTTGCCACCGAGTGGCCTCCAGAGGTCACACTCTCCCACTCTCTGTCTTCTCGCTTTCACTTTGTTCATCGCTTAGACAATTTCTGTGTTCTGGCCTTCGCCACTCTGGCCTCCTCTCTGCTGCTTCCGTTTCTGGCTCTAGCTCTCTGGTTCTCTGGTTCTCTGGCTTTGTGTGCTGTTTTGTTGCTCGACTTTTTACATAATTTTGTCGCTTGGCTGGCTTTGTCCTGCGTCTCGGCTTTGGCCCCTCCAGGCAACAGCTACAGCTACAGCTACTGCTGTCATCCTGTTTGTGTTATCCTGTATGTGTTATTGGCATTGTTGTTGGCGGCATTCTGTGACATTCGTTGTGGCCATTTTAGCTTGTAATTCACTTAAAACCGCACACAATGACAAAATGTAGAAGCAGAAGCTTCCTCTAGTTCCTACAAAAACAGAAGCTTTAAATTATGTTATTAAATTTGTTTGCCAAGGAATTTGTTGACCCTCGACAGCGACAGCTCCAGCTCCCCCTACTCCTCCTCATCCTCTAAACTTTGATAAAGTTTCGGCTTTGGCTTCTCTGTCAGGCACTTGACACAAATCTAAGGCATGTCCCTGTCCCCTGTTCCCTGTCCTTGTCTCTGGCATAGTTGTGTCCCATTTTAATTAAAGGCAGAACCTCCCCATTCCGTGTAGCTTAAGGAAGCTTCTGCCTAATCGAATTGCCATGGAAGGCAGAGAGAGTGGCCACTACACACGCGCTTCATCGGTTTGGAGGCGATGATTTCGCTTGATTGCTTCGATTGTTTGCCATTTAGTAGCGCTCTGCTAAGTGCTTTCTTGACTTCTTGGGCAGAAGGAATTGAAAAATAACACGCAAATTTCAGCTTTGAGCTCAGTTCAACTTTAATTGAAGGAGCGGCAGGCTCTGCCCTGCCCTGCCCTGTCCTGTCCTGCCAAGACATGAAAGCTTCACATTATTTAATAAAAAACTTGCTCCTCTCTTGTGCACGACGGCGGCGAACAATGTAAAGAATGGTGGAGAAACGAGGCTCAGGGCGCTATTAAATATTGACGCGCCCGCACAAAGGCGGCTAAATGCCACAAAAGAACTCATAATGGCGACTTTGTTGCCACTCTAATGCCATTTTATGTGCTTTATTAAGGCCAAGAAGCGTCGGCCCCGGCCTCGCCCGCAGCCTCGAGGCGGACAAGACAGCTGTATGACGGCCCTAGAGGCATTCACTCGAGATGTACATAGACATGTACATATATGTATGTATATGTATATGTAACATCAAACGGAAATTTGTGTCAGGTGAAGCATTAAAATTACCAATTACCTTACAATGCAAACTCGTTATGGCACAAAGAAGGCATTAACTAGAGGACACAGCGTCGGGATGGGCTGGGGCAGACAGGACACTGCAGAAATCTCAATTAGGATTTGGCAAAGTAGTTATTCCAATTATGTGGGACAATTGAGGGATTTCGGCTTAATCAAAGTTAAGTAAAATGATGGAAGTAAGTCGTGCGGCTGACACCTGAATAATCGCAAACGATGAGGGAACATTTTCATGATTTATTGCACAAAAAGAAGCACTAAAAGCTCGGGTTAGAAAAGGCGAAATATATCAAATATGCTTTTATATTTTTCGTAGATTTAGCCAACGAAAGTGCGAGCATAAAACCAAAAGCAACCCACCGAGAGAAAACCCCACTTTATGACTCACTTTTGCTGGATTTTTCCACTGCGAAAAACTTTATCTGAAACCCCACCAACAACAGCAAATAGCAGCAGCAGCAGCAGCATCCTCCTCCGCTAGAGATATAGATGCGAATATATGAACATTATGGTGCGTACGGTCAATTTATTACGTTCGCGCCTTGGATGCCCCATGCATGGCTGCACATTAAAAAGCAGATTTAATTAACTTTGGCCAAACTTTTATTAATATCGAACGGCCCCAGCTTTTTCCCCCGTTTTTCTCACAGCTCAGACTGTCAGAAAAAAGGGCGTTAAATGCGCTAAGCAAGTTTAAGCCGTAATAATAAAAAGTAGCGCAAAAGAGGAGAAAATAAATAAATAAAAGACATACCATCAGCGGGCACATTACGTACACAATTTACTTTAATGCATAAACTGATTATAGTTTTAATGCCGCCCAGAACGAGAGCCAGAGCCAGAGCCAAAGACCGAGACCGAGACTCAGACAAGTGATGGAAGCCAAGTCCCGTCGGACATTCCCAGTGAGACGTTCGACAGTCGGGAAAACTTTAATATCCTGACGTTATTATCATTATTAAACTGTGAATGGCATAATAAACGTGCAGAGTAACCGCAGACGCAGCGAGGACTTCGAAGTCGACGGAAACAGTGGGTCGAAATAGTGGAAAAAAGGACAACAGTCACTAAGAATCTATTTAAATTATGAATTAAATCATAGAAAAATAATTTATGATTCTTACTGATTGATCGATTATATATAGGCAAAGAAAATGGGTTTTATTTTTCATGCCTTGCTTAATAGATTTCCGACCACTGTACACACAGTGCCCGCAAATGTTGTGTTTACCGCCAACTTCCGGCTTGAGTGCAACGCTCAGAAGGCATAAGACAATACGTCCGCCTGTAATCGATGTGCGTCGGGGAGTTATGAGCGCGTAATAATCTATTGAAATGCGTTTTATTGCGCATACGCCGCATGGCCTCCAAGCTCTAAGGAGTCCTCCAGCAGGGCTGCACTTAATAGCAGGAACGAGTCACTCCCACACACACAGACACACACACACACACATATACTAGCAGTCAGGCAGGCAGCCCACTAAATGGTGAAAAGATTTCAAGTTGTCTGGCAGCGGGAGAGCGTGCGTACAAGTGGAGTTGGAGAAAGTTGAGTGGCACAGGGACAGAGGGGGATAGAGAGAGAGGGATTGTAGGAGAAAGTCAAGCACTGTTGCACGCTAATTTCCCATGGCTTGAGGGCTCTGCCAGGATTATACGCGTCTGAGCCTCTGGTCCGAGCGTCGGAATGGAAACTTTTCGGCCACAATTCCTTTGGCATTGATTTCATTGAGGTCTGCAGCTCATTTCTCGCCGAGTCAACATGTTCGCCTGGTCACTAATTAGTCGTTAATGATGCATTTCCCTTCCCCGCCCCAGATTGCATGTCTCGATTATTTCGTTTCATTTCATTTTCATTTCGTTTCGCACACACGCAAGCACCCACTTTTCCCCTAGGGTTTAATCTTGTATCTGACAATCCATCGAGACACGCAATATTGAAGCCCTGCAAAAAGTCAGCGCGGAAAATCTCCTCACTCGCACACGCCATGAGTTGTGGAATTTTCCACTTCCGTGATTCGGTTATCCTTATTTACCTGTAAAGAGATAAAACGAAAGCACAGGTTGAGAGAGAGACAGAGAGGAGGCAGTGGCAAAGGCAGCTGCAGAAGCAGAAGCAGAGGCAGAGGCAGTGGCAGAGCTGATTAAAATATTTGTGTATGTGGCATTTCAATTTGCTTTGCATATAATTATTATTGTATTATGCGTACGCGCCATGGGCCCGCATGTGATACAACTTTCGGAAGCATCTCCCACTGACATACAAAATTAACATAAATCCAACGAAAATATTTGCATTGCCTCGCAGCCTCATGGCGGCATTCCGTATTTAAATCATATTTTTGGCAGCAGTAGCAGCAGGATGCCTTTGCTCTGCCACTTACGGCCAATAATTTGCATTCACAAAATACGAGTATGGCGCCTTCTTTGTGGTGTTTTAATTTTGCACAAAAACCCCAGGACGGATGATTTTCTTGGAATTTGCAGCTGTTCTGTGTGGTCTAAGCTGATTAAAGAAGCTGCTCTGATTGATTTCATTATGCTTTAAATATGAATTTAAGTCATAAATAAACAGCCAAACAGAGAGACATAAAGAAGCAGTGAGCAATGAATTGTGAAATATGAAAATGTGCATCGTAAATTGGTAGAATATTGTATTTTGCACATTATTTATGATTGCATTTCCAATTCCCCGATTGGACAGCAAAACCAGACGAGGAAAATTGACATCTGGACTTTGGGGGCTGTCATTAATTTGCTTCGTTAATGTGGAAGGCAAACAAAGTGGAAATTGCGTTCGCTCATTATTTTACATTGTAATTAAATTTATCTCATGACACCCCACAAATATCTCCCACCGCCTATCAGCCCACCCTCCATCAATCCACCTAACCGACAGCAATTTGTTGTTACATAATTACAAGAAATAACACCGCAGGACATCATCGGTACAAGAACACAAACAAAGCATTAAACTGGCGAACATAAATCAACTATAACATAAAATACAAAAAAATACAGAGGAAAGCGCACAAAGTCAATGGGATTTCAACTACAATCAAGATGTCGTGTTGTCGAGGGGGTTTCGCTTTCACTAATTAATGCACAGAGTCCATTGCTAATTCATGCATTATCCCCCCCTCAACTACCTGCCGCCACGCAGGCCCCATCAATGACACAAAAAAGATTGTATCTGTCTGTCATTCAGCTGGAAACTTCATTCATTTAGAAGTTACAAAAGTACGGTGTGTATCTTTGTGTATCTCTATATGTGTGTGTACCTGTCTGTGCACACACACCGTGCACCGTGTGTGCTCTGTTCAGTGAACACCAAGCTAATTGATTACAACAAATTTCAATTCGTGTTTAATTAAATTAAAATTTTGATTTTATCACAACGATGCCCCCGCCGGCAGCATATGGCGGACACTGTCAGTGCCAGTCCTCTCATGTGTAGCGCTGAGTTCTTTAAAGCTTTAATTGTATCCCATTCATGGACAGAAAAGGAGAAGGGAACGCATGAGAAAAGCTAGGAAAAATAAAGAGTGTAATTACCGCCCACACCTAATTAATGATAATCTTTTGTCTCCGGCCTGATTAGCATTTTTGTGTGTGTGAGTAGTGTAGCTAACACATTAATTAATGTTTCATGGAAGGCAAACCAAACAGAAAAAAAGGCAGAGGGGAAGTTTGATTATGAAGATCGAAGCTACGAATACTCTAGGGGATACTAATATTACCTTCAAGAAAGCAAACATGTAATTTATATACCAGAGCTACCAGTGTCCTACAGTAACAGAAGGGTCTCCTGAAAGCTTTACAAACAAACACTACCAAATGTGTACCCTTAGGCCAAATACCCCCTAAAGTAGGGCATACAATGAGCAAAAGAAACAAAACAGGGCCACTATTTAAATATTTATTTCACTCATTTGTTTTGTAGTCACACACATCCCATTCTCCATTCTCTCCATTCGAGAGTGCGTGTGCGTGGAGACAGAAATTACCTTTTGCACACAAATTGCATTTGCGTGTCGACCGCAGTGCGTCAAAAGGGGGGGGGACACCCAGCCTTTCTTCAGAGTGGGTGTTGGGGGCTTATAGGCGTGGCACTCGTGTGTCGACGCTTCGAAGCGTGCGTAAGTCGGCAACATGTAAACGCGTATTAATTAAGGCAAAACAAAGCGCCGCCGCTCAAGACGCAGACGTTGCAGACGAACACGAAGAAGAAGACCTCGAAGACGATGACATGCAAAGGGAGTGGCAGAATAAATACTACAGTCCAAGGGAGGGGATGTCAAGAGCCTGTTACTCCCAGCGGCGTCAAGGCTGCTTGCCACTTGAATGTAGGAAACTGCGGGCGATGGCTGGCGTATCCTTATAATGTGCCAGACGTGATACCTTTAATTTCGTTCCTTTTATTTCCGTGCGGTTCCCGTTGACTGACTCTTTTGAACACTGAACATTTATACATTTTAATTACATCTCGCCCTTCACTTTATTTAAATACAACATTTATTTGTGGGACAGGATCTTTAACAGCAGCAGCAATGCGCTCGATGCTGTCAGGGCTGGGCTGCCGGGGACATCACTTCTGCGGCACTGTCAGGCCACCTGTCAACAGAGTCCAGAAATGTCAATCTCTTGTTTGCAACAGAACTCTGTCTGGCAAACGAAGGGAGTATGGATTTGCATGTGAGACGAGTGGGAGTTCCATTCTAGGAACCAATTATGTGAGAGAAAGCCCTTAAGGCAGACGAGCGTGCGAGCGAACAGCAATTTCAATTTTCGTGCCATTTCCACTTCCATTTTAATTGCAATTCGTGTTGTAATTTCGGTGGCAGGGCTGAGACTTGACGCTGCTTGCCACTTCATTGGTCATTATGGTCAGGCGGCCGTTAACAAATCCGTAAACAAACTGGACTGCCACCTGCCGCCTGTCGACACCTTGCACACCCATTTCTGTTTCTCTTTTTGGTTTTTTTTTGTTCGCAGAAATTACAGGTTTTTAGGGCGAACCGCAGAACAGCAGGCGGCTGTGGTTGTTACACGAAAAGTTACAAGTCCCAGGAAAGCCTCACGACAACAAGAACAACAACAACCCCACACAGCCACAAGCGAAAGGAAACAAAAGGAAAACCAGAGAAAAAACTGAGAGAAAATCATTCATTATCATGTCACGTCAATCGAAAAACAATCTAATGACTGCACATGATTTCTATCTCAAATAGGTTTGAGCAGAAGGGACCGTAAGCAGGGGAAATTGCCTCCCCTACACACAGACACCGATACACATAGATACACACGGACACACTCAAATGAGCACTCGGAAAAGTGGCTGAAAAGTTTGTGGGGAAAATGTTTATTATGCATTAGCCATGCTTAAACGGTTAAATCAACTGTAAATCACCCACCGCCGTCCGCAAAGTAAGGTCAATGAGAGAGGTCCTTCGGTCAACTGGCAGCCAAATCAAGTGTGAACCCAGTGAGAGATTTGATAAATCGCAGAGCGATACGAGTATGTGTGTGTTTATCAGGGAAGTTGGGCAACATTTTGTGGGCAGAATATCCCCAAATGGGATTTGTATTTAGACAAACAAAAAGTTCCCATTGCTTACACTTTCAAATCAGGGAATCAGTTTTAAATTTCAGCAAAATGAAAAGTCATATTTTGGAGGAGGAGTTTGTCATACCAAAATTTCCCCTGCTGCCCGTGCCACTCATCAAGTATGAAACAATACACAATTTGGACTGCAACAGGGATCTGAGAGTGAGTTTGCCACAAGCCATGGTAAAAGTGAAGAATGCTGCAGGAGGCGATGGTCCAAAGGCACCAACTGCTGGCACTCGGCTGTTTCAAAGCATTGGAGCGGAAGAGGCATCGTCGGAGCCAGAGGAAATCAAATACAAATGGAGCTCGCCGCGTCTGATGATCCTTTGCGAGGATGGGGACATTAATTGTGCGTTGCACTATCTGATGGAGTCCATTCACGATCCGTTTGCGCCCAATGCGGTGGCCACGCTGCTGCTGCAGGAGTCCATGCTGGAGGAGTTTGTGGAACGACTGCAGGATCGCTTGCAGGAGCTGCGCCCCGAGATAGCCAATCATCCTGTGTACCTGACAACTCTGTCCAGAGTCGAACAACTAAAGGCCAACACGATTGTGTCCTCCGCGGAGACGGTTCCCCGGAATGCCTCGCCCATGATGGTCTTTGATTTCAGTCACAATTACCTTGGGGATGGACCCACAGGGGTCATCACCCTGCACACCTTTCGCACCATCAAGGACGCCCTTCAGCTGCAGGCGCGGGAGCCGCTGTCCTTCACTTCGGTGAGCATTTGGAATGAGAAGCTGGGAGCCGCCTACGAGCTGGTGGCACGCCTCAATTTCGAGATCTTTCTGCTCAACTGCTTCTACGTGAATCTGGATCCCATCGGGCCGGCATTTGTGAGCAACATGAACTCTGCGAAGGTCTCCCAGGACTACCACTACGAATCGCTGACATTCAACAAGAAGCGCAAGGTGGTTGTCCATCCAGTGGCCACCACCTGGGGCCAGAAGGCCAAGGAGTTGCAGCCGCCACAGCCGCGATCTTTCAATGTGGTCTTACTGTAGAGAGCACCGAATCCTCCCCCATCCCTACTCTGGGGGTCACTCAACTCTGAAAAGTTTCTCTAGCAAAGTTTCCCCACACCCCCCCCAAAAAAAAGCAGCAGACTAATTGAGTTTCCGGCTGCTTGGGCAGCAGCTCCATTAGCAATTTGATTGCCCAAATAAGTTTCTAGGGAAATTCAACAGGCGGCTGGCTCGCTCTTTTGGAAGAATAATCAATAGAAAATTCTCCCTCGCTGTGGTGTGTGTGTGTGTGTCTGTGTTTGTGTGTGTATCTCTTTTTGGGTGTTGGATGTCCCTCTTTGGTGTTGTTAAAATTAAAAATTCCTTTTGCGAAGTAATTTACGTAACGTGCCAATAATCTCAAAAATGTATTTTCCATCCCCACTGCTCCTGTATCTCTGTGCCTCCCAGGACAACAAAGCCAACCACAAAGAAAAGTACATGTTGGCAACATAATAATGTGGTGGGGCAAACAGGTGAGGGTGTAGCCCCAGGAGCTGTTTTGCAGGAGCCTCAGGCAGAGACAGAGCGCGGGAGAGCAGCCCTCAGGCGGCGGCACAGCAGGAGGAGCACGAGGAATTTCGAAAATGCCATAATTACTCCACTTGCCACTTGCCACCGCCACCGCCTCAGCCCACATATTGGAGATGGACGTCGACCTGCTGGCAGTGGTGCTGTGAGGGCCATGGGTCGGTCATATTAGTGGCACATATTCGGCTTGTTGGTTGGCCAAATAATACCACTCTGAATGGGAAGAACAGGAAGAGGAAGGACAGCAGGCGGTAGTGGGCTGCCCCACCCAACTTTATAATGTACTTCCGTTTGCTTTCATTCACATGGCAGCGGCATATCAAAATATTTGACATTTGCATAAATAACGCGCGCGCTCGATCCGGGCCTCCGAGTTGAAAGGCAAATAAGGCCCGGCCAGCCCCCATATATGCACATATGTATATAGTATCGCGATTCGCGACTCTTGCCCCTGCCATGTCCTGTCCTGGCACACAAATATCATGCCTGGAATTGGGCAAATTTAAAAAAGCGAAATGGTAGGGGCTGCAGGAGCTGAAGCACCAGAAATATGCAACGCAGGCAGCCAGAACAAAACCGTGGAATGTCCGCTGAAACGAACCACTAGGATGGTTGGGTGGCTGGTTGTTTCAGTGGGTGGTGTGGTGTGGCTATGGGTAAATAAGATTTGCGGGGCGGTGGTGGTGGTGGGGCAAAAGAGGAGCTGGATGTGGTGTAGCATGCCACTAAAGCAAAGCCAACTCACTAAATAAACAAAATCATAAACCAACAAGCGAGAGAAATATGGGCAGCTTTGTTTAGGGCTCCAAATGTGTTGATACTCTCCTCCAGATGGAAAGAGATTGGCAAGCAAATGGTTCAATATGCAGCAGGATAATATAATGTCATAACAAGAGACAAAGATAAATATATGTATGAATATGAAAAGAGCTAACAATTGTGCAAATTATCCCACGAACAAACCAGAAACTCTGAAAGCAAGTTCCTAAAATATACTGAGAGCTCCTGTTTATATTATATTTACAATAATAAATAATGAATGATATTTCCCATGTACAACTAACTTCTTTCCATCTTCAATGGATCCCACATTATCTTGACAGGAACCAACCATAACAAACTCCCTTTCCATATGGATCATACCCTCTCGTAAGGGCATAACACACACAACACACACATCCCCCGCCCAACAAGAAAAAAGAGGAGGAAAACCCCAGCGCGAAATGAAGTTTATTTATCCAGCGAATGGGCAAAAATTAGAGGCGGCTGCATGCAAATTGGCAATTAGGAAATCCTTTATTTTATTTTATGAATTTTTTTCTGCCGTAGTGAGTGCCGATTTCATTTTCTTGGTTTTCATGTTGGTTTCATGGCTGGCTCGTCGACTGGTTGGGTTTTCAAAATGCAAATAAATGAGAGTCCCCTACCCCTGACGCCCTTCTTGCCTCGTGGCTTCCTGCCCCCTCTGAAACTTCTGCGGCGGTGTTGAAGCCCCATTTAGGGCTTTTATTTGGTGTGTTGTGGTGGTGTGTGTGTGTGTGTGTGTTCAGGGGGTGGGAGGCTCAATTTTTCACGCTTTTATTTGCCATTTTATTTTGGTAACGTATTTAATTTCATTGCAGGTCGGTGCTTGACTTGGTTTATATTTATTTCAACCATATGAATGGAAATGAATTTGGTTAAGTGGAAGGTTAACTCTCCGCACGACCAAACGCACAGACAAGTTAAAAATATTATTACTGCAGAAGCTTCCAGGAAAATGGCATTATTTTAGTTATTAGTTGATCAAAACAAAGCAATCCTGGAACTAATGAGCCCTTGAGATGTGGCATAGAACACTCTCAAATATCGAAATACACACGAATACTCCAACAAATGGATAGTGTAAAAGAAATACTAAGCGGTCAGGATATCTCTTGAAAAATAAATCCACAAGCGATAAATTTCAGACGGGCAGCAGCACGCCCAGGTCCAGGGTAAAACTCTTGAGACGCGTTGGCTGGGAAACATTTCATTTCGTTTCGCTTCGATTTTGTTTCGTAATTGCAAAGGTGAGGGCGGAAAAACGAAAAAAAATAATGAAAGAAAACCAAACAAAGCAAAGCAGACAGCGAGGGAAAGCGAAGCCCAAAGTGAAGTGGAAATCTCAGTTAAGTTGAAAGATTACATCCTGTTTGGGAATGGGAATCGGGGCATCGGGGAATGGGATCCTGGCAACCTTAACTAAAAGTCAATTCCCAAATCAACAGTGGAAGATGACTGCAGGAAAAGTAGCTTACTTCAATCGGCAATGTTTAAATTGTGCAAATCCTTTTATTTTAACGACTCTCAAATGCTCGTTCTTCCTGTTTTGCTCTCTCTTTTTGTGTTGGGCCATTGTTTCATGCAAGTTTGATTTTCGAATCAACAGCAGGTCAGCCTTTAATCCGGCTGAGGGTCTCACCCAGTCCGTCCGTCCTCTATTCAGTTGTCAAAATAAAAGACCTGGCAACCTGTTGCCACAGAGGATTACTCGTGCGTTGAATGCCATTACCCATAAGGCTTCCCTTTCCCCCACACTAAATACACAGAAAAAGAGAGAAAGTTTTCACTTTGATATTTGATTTGCCAGGGCCCAGGAGAAGTCACTCGAATGGAAAAAGGTTCAAATTACCGCGAGTTTTTAGCTGTTTTTCTTCAGTTTTGCTTTCTCCATTTACACAGTTTTGTTGGCTGCACTTTACCTTTCGGCTTTTTGAGCTCTATGCCAAATGCTGGTCCACAAAAAGTCCCTGACCCACTCCGATGTGCCTTCTGGCTGTGCAGTGCAGGACTTTAAGCCACTCAGCGGTGCTTTTCTTTTTTGACAAAATTCGAGTATGTCTGCAAATTGAGGTAGTGGAATCACTTGATCCGTAAAGGGATTTTCAAATCCATTTCAGTGCCGTGTGCTACTTCCATTTTTGCCCCTTTTAAAGCAGACGTTTTTCCTTTGAATATCGATTTAATTAATTTGAAAAACGTTTCAGTCTCGATTAAATATTAACCAGGCTGACATATTTATGAATGTTGTATGTGGCATATGGAATATGGAATATGGCATGTGAGTGCTTCCGCCTTTGTGCCACTGCCACTGCCACTGGCACTGCAGTAGGTTTTTTCTTCTGTTTGTGGCTAAGCGAGAAGGGGAGCAGCTCATATCGCATGACAGCCATTAGGAATATTGATTTCCATATCGCAACATTAACCAAAGTCAGAAGGCAGCAGCAGCAGCAAGAAAAAAGTGCTCATTCTCAAGCTGGCAAAAAACGGCGAGGGGGAGAGAGTGAGAGGGTGAGAGTACACAGATACTGTGGCACACACACATCGAAATGCGCTGACGTAATGTGAAAATTATGCGTTGTAATTTACGCCAGCCAGAAGGAAAAGCGGAAGACGACGCACTCAAACAGTTCAAGCAGCAACAAAATGGGAGGGAAAACCCAAGGAGCATGGGGGAAAAGCAGAAGACTCAGAAAACCCAAGGAGCATGGGAAAAGCAGCAAACGAAAGACAACGAAACAAACGAAGAAAAAACATGCAAGATATTTAAAAGAAGAATACATAGACAGACATTGACACACAGCTATACACATGTTTAGATGTGCGTGTATGCTGGAGTGTGTGTCTGTGTTTTTTATGCAGATGTGGACATGAAAAATTGGAACACTTTAACAGTCAAAGCAGAGAGACACACAGGCTCCCCATTTACCCCTCGCTCTCTATCAATGTTGTTGTTTTTTGGCACTTTTTCACCATCTTCTGTTTCATCTTACAGTTTTTTGTTGCTTCTGGGTGGATCCCCGAAAGGAAGTTGTAAAAATAAAACATAGCACGTTTGCAAGTAACAAAAAAAACGTAGAAAGAAAATGTAAGCCATGGAAGAATGCCAACAAGAAAACACCCGATTGGTAGATGGAAAGTGGGAAAACGACAAAAATAAATACTTCCATGGGAGAAATATCTTGGGACTTTTCACTGTTAGGAAATCGTATTAACCATTTTATCAAATGAAAGCTCTACACAAGTCTGGAATATTATAAAAGTATTTCATGCGTTTTTCAACAAGAAGTAATCCATTTTAACTGTTTTGGAAACCCTAGAATTTGCTTGATCCATTCTTGATTCTTCCCACTTTTGACACGAACTCAATACACCCTCTCTTCCCACTCAAAACTAAAGGGTATTGCTACACAAAAACAATGGAGGGAACGAGAGTGAAGGCAAAGAAAAATAACTACATGAATATTTGTGGTCGCTGAGGAATTCGACTGGGAAACGGAGACGACACGACACTCCTCCTTCGTGGGAGATGCTGAAAATTTGCGGGCACTAAACGTGGCATGTAGCATTGGCATCGGCATCGGCAGCAGCAGCACAACCTGCGTGTGTAAATGCTTCGAAATAAATTTGTGTCGCCTGCAACGTTGGCAGAAAAATGAAAATGAAAATAAAAATGTGTGTAACAACAGCAAGAACAAGCTGCGGGAGAGAAGAGGCAGAGCCTCATAAATGTTTACACCTTGTCTGGGTAGACTTTTAGGCTCAAATGGTGGATGGTCTGGGAATGGAGATGGAGACGGTGATGGGGATGGGGATGGGGCACACAAACGTGTCAATGATGAGACTGCTGCTGTAGGGGGATGGGAGGACGAGGACACTGCTGATAAACGTCGTTGTAATAATGATAATGGCTGACGTTGCATCCTGTTGCACAGTGGAACGGAAATGTGACAGCCCATAGAAGCTAATGAACTCATCGAGGTGTGAGATATAACTTAGAGAGGTGTGTACTCCACTTCCTGTTAAACCCTGCGAGTGGGACGACTCCTCTCGAGTTACAGTCTGCCATTCATCAACTGTTCGAGTTGGTCTTTCCACTGTTCTGCTATACACGCATTTACGCCCCTATATTTGAATCATTGCTTTTTTTCCACAACACATCTTATTTTCTTCTTCTATGTGGCTGTATCGTACAGCTACAATGGACAGCCAGAGAGACATTTAAAATTTTCGACGAGTTGAGTACATAATTTGCTTAATGGTGATTTATTGTCTGCCTGCTGGGCTACTCGGCGGCGCCTAATAAATGGTATTCCTTTTTTGGGGCAGGATACATGGGCATTATTCTTTGTGCTCCACATATCGCTCTCCGCCCATCTGCCCCTCCATGTGTGCCGGTTATTTGTTGTTGCCATACTTAGTTTTTTGCCTTTTTGCGGTAGCGGTGGCTTTTCAATCGGTTCGGTTTTCTCCCCCTAACTTTGTCTCATTTTTTTCGGTGGGAATTTGTATATTGTTTCACTTTTTTATGACATAGTTTTAATTCTGCACATTTTTTAGAGTGTTTTTTCTGTTTGAAGGTCTATATATTTAATTAAAATTCCCATTTAATGAGCTTAACTAATTTGCAGGTTTGCTAGACAGTTGAATATGTTGCAACTTTTTTGCATGAAAAATAATTTAATGAGTTTTGCTCCATTGAGGTGAAAAATCACTGTTTCCTGTACAACATTGTGAATAGAGTTTATGGCTAATCTAATAATAAACATTGTTTTTGAATTTTCATTATGTCACTGGAAAAAATCGAATTTGAATCAAAGATTAACAAATTCCATTATTATCCTAACAGTTTTATTGCACATTTGGTGGTCTATTAGCGTGAAAAATCTACACGGAAAACATCACAAAAATTAAATTAAGTTTGTGGAATCTGTCAACAATTAAAGCAAAGGAAACACAGCTCACAAAATGTATATTCGGCGGAACGGCGCTGAAAATGAAATTAATATTAAACAATGCGTGACATTTTTTGGGTGCAAAAAGAGCACAAAGCGAACGGAGGTGGCAGAGAAGGAGTGCTCCTCCAACCGCAACTCGTTAAAATTGTATGCCACAAATGGCTGCATGTGTGTGTGGCAAGAACAAACAAGCAACAAGAAGCCGAAAACCATGCAGCCATTCCCGAAAAAGTTAAACAAGCGACGACTACAAACAGAACAAAAACGAAATAAAAATAGTACAAAACAGAGGTGAAAAAACCCGAAAAGAATTAAAAATTCAATTCAGCAAAAGCCTGAAGATAAAGTTTTTGCCTTAGAATGGGGTTTATGGTAGAACAAATATTAGCAAAATATCACGTACACACGGGGAAAAACAATCACCAGTGTCATTTAAAAGAAACCCTTAAGAATATATCACGTGTAAGCATACATTTAAAAATCATCTTATCAAAATATTCTGATTACTATATTGTCGTGTTGCATCAAGATTATTATATTAACAATGCCAATGAGTCGGTTTCCTGAAAAAATACACAAGTCAGAGCAAAATTCCGTCCATATTCATCCACTCTCTGAAACACTTTCGAAATGCGTGACAAATAAAATATTTAAATAAATTTTCAGTGCCACAAACATTTTGACATGTTTCGCACTGACAAAGTGCCACAAAAAGTTGCAAATTGTGGTCATTGTGTGGTGTGGGAGGGGAAGGGAACAACACAAAAAAGTATAAATTTATAAAATAATTTCCACATAAAACGACTGGCCAGAGTCCGACCCCACGATGACTTTGCAGACGGGAGAGAATGCGTTAAGGTTTAAAGTTCAGAAAAAAGTTTAAAAAACCTCCCACATGAATGCGCATAAAAAACTAAACCATCACATCAAATGGTTATGATGACGATCATCATCGTGTGGACATCAGAGTTTTTTCAGCATTTGAAAATGGAAGTGATTTCATCAAATATTCATATTAACTAATTGGATTTGATGCCACTTCGCATATGCCCCGTGTGTCTGAATGTCCTTCAGAGCGGATATTGCCTCTCGATTCGCATCGGACTGCACCTTCCGCTACGGCCAGGGCGCAGTAATTTAATACACAATGTTTATTTTAAATTAAAAATTTATTTACACACATGTCACCTGTCTGTGCTGAAGGACAAACCATCCCAACGCTGCAGCAATGGAGTATTCTGTTTCAAGTGTTTTTCCATGACACGACGGTCTTTTCCTTTTGCTTACCTAAAAAGATAGAATAGATACTTTGAAATGTCTTTTATATCGTCACAAAGATAAGAAAACATAAAACTAACAAAGTTGTTAACAAAACTTGTTGGAAAATTTCCATAATTCTGGAAAATTCTCCTCCGCCAGTGCCTGTCTGTTATTGCCTTTGAATTGGTTAAGTTTCGCTCTTTCTAAGTGAACAAAACCTCTCGCTTTGAGTAAGTTTTTACTTGGGGAGAGACCATGGGTAGAACTTTAATTTCTCAGCCTTTTCATTAGCATTCAAGGCGTGGTGCACAGTAGAGAAAAGATGAATAAAATAACAGCCAAAGAAAAACAAAAACCAAAAGAGGCAGCGCAGCGGCTGAAGAAAAACAACGCGAAAATGTGTCAGTTAAAGTGAAGTATACACAACATGTGGGTGAAACGCGATGAACTCCATGGGAAAAACTTGACTGCCGCCAACGATTCAACTCTTTTGGGCCTCCTCCCCTCACTCTCGACTCTCCTCTCCTCTCGAAAGCCCCTTCTGCATTGCCATTACTTGCACGCGCCAAAAAAGTGAAAGAAAACGTGGCGAATATTGCGAAATATTACAAAAAAAAATTGTATATATGTATATATATTATATACGAAAATTGTGTGCTGTGCGCCAGTAACAGGAAACACAGAAGAAGATGAAGCAGCCAAAAGAGGGTTTTAAGGGTATGAAAAGGCGGGAGGGGAGGGAAGGGCAAGGAGATGTCGGAGGCGGCACATAAAAAAAGCTACAAAATAGCATAGAAAATTAATAATCGCGCAATTTTTGCGCCAGTAAACAATGAGAAAGTCTTGGCTCGTTAGTTTCCTCATTATTCTGAATTTTCCAACTTGCTCTTCCCCCCTCCCTTTTGCTATTACTGTAGACTTTTCTTTGTGCCTGCACCGTTTTTCCAGCTGCAGTCTAAATCGCAGAAAAGGACAAAACGCAACAGCAGAGGATGGAGATGGTAAATGGAACAACGGCGGCAAACGAGCCTTGAGGTACTCATAGTTGTTGTTGGATTTTTTTGTGAAATTGGGTTGAGTTCTCGGAGGCCGGAGACAACTGTCTGACAAGATGAAGAACAACGCGATTTCCACGGACAAAATAATAATGAAAAATGCGATTTAATATCATTTTTCATAACAACACAAATTTTGCACAGACTTTGTGCCATTTTTCTGTCTCTTCTCTCTGTCTCGCTCTCTCTCTCTTCGTTTGCCATCTGAAGTGGAGTGGAAATGAAGTGTTGGTTGTGTCTGGTAGAACCTCGGTTAGTTAATGGATTTCAGTTTTGTCATTGTTCTTCTAGACGGATCTCCACTAAGCTTCAGGATGAAAACTGTGGAAATTTCTGTTTGTTTTAGGAACAGAAAATTGTGGGAAGAGTAAAGCTTAGTTGGGCTCTTTTGTGGCAACTAAAAAGCGTTGAATGTCATAATCTTATGACCAGACAATGCCGTAAAAAGCGCTTATCTACGGGGAAAGCTTAACTACTTTCGATTAAAAAGTAAGTACTACCTCAATGTACACCAAATTATTTAAATGATACTGTACTCAAAGATAGCCACAAGTTGTCCCCATTCCAGCAGCTGCTGGCCAAAAGCCGAGCAAAACAAAATCAAATCAAAGGCCAGGAAAAGGGCCAAACAGCCAACAAGTTTTTCCAGCGAGTGTCAAGACTCGATGCTGCAAAAGCGACAACTAAATTATTAATGCACAATGAACTTGAAGCGCGAACTGGTCCGGACAGGAAGGGACAGGCGGCAAACCATAAAATATGGCCAACACACAACAAAAAAAGTTGGTAAAAAGTCTGCGTATATATGCGAATGATGCAAATGACATTAACTGGGAGAGAGTGGGAGAGGAAGGAAGAGTGTGTGTGTGTGTGTGTGTGTGTGTGTGTGTGTGTGTGTGTGTGTGTGTGTGTGTGTGTGTGTGTAGGAGTAGGGCACAAGGACAAGGGCAAACCAACGGTGTACAAAAAATTATAATACGTGAACAAATTGCTCATGGAATGTCAGACCTGCGTCCTGCGTCTGTCTCTCTCTTTCTGCCTTCAATGGCATTCCCCCATTTGTTTGTCATTTCATTTTGCATTTTAAATCAACATTTTGTTAGTCGAATTCCATGCTTTGTGTTTCTTTTTTTGGTTTTGTGATTCGCGGGCATAATTTTGATATGCATTAAAAACTTTTCAACTTATTTATACAATTTTTCATGAGAATTTCACCTTTTGAAGTACGAAGTACGAAAGCCAAACGAAATGCGTAATGATTTTTTCATTGCTGTTAAATAAACAATTAGGTTGGGCAGGGGGTGAAAGTTCTGCCAGCCAAGGGACAAAGATACGAGTACTTGAGCACAACCTCTCTCGTTCATTATACCAAAGGAGCAGGAGCAGCTCTGGGGCACCCCCAAAACTTTCGTCTCGTTGCGTGTGTGGGTCTAATCAAATTCTGTCATTTAATTTGGGCAACTTTCCAGAACATAAAGGTTAAATGTTGGTTAAAGCGACGGCAGGAAAGCCCTTTGGGGTGACCATTAGGTCGGGATTTAAATGGGGGAGAAAAGGTTTAATTTCACCTTTTGTGAACTTTGGGGATTGGCAGAAATTAGTTAAGTTTGGAATAAAAATGCTGTAAATTTAATGCAAATTCCCAAACACCAACAAGATATGCCCAACCCATTCAGATCTCAATTTCATTCCAATATTATTCGAATTCCCGCCGGCCAATAAATCATAAGAGTAGCACAATTATAAGCCCCATTTGATCCCCGTGCCCCCTCTGGGAAAATAACCAATTTATATTCAATTATCAATAACCATATATGAAGAGGTGGTGGTGGCCTTTTTTATTCAACCATGCCTTCTCCATAAGCTGCTTAACTATTTTAACTTTCCACGTGATTGTGGGGGCAATACTGGTTCATGGTTTCACAATCTGCCATATGCGTGCGGGGATTGGCCTCACCTTTTTTTTTCAATAAATTCCTTTGGCTCCGGCTCCAGGCTTCCCAAAAAGATATCCGAAACACGTGACAGATTTGCTTGGATTACATACGCATTATACACACAGATACACACACGGATACGCACAGGACACACAGAGAGCCACACAAATATGCACACGAGTATATGGATATGGGTGGAAATATCTGTGGATTTACTCGAACTTGTGGCTTTCTTTCTTGTTTCTTGTTGTTGTTATTTGCTGTGTTGGGCTGTTGGGCTTGCTGGCGCGGCAAAAGCGATATGTACCGAACTTTTATTCAGATGACACTTGCTCGAATGCCTCATCCGATTAGCGGTCTGGGCAACATCTTAATCACTGATTAAGTTGAGCGTAAGCCACGAGGCAACTCACAACCGACACACGATAGTCCTTAGTCGCAGCTCGCAGTCCGTAGCAGGATGTAGTACGTAGCTCGTGGCAGAATGCACTAGTACGTAGAGTAGCCGCAACAAAATGATTCCGCACTTGGCCCTTGGACACAACTGAAGCCCACGACAACGGCATTCAAAGTGGCTATGGATGGATGGCAGCAGCCACGATGCATGCCCCCGCCAGGAACCCGAGCTCGTGTTCCCCAAGAAGAAAAGCCGAGCACCCCACAAGCCGAACAGCACGTCAATTGGCAGTAGCCCAAGCAAAGAGAGCCAGCTAAGAGAGTCTCCGGCGCTTTGGGTGGGACGCTTGACGGACATGCGCTGTGACCCGTACACCAATGCCACCAACAGAGAGCCACGCGACTCTTCCAATGCCCCAAAACTCTGTCCCAAAGTTGTCCCAAGCGCCCAAAACAGCAACAGCTGTTCCCCCAAAAATGAAGCCAATGAAGCCCCTCCAAAAAGGAAAACAAAAAAAAAAGGAAAAGCATAAAAAGAAATGCGCTGTCGTTGTCCTCGTTGTCGGCTTTTGCTGTGACGCACTCTCGTTCTCTCTGAGAGAGAGAGAGAGTCCTGCGGCGTGTGTCTTAGGTCAGAAACTGTGGCATCTGAGTGTCTCTGTGTGTGCGCGCGAGAGGAGTGTCTGTTTGCGGGGAACGAATCCTTCGTCCCGGTGCTGGCAGAATTTTTAATTATGATAAATGCCCATTCATAAAAATGAATGGCATACATTTGCGTTGGGCTGCGTTGCGTGTTTATTTTTATACGATATCCCCTGCATAATTATTATTGCTATTATTATATATATCTTCCTCTCGTATGTATTTCCGCTCTCTTCTGTCACCCACCCCTTTGGCAACACTTACCGCCACGTCTTTCTTCCTTCTTTTGGCAATTTGTTAGCCCCATCTTTGTGTGGCCTTCGCCTCTCCATCCTCTGTGTGCACTTGACAGGCCAAGATTTATGCGACTGCAGTTGGTTGGCGATTGTTAAGGGCGGGCGGGCGGTCGGTGGGGCGGTAGGAGAAGGAAGAGGTGTGATTTGAGGGTGGATTGGGTGGCTGAGTGGCGCTTCAGTTCGGTGGTTGATGATCGACTGCCGGCTGCAGGTGTTGATGGCCCCAGATGTGCCTCAATCACCATCAGCGTCAGTTAATAAAATCAGAGCACGACATTTGATGAATTGTTGCTGATTTTTGCACAGCCTTTTAAGGGCCAAATCGTTTAGCCCGGCAATTAAACAGCAAGGCACGAGGCAACGATGAACATGAGTAAACGCCGAGAGTTATGCCATTATCCACCACCCCCACCCACTCACTATTGTGTGGTGGCAAAATCAAACGAAGTTCGATGGGAGAGGCGGGAGTCCAGCCGGGTGTCCGACCACTCGACAAAAACCAAATTGACCAAAGTTAATTTAACCACTGTAAACAAGACGAGAGTTGAGAGCCTGTGAGCCAGAGCACCACCCAAGCACTTCAAATGCTTCGCTGGCCACGAGAACATTCATGGCACAACATGGAGAAAAAAGAATGAGGGAAGGACGGGGGAACATATACGATAGGGACTGTAGTGAAAATCAATTGAAGCGCCAACAAACGCTTCAATCAATTTTACTTTGGCAAACATTGAGTGCAAAATAAATCACAGCCTCGACTCCGAGAGACTCGAGACGATGGAAGATGGTCTGGACTGGCGGGAGAGGGATTGCGGATTGGGGATTGGGGCTTCAGCTGCAGTCCGTGGGATTGCAGCCATGCTGCCTCCATGCCAGCCATGCAACTGTGGCACATCCTTGTGTTTATCTTATTTATGCAAAGCTGTGGCAAACACCAACAATAACCAGGGAAAACAGGGAAAGGCAGAAGGGAAAGGGATGTCAGACGCGAGGCAGCAGCTAAAAAATGAATGAATTCAATGAAATGCGGCTAAAAGCAAACCAGAGGATGCACAGGCAACAAACCGATTGGCAATGTCTGTGTGGTGTACGAGGAGGACATCATGCTACTTGGAGGCACATCAAACATCTCAAACGAAATGAATAATTTATAGACGCATTTCCACGAGCATCAGCGGCAGAGAAGGGAAAAGGCAGGGAAGTAAAGGGAAGGGAAGGAAAAAAGAGAGCACTTGTCGCGTAAGCCAACTGCAGTATGTTACTTACAGATACACGCACCATTCGCCACATTGCGCCGGAAGTAAGCCCAGCAGCAGTAGCAGGACACACACATGCCATCATTCAGGGCAAAAAAAAAAAAATGCCAATGCCAATGCAAATGTAAATGGCAACCTGAAGTGCTTCGGATTCTTTTGCATTTATTCTCATTGCCACATCACATGTGTGTACGTCGGACGCATCGTGCTGCCACAAATAAATTCATTTCACTTTGCAAACGAATATCGCATTTTGTAACCAAAATATCATGTGCATTTAGTATTTATTCAAACGAAAAGTGCATCACTTTGTTGGAGAACATTTTTCATGAAAATTTGTGGGACTAAAATCTGTAGGTACATGGTATATTCCTTCTTTATGTTTTTATCATTGTAAAGATCTTAAACATAAGTGACAATATCCCTCGCCCATCGCTGCAAAATATTTTGAAGAGGAAAAATGTATTTTTATTTTGCGATTATCCTTCAGGCAGCGTTCCAAATGCGATTATCAGGATATCAAAATCCGTTTTACACAATTTATATACGAGATATCTGCCATCTCTTTTGCTGTCGCTGTCTCTCACTCTCTCTCAGTCTCCCACTTTTCCACTTCCCCACTGCCGAGCAAAAAGTTTAAATAAATGACTGCACAAAACTTTGCTAATCTCCCTGAAAATATATAAAAGTAAGAGGAAATATGCCAAACATGAAAACGAAAATTCTCTGTTGGCTAGAAAAACCGACAACAGTTGACTTTGACTGCTGGTTAAACCGCAGAAAATATTCGTCAATTTTTGAATTGCGAGATCCTAAGAGGAATCAGCGCCAAAATAAGTTTCTTGTTCGTATTGCGTTGCGTTGTGTTGCGTTGCGGCAATGGCGAAAATATTAATTTAACTTTTAGCATTAGACGGGCAAAGACACTTGAATGGAGAACCTGTGCGACATCCCGCACGCCCTGAACCACAGCTCTCGTTAGATCCCGGCCACAACAGGCGTCGACTGCTGGTATTTGCCCCTCTTTGTATATCGCTTTGGTGTGTGGCTGGGGATGTCTGTCGTCTATTTGCCTATGCGAAATTTGATGCGATGTCTGCCTCCGCTGATGGTCGTGGTGCGGTGCTCGTGTCGCTGCCGTTGTTCTGTGCGGTCATTATCGTAAATTTTTATGCTAAATACATTTTGTTGTGGGGACCCCGAAAAACAGAGCGAAACACCAAAAGAAATCCGCAATTATCTGTAGCACAACGAATTCGGAATGCTCTGGATAACAATACGTTGATATAAATAATAACTAAGAAATATAACCAAACGTGCAAAATCGCATACGTATCGATTTTAAGCTTAGTTATTGATTATTTGTGACTTGTCGTTGATTTAGTTAGTGGTTTTCTAAGCTTTCATACAATTTTCCGCCAACCTTTCTTAGGCGAGTGTCTATACCGTTTCCATCAGAAGCATAGCTGGAATGCAAACATTTGTGGCAGCTGTCGCCATGGCTACAGCAGACAGTACAACATAATCATCTCCGTGCCATGTTTAAGGGAGGGACTGGACCCAAACTGGACTAGATTCAGACTGGACCCCCAACCCCCAACTCGGCCAAGACAAATTGAACCATTTGAAGACAGATTTGTGCGTTTAATAGGTACAGGGGCCGAACAACTTCTCGTTGCGGTAGAGGAAGGTCAACAACTCCGGCGGATGCATGAGCCCGTCGGTGCCCATGAAGGCGTTCAGCTTGCCAATCGCGTAGAACATGTGGTCGTGGAACCTTTTGGCTTTCAGTTTCATGTAGTCGATATCCTTGAGGGCCCGCCGCTTCTGCTGCTGGTAGTCCAGCTTGGTGACCAACTTGTCCAGGTAACACTCCATCAGCTTGCGCTCAGTGTCGAAGTATGTGTTGCACTCGCCGCCGTCGACCTTCTCCTGCTCAACGAAGCGGAAGCGCTGCCGGCAGAGAGCCTGCTCCCGCTCCAGGGTACGCTTGAAGGAGTCCAGCTCGTTGAGGCTCTTCTGCAGACGATCGGCATGCTCCATCTCCTGGCAGATGCTCTGCCGAATGTCCTTTATGTTTCTGTCAGCGGCCACGCGGCACATCTGTAGCTCCACCAACTGCTGCCGCAGCTTGTGGTTGTTGCGCTGCAGCTCCAAGATGTCGGGATTTGTGTTGAATGCCAGCAGCTCTACGTCCATGTTCACGCACGGATCGATGTCGGGGCACTCGGGTACGCGGGTCCCCAGCTGGCGATTGACCTCACCCACACGGCCTTTTATGCGATTCACCTCGGCCAGGATGTCCTCCAACTGCATTTCCTCATCCAGTGTGGATGGTGACGACTGTTCGCTTGTCTGCTCCTCCTCTTCCTCCTCGTGAATAATCTCTGAACCCTTTCGTTTCGGATGACTTGGCGCTGGTGGCGGCACGCAGTGGAAGATCTTTGTCTTCTTAACCAATGGGAGATCAATGAACTTCCATAGGGTTTCGGCAGGCGGTACATGAGCCTCTGGCACACATCGAACTAGTCCAGGAGCGCGGCAGGGCAAAAGTGGATGAATGCCTTGCTTCTGGGCCAAAGGCTTGGCCACAGTTGGCGCTTTAGCAGGCAGAGCAATTTTACTGAAATTTGGGCTCGATATGGACGGGGTCTCCATGGTAAGAGAATTATTAATAAATAAGCTAAGCGGCAATACGTTTGTTAGATATGATTGAATGAAGTTAGAGCCAGGGTATTTTTTGACAACTATTTCTATGTGACACTTGATTCGTTGTGCTGGAAGGGAGAGTGGCAAACGAGAGGAGGGAAGTGCATTGCACCTCTTATGGATTATTATCCGCGTGTGGCGTGCACCCACTGCGGTTTCCTAACGCTGACATTTGCAAAAGAGCTTAGGCAGCAGCAGGCACTTAACCCTCAGCTAACACAAACATTCACATTGTGAAAACACACATGGGACCTCGACCTCATGTAGGTGGGGCCACAGATGCACAGACGGAACCCGCCACAATTCATCTTCATAATAAAACTTAATGCCAGCGACAAACAAACTTAATGCGAATTTTAAATTACTTAAATGAACGAAGAACAACAGCAAAAGCGGAGAAGCATAGAAAGGCGAGCTGAGGAGAGAGCTTAAAGTCAATGAGTGCAAATTCACTCATGATGTGGTAGAATTGTGTGTGTGTGCGAAAGTGCAGGAAGCCATAGTGGGGGAGATACCCTGAATATTGTGAAGGGGGGTCTAAATGCTTTAACTCCTTATTCCCTCCCCCTTTTTGCACGCGCATGCTGCGCCCATGCTTCTGCTGCTGATACATGTTTCTCTCTTGCACTCTCGTTCTCTTCTTTACCTGCGCCAGCCGCGCTCCCACTGCCTCTTCAAGCTTCAGTCTGGCATTCTTATCGCAAAATCTCTCTGCGGCGTCGGAATCGTCTCTCCCTCTACTAAACTCCCTCCAGCACTTTTGCAACGCAAATGATTTGCTGCCCAATTTGTGGTTTATTTTAATCTGCCAATGTTTTGTTGTTGTTTTGAGTTCGATCGTGTCGGTTCATGTTTTGTTGCGTTTACTCTGGTTTCTTTTGGACTTCCTTCTTCTTGATGCTGCTCGACAAGCGATCCAATTCTGCGCCCAACTTCTCGGTGTCGTTGCGGCCAGACTCCGACTCCGGACCATCACCAGTGCTGCTGCTAATTGGCGGCTTCTTCTGCATAAGTTCAGCGAAGAACTTGGCCAAAGGACCATCGGGATCAGGATTCGTGGGTGAGCACTGTCCAGTGCTGGTTGGGTGTGTGCGGCTTATGGAGTCGCCGCCTCCCTCTACATCGGCTAGATCGAGCTTCCTGAGTATCTCCAATTGGCGGGCCAGAAAGGCCTGCTCATCCACGGTTTCCACAAATTCCAAATCTCGACTGAAAATCGAACTCCCAGTGAATGGTGCCTTGATGACGTACGTGTAGTCACAATCGGGGTCGATTCCAGGGATGTTTTCAGTCAAAATATCAATTTTCTTCAGGGTATCCCAGCCAGCCGGAACGAGTACTGCATCCTGTTCAGCGACCATCGGGGGAGTTTGGAACGGCAGACCATAAAGACGATGAAAGAGATACTTCTGCAGGTTCTCACAGGTTGTGGCTTTTCTGATGCTCGTGTAGAAGAGTGCAGCGCCGTGACGGAGACAAAATTTGCGGATCCATTGCTGCATAAAATCGAAATGCTGATCACCATACTCGTGCTCCATCTGAAAGGCGGCCCCCATGCAGTCCGTCTTTGTGACCACAACTGCAAGGTCGACACCAATATTTGTGGTAAGTGCATCCTTAGTCAGTGGCAACAGTTCATCCACATCGATTTCCTTGTTTTGACACCCGTTTGTTGGCTGCAAAGACGATCCTGTGTAGCAGTAACTCTGCCACTTTGTTACAAGGCGCTTGCGTGCCGCTTTCTTCTGCTCGGCAGCCAGCGGCAGGCTTTCGATGTGGCGTTCCAGTACGTTTATCCAATAATTGAGCTGCTCAGGCCAGGCCCAGGGTTCCATCATCGAAACTGTAAGCATGACGAGTACTTCTCCCAAATTATTTTCATTAAGTGCAATGGGCAACAGATTTGTTTGCCCCGCGTCACCATCCAATATCCAAACTACCAACTGCGTCTTGTCACCATTGCTCTCGTCCTCAACATCAATGTAGCCAAACTCCAAGCCGGCACCATATTTTGGGGGCTTCTTTCCCTGCAGCTGGGCAATGAGGGAAGTCTTGCCGGTGCCATTTTCACCAACAACGAGTACTGATTTGTTCGACACCAATTTTCGGAAGCCACGTTTTTGCTCAAACAATGTGGCAAGCCATAGATTCTTCTCTACCTTTGTTGTTCCCACTTTTACTGCCTTTTCTTGTTCCATTTTTTTCAGCTTTATGATAGTTTTTATCCCCTTCTCAATTCTGATTACTGAATTTTTGACTTTTCAACCTGAAAACAATTGACGACAAAGTCCTAGGGTTTCGAAAAAATTTTAAATATCGATGCATAACACTTTTTTCTTTGTTTTAATGTATTGAATACATTTGCTCCAATAAATAATATATGTACAAATATGTTATTTTATTTAACCCAAAGAGCTGATTTGGTAATGCTTTTTTAATGTTTAATACCCCAAATTTATCAGAAAAAGGCGGTCCATTGAATACCTGAAACCGGGGGCAACGGAAAAGAGTACCAAAGAAATCAACCGGGATATTGAATGATTGAACGGAACAACTCGCTTAGTTGAATAGAAAGGCAAAGGGAAAGGCAAAAGCAGCGAGTAGAAGCAGACAACGCGCATTGCCATTGAATGACAGCGGAAAATGAAGTAAAATCTAATTAAAAACCTTTTGCCCGATGCTGAACCAAGCGAAAATCACAATTGTCAGCGGGAAATTCACGCACACCTGCACACCTACCACCAGGGAGGAGAGAGATGGTGGAGGTGGAGGGCAAACAAACCCGATTTGCCAGCGACAGTGAGGGGCAATAATACGCAAACAAATACGAACACGAACCTCAACCTGAACACTGTGCGGAGCGGAGCGAGTGGAAGCATTGGGCAGGTGAAAAACATACGTCGCCTGTCCGTCCTTCCGTCCGGATGAACGAATACGGGAATCTGGCAAAAACAGAGCGAAACTTTTTGGACAAATAGAGGAAAAAAAAACAGGTGAACTGCCAGGGGAAAAAGTTTCCCCATCTTCTTCTGTTTTCGCCCTCTGGTTAGGATGGTTGATGGTATGGCATGGGGAATTTGGCAAAGGATGGGGGCAGGGCACAGATAACCTCCAGCAGCAAATGAAACGCGCTGTTGCACACGAAAAATAACAAGCTGCGTTGGTCAATCCATCGAATGTCGGTCAGGGCTGCCATCAGGGAGCAACGATTGGATCTGGATAGCAGGCAGACGGATTGGGGATCGGCACAGCTGCACAGCAGCCATCGTCCTGAGACAGTGTTGGCTCTGCTTAAATCAGAAGAAATTAGGTCTGTCACATCAGGAGACTGTATTCGGTGTTATAAACTACATTTAGTATACCCATTTGAATGCATTTTATATTCTTCATCCCCTTGACGTCTTTTAGTGTTCATTTTTGTCAAAAATGTTGAATTTTTTGTGCGCTTTGTTGGTGTTCACCATTGTGTGGCTGGAGATATGCCATTGCCATTTGAATGCCACACTCCCTGACACCCAGCGTTGACACTTTTTGGTGACTCTGTTGCTTTCATTCCGCGCACAGTTGAGCTTGCCTTTGTAGTACCTAAATTGGATTGTGGACCGACCAAAAACTAAATAAAACACACAAAATTAAAAAATGAATTGCCCTGGCAGTGACAGAGGCAGGCCTCTGTGTTGCTGCTGCTGATGATGGTGCTGGTTTCCCCTGGAACTGATAGTGGGAATATGTTCATACATGGAATGAGGAGGGGGGAGGAGGGAGATATTTAAGCGCGCGCCTATCAAACACTGACGCCTCCGCCACACAATAAATCTTTGTCAAGGGCCCAAATTGACATTTTACAACCAAAAAAGCCAAAGCCAAAGCCGAAGCGGAGCACAAAGTACTTACTTTGCAGTTGTTGTTCGTGTCGCCGCTGCCACGCTGATATTGTTGTCAGCAATGATGGCCCAAAGCATCAGCCACATGCGTTGCGGCGACTGGGCCACACACGGGGAGTATCCGGGAAACAAGTGGGCCGATATCTAGCCCGATGTTACCCCCAACATTCAAACAATTTAATATCTCATGTGGGATGGCGGAGGCGTGCCCGCTGTCGCTGACGATCCCCACTCATCACATTATCCTTTGTCCTGGTCGCGGCTGCCCATGGCCCTATATTGAAGTCATCTGTATGGCCCGTGTCCTTAATGCTAGAATGCATTAAGCCTTCATAAAGCTGTTAACAACAAGGGGAAACTGCTGGAAATAAAGAGTCTATTCCTGATGCAAAACAGAGAGAAAAACAGAGAGACTAATGTACACATCTGCCTAATTAATATAGCCCTGAGAATTCTGTCTGTCCTACCATAAATCTTTAGTTCAATTTTTCCCAATTTAAATTTTCAATTCCCCAAAAAAACGTGTAATAATGCAGGTCCATTCTATATCTATTCTGATGGTCTTAGCATTTTCTGGGGTAAGTGCAATACAATAAACAATACAAGTTACAAACTCAATTGATGATCGATCAACTTTAGTTGCAGTTTGTCCAGGTTCATGCTGGTTTTGCTGAGGATTCACTCAAAATGCATAACGAGTATAGGGCAAAGCACGGTTGCCCAGCGCTTACATTGGACCAGGAACTAAGCGCCGGTTGCGAGTCCTATGCCAAGGTATGGATGCAACAGGAAAATAAATAAGACACGGACTATCTAACTGGTTGTCATACACAGATATTGGCCGAAAAGGGTTCATTGGAGCACTCGAAAGAAAAGGGGTTTGGTGAGAACTTATGCTACACCAGCGATGACGCGACTAGCTGTGTAAAGATGTGGTACGATGAAATATCCCTATACGATTACAATAAGCCAGGTTTCTCCATGGAAACCGGGCACTTCACGGCCCTTGTTTGGAAGGCCTCCACCAAACTGGGCATTGGTAAGGAAACCAAATCTGGTGTCAATTACGTTGTGGCACGCTACCAGCCCTCTCCCAATGTACTGGGAGAATTCGAACAAAATGTTCCCAGAAGCAAGTACGTCTTAAAGCGCTCTTTTACTTCAAAAATTAATATTAATTTCGTCTTTTCCTATTAGCAATGGTGTTTTCCATTCAGTGTCATTTGGCTTTGTGGTTGTTGCTGCAGTTTGGCATCTCATTGAATTGATTGCTTGAAGCAAAGCTGCGATTGTGATTGGTGGTGCATTTTTATTTTCCAAATTCATGTACAAAATTCCTGTAGCATAAACGATGAAGTGACTTTTCATGGGAAGCAAATCGAAGTAGTTGCTTTTATTCTTAGCTATAATCGTCGTCCTGCATACAGTAAGTACTGGATAAAGACCTTTGCCAGAAGGATAAGTTTGCGGCTGGTGCTGTCTGCCTAAATGTGCTGCTAATGATGATAGTTTCGCAAAAAGGGTACCAACACGAAATTGTATTTGGAATTCAAATAAGCTTGACACCCAATCCCCGTGGGGCCAGGACCAGGACCAGGAACCCAGGGAACCCACATATGCATACTGGGGTATGGGCTGTGCTGTTGGGTTAATTTGAAAACGTGCGATAAGGAAATTCAATTTTTTGCCCCTGCTAACCAGGATCTGGCCTGCTTTTGCTGTATGCTTTCTGTTCTCTTCCTTTTTCTTGTTGTATTATTTTTATTCGTTCTTTTTTTGGCAATCAGCATCGAGGCAAACAAAATTCCCCACTGGCCGTGTGTCTGTCGCTGCTGCTGTTGCTGCTGCCGCCTTTCTCTCCCGTTCATGGTATTGTAATTTAACATTTTGTTGTCGTCGTTGTTTTTTTCCCCATTGGGAGCTTCCCAGAGAGTCGTGGGGCCTCGAGCAGCTGCCGGCAGCGCATTAAATCCTTAAGCACACATTATTATTCAATCAGATATGAAGTTTTATTTATACCTTTCTTTATTTTTTCTGCCTCTTGCGTTGGTTTTTTTCGGTGTTGTCATCGGTTTCGGATTCGGCATTTGGCATTCGGCATCCGGTTTCCT
The DNA here is from genome assembly GCF_008121235.1 of Drosophila subobscura. Taxonomy (NCBI): domain Eukaryota; kingdom Metazoa; phylum Arthropoda; class Insecta; order Diptera; family Drosophilidae; genus Drosophila; species Drosophila subobscura. The sequence continues at coordinate 7,124,588 of NC_048533.1, read as the reverse complement.
GCTTCCTGGTCTCCATGCGTGGATTTTTGGATTGTCTTGGGGTGCTGCTCCGCCTAATGACATTCAAATTGCTTCCATCTCTGGCGCCCATTTCAACCTTTCATTTCAAACACTTTCCACACACAGGAAAAATTAATGGAATTGCAGACCTCTCGCCACCGCAGGGAATACTCGCTCCTTTTTGTGATTTTATATTTTAGATTTAGTTAGAAAAGATATTCTCACTTGATGCACTCAAAACTTCAGAGCGTCAACGGATAATTTGACTGTGTTTGCCAACTCCATCGTCACTTCATTGGGGTTTGATTTCCCCTCGTCAACTATTTATAACTTGAAATTGGTCGTAAAATTTATGTGCATCATAAATGCGGCACTGACAAAATGTCATGAAATCAAATTTACACACAAAACCATCCCTAATGACAGCGCCGAACAAACTTCCACGCGAAACGAAAACGCGCTGGACCCGGAAAATTCACCTCCCGGACGCCACGTGGGTGGAAAACTTGGTGAAAGGGCTGGCTGCCATTGGCCTGAAAATTGTTTAATTACGCCTCGCGTACTTAAATTGTAATGGCGCTGACCTAATTGAGAAATAATTAAAATTAAGTGCATGCTAAATTGTTATTAATTATTCAAGTGTTCACAAAGATTCAGCCAGGCACCCGGCACGAAACCAGGACACCAGAACCAGTAACTTCATCGATTGCGTTTTTCTTCCCCCAAAAATAAGGGAGAAGCGAAGGATACTTTGTTGCAAGTGTCGCCAATTGGCAAACTGCGGCACTGAAAGTTATGGCTCCACGCAGACAAATTAGAATTGCATTTTCACTGGGGAGGAAGTGCTCGGTCATAATTGTTTGCCAGAACGCGAAATAAATGGGCAGAACTCCCCACAAACGAGCGTTTTTTTGGCTGGAGTACTGTACTCCTGGATGTTGGATTTCTCTGAGAAAAAGGTAATTTACTTCATCGAATGAATGATGGCCGTGCAGAACATGTTAAATGCGCCAACCACTCGAAACTAATGCACCCACGCATGGAGCCAGACATTCACTAGGGTGCTCGAGTCCTGTTGCGACACATTTCAATATAAATTATTGTCAATGGGAGTGCATAAAATGCCGGCATGAAGCTGCAACATAAAAGGGAAAAATAACCAACAAACAGACGTTATTCATTGTTAAAGCCAATGCAGACCCATAGCCGAGAGCCCAGAGCCAAGAGCCAGCGCGACGACGTGACTGCAAGGAGATGGATGCACGGGGCGTATGCGCAATGCGATATGCAACAAATTGCTAAACAAATCAAATTTATTGCCAGAGTTGCGTCGAGTACGAGGAGTACGCATGTAAAGCGTCACGGAGATAGCAGAAATTAATATGACTCGCCATTTGTTTTGCTGCTGCTGCCGTTGCTGTTGCTGTTGGTTGTTGCTGTTGCTGTTGCTGGGGCTGTTGCTCGCGGCTGCCTCTCGTTTTGGCTATCAGCGTTTGTATAACTTCATTTGGGCCTGGCTACTGTCTGCTGCCTGCTGCCTGCTCTGTTCTGTTTGCTTTCTCTCTTGTTTTTCTTTTTGCTGCACTTCTTTCTGTTAAACTGTATTTTTGCACAGAGAGAGACACTCACAGGCACAGTGCGCAGGCTGCATGCATAAAAACATGGCGGTTGGTCCGACCGGAAGTCCGTCTTGTGCTGCGTTAAATTTATGCCAGACTGCGGCTGCTGTTGCTGCTCTCCTCTTCTCAGTACAATGGGTGAAATGAGCTGAGAAAAAGGTAGGTTCTGCTTGAGGTAAATATCCTCAAGGAATTCTTCTTTAAATTTCCATCAGGTTTTCTTCAGTTATTCACTTGCCTTTAAATTGATCCAATTTCGAAACGATTTAGGACTCGACTCCACTTGTGCTGCCCATTGTGCCCCAATCGAGGCAGTTATTATTGTTGTTGATTTTTATTTTCTCAATTAGGAAGTTGTTTTTATTATTGTTGTTTGTTGCACACATTTAACCAAGCTAAACACCCATACAGACACACACACACACATAGAGGAGAAAGGCAAAAAGAGGTGGGGAAAGGAACAAACATGGCGAGGCAGACACTTATTCATCAGGCAGGAAGTTTGCTGGCTGCCATCATTGTTGCTGTGGCTGTTGGCTGCGGCTGCTACTGCTACTGCTGTCGGGCAGACTTGTTAGTTGTTCCGTGGGTGTTTGCCGCTCATGCAAATTGCATAAGTAACAAAAACGTGGCAACAAAAAATAGAAAACAAAACGCAGAGGAAAAAGGAGGAAAAATGGGAAAAAGAAAGCAAACACCAACAAGGAAACATGGTGGCAAGGAAAGTTGCTCTCTCGCACTCGTACTCGTATATTTTTTGAATTTATATTTAACTGTATTACAAGGCAACAACTTCAGCGGCACCCCCCAAGCCTCCACCCGGAATCGGAAGTTATAGTTATGCCGCTTGCGCGAACGCATTCCGCACAAATACGAGTACGACTATATATGTATGTGTGTATGTATATGTAGGAAAAAAGCAACAAAAGTTTATTTAAAACTTTTGCGGCTAAGCTTGTTACTTGCCAGCTACTTTCGGAGCCCTACAGGCCCCACCCCAATCGACCCCAACCGACCCTCTGCTAACTCGTTTAGTTCAAGAGTTCTGCTCTACAAAATATTTAAGCTGCAGTTTTTCTTTTTACTCCTTCCTGTTGCAGATGAATAGAGGCCGAGCAGCATGCCATAAACATCACGGAGCGAGCACGTGTAGCCCATTGGTAGTCAAGTCATAAAAATTACACAGACTTTGGCTTTGACTATGCCATTAACCTTTGCCCAAGGCTTCACCTCTGGCTGTGGCACTGCCACTGACTCCTCCCAATCTCATCTTAATCAGCTGCTGGATTAACCAACTTTATATAGCTGCTTAAATTTTCAACATTCTAGAAACTTGAGCAAGTTCCGGGGCGCTGCGGGATGGGCATCATAAAAATTTTCAATTTCATTTGCCTGGCACAAAGGAACCCCAAACCGAGGCGCAGCCTGCAGGCAGGAGGCGCCTAGGGCACGATAGAAGGTAGCAGAAGGAGCAGATGTTGGAGCAATAGAATGCTGCAGGAGTGATGCAGGAGCCGCTGCAGGAGTTGGGTCAGGAGATGCAGCAGTAGTTTGAAGCACAGCCAGGCAGATGGAACTGCAGGATGCTGCTGGCATATCGATGACGGCCAGAAGGATGCAGAAGGTCGAGAGGAGGTACGGCAGGCACCCAGCAGAGTGTGGGAGCCAATAAAAGTGTCGAACGTTGCCTGACAAAGCGCTGTCCTGCTTTGTATTTATGATGAGCCGTTCCGTGCCAAAGTCCCTCCTGCGGGTCAAACTCCTGCCATCCCTGCCAGGGACCACGCTAGTTCTGGCTCTGGCTCTGGCTTCTGTCTCCTGTCTCCTGCCTCTGCCTCCTGTCTCCGTGTCCACTCAAAGCAATGCCTGGCAGTTGGAGTTGAGTTTTTGTGCGGGTCACAGTGGGATGCCTAACCACTCGAAATGGGAGCACAGAGAGCGGCACCACAATTGATGGAATTCCAATAAATTCTCTCAACTTTTCTGCATTTCTTTCCTCTTTGCCAACTGGAGAGTGTGTGTGTGCATGTGTGTGTGGCTGTGCAGCAGATTTTAGAGCCATATTTTTGTTGGGCATTTGAATTTTGAGCTTTTCTTTCCTCCATTCCTGCTCTTTTTCTGAGAAATAAATTATGGCTTAATTTAATTTGAGGTGCCTGCCGCCTGGCAATGTGGCAAAATGTGTGTCTGCGGTTGCTGGATTTATATGCACGACCCCCATGAGGATGAGATTAGTTGCCAATTCGCTTCGAGTCTTCGAATGATTCATAGCTAGAAAATTTCAGTTTTCTCCACTCTCACTCGCTCACCCCCCTTTTTGAGGTCATAATTAATCTTCTACATTTATAAAAAAATAAAGAAAACTCGGCACCAAAATGAAGATGTGAAAAGCCAGAGGCCGGCAGTGCACAGTCGAAGGGGAAAGCGAAAGTTGAAAAGGCAAAAAAAAAGAAAACCACCAACAAATAAGCAAACAACTGGAAATAAACTTTTTTTTTGGCTGTGAAATTTTCTCATTAAGCGCAATGCAGTTTGCCACTTCAGCGCGCCTCAGCGTACCCCCAGTATCCCGCTTCCGGCTCCTGGCTAACCGGAAATGCATCAGTGTCAGAGTTTCGTTCGTTGGTTGCGCAATTTCGTTAAGAAGTGCGCAAAGTTGTTAAATTTTACGATTTAATTGCGAAACTATTAAAAATTACGTCGCCTCTGTCGCTGCCACTGGTGTGGCTGCCACAAGCATCACCACCAGCAGCAGCAGCAGCAGCAGAAGGAACAGCCTGTGGCAGGAGGAGCATTGCAAAGTTTTAAGTATCAAAATGGAGCGCTTAATGATGCCCCCTACACACATACATACAGAGAGAGAGAGAGAGGGAAAGACAGCTATCAGTGACTTTGCCGCGGCGTATCTGTGTTGCACATTCACAAAATATGCTGCCTACCCCCACACCATTCTGCGAAATCACTGTGCCCCATTCTGTTCCTGTCTTTTTTTTTGACGTTTCGTGGCGCCCCTCGTAAATATAATTTAAGGAAAAGAGTTTATTAAACTTACAATTGATGAGGAGGGATGGGAGAAGGAGGAGGAGTAGGAGGAGGCTCTTCCTTCCATAAGTAATAAAATGACAAAATGAAATGGTTAAATTAATGTGCAGCGTAATCAGCGTTCCGACTGCCGCCGCCACCGCGACAGAGAACCGAGAATATGTGGCAAAAGTTGGAATCTCTGGCCCCGGCACTCAAGACAAATTAACTTAATTACTCCAAACTGACTGCAAGAGAGGCTGGCAAATGTGGCACTGACTCCCCACGTTGGATCCAGCATCCACCATCTCCCAGTCACGGGCCAAAGGTGAAAGTTTCACATGGCATTCGGTGCAAGTGCAAAGTGGAGCATGTCCGCAGGGAAAATGCAGTGAAATTGCAGCAAATGATTTAAGATGAATTCCGAATATATGTACATACACTTTTATAAAATTCTTTGAACTTTCTACTAATTTCATTACATGTGCATTTGCGTGTGAAAGTTTTCTAAAAGATAGAAATAGGATATCCCCCAGGACACCTTTAGGTTAAAGAGTTATTTCTGGTTGTGGTTTGACACAGTTTTTGTGAAAGTTTCCTAATGCTACTTGGAATTGGTAGAAGTACATACGAGCATGTCAAACGTATTATTGGATTGATTGGGTAGCTGATTGTGAGATTATTTCTTGGGCTAACTTTTCGGAAAAAAAATAAATAACTATTTCCTTTCAGGATGTTTTCAGATTAAAGAGAAACTTTTTAAAAGCATTTTCCTTCAGCGTTTCCTTCATGCAGATTAGGGAAAGGAATATAAAATTCTACCGCAAATCGGGAAACGTTTTCCACATTTAAACATTCAATGTTTAATGGCTTAATGCCTTATCCTCCTGCAACGAGCACTCGACTATCAATTTGTACTGATGTTCATGTACTTACTCGCCCCGGTACTCGTACTCGTCCTCTTGCTCATATGAGTTATTTGAATAGATTGCAATTGATATAAAAACCCCAGTCTGCGGTTAAATTGTAATGCATTGTAGATAAACAATAATTACGCACATTTGAGCACACGCACACACACACAAGCACACACTCTGGCAAATTAACTTGAGCGCATACTTGTGCCAGTAACTGTGCGGTGCGGCTGTGTGGCAGTGGGGATCATGGGAGTCATTTGTTGCTGTGAATGTTGGTCACTTGGTTGGTTGGTCGCTTGGTTTGCTGGCCTGGTCGTTGGGTCTGTCTGGCTGTCTGCTCTGTTTTGGTTCAGTTCGGTTTGGTTCGGGTTTGGGTCTGGCTTGGTCATTACAGATTTATCGCAGCATAATGTAGGTGTGCACGATTTATGCACAGTTTGCTGAGAGCGACAACAGTAACGATGCCAACAAATCACAGCAGAGGCAGCAGCAGCAACAACAGCAATGATGATATGGCAGTAGCATCAAGAAGCGCCGCAACAGCGGCAGCAACAAAATGGCCGGCAGCCATCAAGCGGCAACAATGGCAAACCGGAGGCATCATCCATGTGTGTGTATTAGCGTTCTCTGTGTATGTGTGTGTGTGCTGATTGCCACCCATAGCGGGGCGTGCAAGTGTGAGGCCATCTCCTCCGGACCACAGGCTCCGGACTGTGGCTGAAACCCCTCTGACCTCCTCCCTGCATATCACTTAATGGTTCACGGGTGTGTGTGTATGCGTCTGCCTGATGCGGAAACGGAAACGCCCCACAAATCGTGACCTAATGATCGGGCTTTTATTTAATTAATTGTTGATAACAGTTTCATGCCCAGCAGAACTGCGTCACACACACACAGAAAGGGGTTCCAGCTGCCGCTCGACCCGCGACCTCAACTGGTGGCCTGACTCCAATCAGAGCTTTTTTTTGTACAATGCATTGCTGGGCACACACACGGACCCAAATTGATCTCTCAACCATTAATGATGGCGTTGAATAATTTCTGAGATTTTTGTTTGCACATTTTCTCGGCCATTTCATGCAACATCCGATTCAATATGGCCGGACCAGGGCCAGAACCAGGAGCTGAACCAGAACCAGAGTGCTCCATCGACATGCACATGTCCACACAATGGGATAATTAAAATTCTTGGTTGCGGCTCTGTCTCTCCCTCTTCCTCTCTCTCTCTCTCTCCCTGTCGGTGGGTGAAGTGGACGCCGTCGATGTTTAACCCACTGTGACGACCTGGACCTCGTTGGCGGAGGGTCCCCCGATGGCCCAGTGTCATTACATTGCAATTATCAGTTACAATAAAAACGGCCACAACTCAAAAATTTAATTGAAGCCTTCGCACGGGGGCGTCGTAATTGTTAACTTTCATTATGTAATATCCGTAACGACGCGACGGTCGAGGTCCAGTATCCGTTCTGGACCTTGGCCTCTCTACGGGAGATTATGTGAATTGGAGTGACGGCGGGGTGGGTGGTGCGGAAAAGCAGCGGCAAAAAGCTGAAAAATTGCAACGCTTTCATTACGCATTTCGCATCGGATATTTGCTCGACTTTCTCTCTCCCTTTCTCTGCTGTTATCTCTGCGCTTCTGTGTGATGGTTCAGGCAATTATGCCACCACACGCATATATCAATTAATTACTTTTATGATTCCACAAAACCGAAGCCAGCACAGGCAACGCTCCCATAATGACAGATGGCAATATGGAAAACCGATCTGAGATGAAACAAAGAGTTTTTTATGGCAGGAAAAATACTCTAAGTATTTATGGGTACATGTCAATGATCTCTGAGATTTTTTTTTCTGTTTAAAGATTTTTTCACCTACTTTCCATATTCATTTTCATACAGAAAGGGGCACGATGCGAGTATGCAACCCGATTTAAGGGTAGGATATGCACCCCAGATATATCTACTGAATATTTATAATGTAGCGACTGCTTTTGGCTCGGCTCCTTCGGGTCAAAGGAGTTCTCTCTCTCATTTTAATATATTCCCCTGCACGACTTTCATTTGTTTTCACTTTCGTTTCCATCATGGAAATGCTCCAAGCGGGTGGAAAATCTCCGTTCTCTATTCTCCGCTCGCTGCCATGTTTTCACTTACTCTATTGCAAAGCAAAGACTTGGGAAAGCTTTGACAAAGATCTCAAGGGATTTCTGCTTTGTTTCAGAGTGCAATTTCCTTGGACATCGACAGGGCTGAAGGGCTTTGGAGTTACACCCTCCGCTGCTTGCTTCTGTCTGTGTTTGGACAATTCAAGTGGCAGTGGAGTGCCCTTCGAGTGAGTGTCCTTGCTGTCTGATTTGATTGTGATACCACAATTCAGGCCCATCGTTTTTTCACTTAATTATTATTCAGAAATTGACTTAAATGCTCATGACAGAAACGCAATTATTATTGGATTTACACCTAAGAATATTTGTTTTCTGTATTTATTATATATTCTCTGAGCAATTGCATTGTTGTTGTCTGCCAGCCATTGAAATTCAATTAAAATGTAAGCCCTGAGAGAGCAAGACCATGACAGAAAGATTATAAATGCTTAAATATTAATTACGGGCAAATCAGAGCATCAAATTCGTCTCTGTAGGTATCCAATTAACAGACAGTTGATGGACATGAGTCGCCTGATAATATCTGGGGGAGAAATGAGGAAGTCCTAGACTATTTGTATGTATTTATCTGATTGCTCGATCGATATTAACAAGTGCTGCTCGGATTTCTGTGCGCCTTTTCTTGGGTCTCATTGCAATGAACAGGGCAGAATAAATAAATATATAAAGGTTCTTCAAGATTATAAATTGTATGCAGTTGTAAACAATTTCAGACTTGCGACCACAGCAAGGGATGGTGAGTGAGGCTTATAGCATGGGCGTGAGGCATGAGGCATGGGCGGATGTGCCACAGTTGCATAAAATTGCATACGGAAAACTGAACCGCCGCAACTTCTGGGCCAACGTCGATGGCGACGCCGACTACGACGACGTTGCGGCTGTGGCAGAGTGGAGCGCAGAGAAGCATCAGAGCATCAGAGCAGTGGAGCATCCACAGGACGAGAGAGAGAGAGAGAGAGAGAGATGCACGGAGCGATGCAGAGGATGTACACGGAGCTGAGCGTATGCATCCTTGGCGGACATTTCGGTTGCGAGGCACGTTTTAAAGGCTTGATTTATGCGCACTAACTTGGATTTTACAGCTCCTCTTCTGCGTTGAACTCTTCCCTCCCCCAAATCTTCCTCTCCTCCCCTCTCCAGCATTCCCCGTTGAACTCGTTGCCTCTGCGGCGGCTGCCACTTTCCACTGCCACTGTGTGTGTTCTTTGGTTTTTTTTTGTTCGTGTCGCATGGAAAGGATTATTTAGAGTCAGCAGCGGCTTGCAAGCGTCTCAGCGATAAGGACGCAGGACGAACGACAATGGCCAGAACGATGGCAATGCCGTCGCCCGTCGGCCGACTGATGACGACTAAAGCGCCTGCGATCAACGGAGGAGCCAGAGAAGGCACCCCACACCCCCGCCCTGTCTTTAGCACACGACAGAACGAAGGGAGTGGAGGGATAGGGGTGGTACCAGTACCGCGACCAGGAAAGGAAACAAACTAAACCCAGACAGCATGCAACTGCAGCAGATAGTACGCCATGGACAGTGGTCAAAAAGGGGAAAAAACTGGCAAAGTTTAGATTGAAAACGAGAAGGGACGTGTGAGACGCTTCTTACGCGTCACAACTTTTATACCCGGCACTCAGTACTACATCTGCACTTTAGCGGTTATTTGTCAAATTTTACATTTTTTCTTCATCTGTCATCTACATCAACAACACTGCTCACGCCAACACGCTCCTTTAGCTCGCCACCCTCCCCTATAGACACACACTGAAGAGTTGCGGCAGAGCCAGCGGCAGATGCAGAGGCAGCGGCAGAGATGTGTCAGGGGCAGAGGCCATAAACAGCGCGAAGCAGAGTGTGAATGCTGCGGGACGGGGTGGGTTTGGCCACTGAAAATTAATTTCTCCATTGTGGCTATAATAATGATCCAGTCGGATCCCATTTTGGTGATCTGATAAATATGGTCATTCCCTACGGAATGGCGTTTTTGTTAAGGAGGCGGGGCTCATTTTTGAAATACACTTATAACAGTGTGAGCATACAGAAGGCTGGATGCAACATTTAGTGGCTCTAGCTTTTATGGTCTCTGAGATCAAGGCGCTCAACAATACGGACGGACGGACAGACAAACATGGTTCAATCGACGCGGCTATTGATGCTGATCAAGAATATATATACTTTATGGGATCGGAAACGTGTACTTCGTTACATATGTATGTATATCCACTTTGTGCACAAATACAAAATACCCTATTCACTCTTCGAGTACCGGGTATAAAAATTATGCAAGGAGAGAAAAACTGCCTTTGCGTGCACCCACACTCACTTATCGAGAGGTGCAAGTGTAAGGAGAATTGTTTTTGGTTAATTTCGAGGCGTAAAGCCATAGGGTACGGCAATAAACAAAACAAAAATAAGTAAAGGAAAAAAATGATCGTCACTGAGAAAAATATACGAGCATTTGCGAAAACAAAGTATAAACTGTAAAGCAAACATAAAACATCAATTTTCACTTGCCTTTTACATTCTTCTTTTCCTCATTGCGCTTCTTCTTTTCGCATGTGCCGTGAAGCACTTATTGTCCTCTTTACACACATGCATACGTAACCCGCGCGACGATACGACGAAACGAACGAAACGAAATAAATGTAACGGGATCGAGCGAGAGATTCTAATAAGAGCACAGATTTTGGGCACATTAATTTAGGGTGAGGCATTGGGACGGAAGTTCGTACGCACACACTAAACGAGAGAGAGTCAGACTGGCACGAATTGGGTTGCCTCACCCTATTAGGGGACACTTGAAATGAGAGCGCTGACACTCGCTCTTCTCTTTGCTTTTTGCGCCTCTTCTTTTTTCTTGCGCTTTTATATGACTGCACGGTAAAGGGAGGGGACAACTTCACGCCTTTTTTGGCACATTTTCACACACACACATTGCAAGCCCTTGGTGCAAATTTAGAACATTTTAGCTCTATGTACGTACATATGTACATACATTTGTACGAAAAACACATTTAACACTTCACTTTCACATATTGCCGCATATTTCCAACGCCGATCTGCTTTTAGCCTTGTTGTGCTCCTCCGCAATTGATCTCGCATTTTTTGCCCATTAAATGCTCAACCATTTCACCATATTTCACTAACACACACTTCACTTTCACATATTTCACAATTGATCTCGCATTTTTTGTCCACAAAATGTTCAAACATTTCACCATATTTCACTGCACTTCACTAACACACACTTCACTTTCACATATTGTCGTAGATTTCGCATATGATCTCGCATTTTTTGTCCACAAAATGTTCAACCATTGCACCACATTTTATTTCACTTCACTAACACACACTTCACTTTCACATATTGCCGCATATTTCCATCGACGATCTGCTTCTAGCCTCGCTGCTGTGCTTCTCCGCAAATGATCTTGATTTTTTATTGATTTCACTAACACACACTTGTTGTTGTACACTGCACAAACTGCACGATACTTTTTCCCGTTTAGTTTCCCGATTTTTCCCTTAATTTCCCGATTTTACCCGATTTTTTCGATTTTTCGCGGACCGAATCCGTACCGGACCGAACGCGCTGACAAATTTTTAACTACTGAGTGGGGATGAGGAAGCTGCAAAAGAAGTAAACTGCGTAGGTGTTGGTGGCTTGGGCCGCGCTTCCCTACTCTCAAATCTAATGCACATACATTGTGACGTGCACTTGGGCCTACTGCTCTCTGGGATTTTGAGCTAGCCGACCAGACCAGATCAGTGTCGGGTGAATCTACGTTTTTGCATGGGATTTGCGCTCTCTTTACATTTAGCTAATGAGGAAGTGAAGAGGAGAAAGAATAAGAAAACATTGAGAGCGAGAGAGCAAAGTGACGGCGAAAGATTGCGAGACTGAGCTGTCGTTCTTTTTGCCTTGTATGAGTGAATAGGAGATACACTTGGATTCTTGGTGTTGGTGGATTATGAGTCGCTCTCCTACTTTTGACTCGGAAATTGTAAAGGGAGTTACATTTAAGATTTGTTATACAGAAGCCATCATAATGCGCCGTTTCTTCTTTTTGGTTGTTTCTGGTTTTCGTGTGAGAGCGAGAGAGCAAAGTAACGGCGAAACAATGCGAGACTGAGCTCTGGCGTTCTTCTTGCCTTGTATGAGTGAATAGGAAAGACAATTGGATTGTTGGTGTTGGTGGCTTTTGGCTCGCTCTTCTACTTTTGACTCGAAAATTGTAAAGGGAGTTACATTTAAGATTTGTTATACAGAAACCATCATAATGCGCCGTTTCTTCTTTTTGGTTTTCTCTGGTTTTCGTGTGAGAGTGAGATAGCAAAGTAACTGTAAAAACAACAGCTCATTTTTGAAATACACTGGTTTCAGTGTGAGCATACAGCAGTCTGGAGCCAAAATTTGGTGGCTCTAGCTCTTATAGTCTCTGAGAACTAGCCGACAAACAAGACGGACAGACGGACGGACGGACAGACAGACATGGCTAAATCGACTCGGCTATTGATGCTGATCAAGAATATATATACTTTATGGGGTCGGAAACGTTTCCTTCTGTGCGTTACATATGTACATTCACTTTGTGCACAAATACAATATACCCTATTTACTCTTCGAGTACCGGGTATAATAAGTTCTCAAAGATTAAAAACCTCTTGCAGTTATACAAAAAATTGTATAATATTTTATATAAAAGGAGAGTCATTCAGTTTTCGAATTCTATTGCCCCACTGTGCAGCATCAGAGCGGAAACTACAACTGATACTGCCACTGTGTGTGTGTGTGCGTACATGGGTGTGTTTTTGTGTGTGTGTGGCAGCTGTGCTGCGCTGTGTTTCCACCCAAAAATATCAGCCACTTTAGCCGCAGATAAAGCTGTCCTCCCCCACGTTCGACCAAGCGCGACTTGGATGCCAGCTGTGGCACAGCAGTGAGGCGCAAAGCGGGGGGCACAGAGCTGTGTGTGGCAAGGAATAGACATCATAAAGTGCACCTCGACGACGACGATGGACAGAACGCAACGAGATTTGAGAGTCAGTGCGTCGTTGCCTTTATAAATTTTGTCATTTAATGTGCACCTCTCCCACATGCGCTTCGATAAACAATTTCGTGAGCATTTTCTTGTCCTGTGGCATTTGGCGTCTGTGTGAGTGCGAGTGCGAGTATAAATGTGAATAGCACTGTCAAACGGGAGTGCGAATGTGTGGGTAGCCAAAATACCAAATGAACATCCGTTTTGCTCTGGCAGATTTTCACCATTTTATGGCAACAATTTCGGGATTGTATACCAAACGTATGTGCATATGTTTTGCAGCACGTGCCACAAAAAGAGTTAAATAAAAATGAATAATCCAATAGAAGTCATGACAATTTTCCTGGCGTCTGTGGAGCTCGTCTGCAAAGTGAACTGCTGAGTAAATATAAACTATTTTGGACGAAGGCAAATCAAACAAAAACTTCAAGCTGCCAAGGACCCAGCGCAGGTCAAAAGGGAAATTTCGGAGCACTTCCTTTTGGGCGCCCCCAACCCAGCGCCGACCCTTCCGCCGGACACTGCGCAAAATATGAAAATTAATTAAAACTTTGCCAAGACACGCACACGGCGATGCGGGAAAAATGGAAAAGAAAGAAGCAAACAAACAGACAGACAAAACGGAGAAAATTATGATGACCAGAATGATGAAGCCAAAGGTGAGAGGCAGCGCAGACAGTGGCAAAAATAGAGAAAGAGGAATAGAATGCTGCCACAGAGGAGGGGCACTGACTGGGGTTTTGGCTTTGGGGTCAGCGCGTGCGGCAGACGTTCCTGCCATTAATCCATCCACACTTACACACAGAGAGATAAAGAGAAAAAGAGAGAGACTGGCAGGAGACACAAAGACAGACACAAGTTCATAACGCGAATATAAAAACGCTGCAGGATATCGCTACAACAGACAATTTCCGGGCAACTTAAACTTGAAGACGTCTTCGCCCACAGATCCTCCTACTCCTCCTACTCCTATCCTCCTCATCCTCCCACTCACCGACTGCCGCCACGCATCCGGTTTTGTTTGCCAAGTTTCTGCTTCGCTGAATTTCAATGCTTTTGGTCAGAAGCAGCAACAGCAGCCAGTAGCCAAAGCAGGAACCAGCAACCAGTCCGTCCGCCTATGGCTTCAGCCTCAGCCTCAGCTGTACCCAATGGACGTCGTCCCACCCGATGGACGATGAAGTCTTCTCCGTTGCGTGCACCAAAAAGGCAAAAATAACCAGAGTACAAGAAAAACAAAAAGGCGAGGCAGAATGGAAAAAAATTAAATTATTAAAACATCACCGGATGTCCATTGAGTAAAGAAAGCAGAAAGCTCAAAGGAATCTGTCGCAGCTGCTAACGAAGTTGTCGAGGAAGATCCCTCGAGAGGGAGGACTGAGGAGCATCAGCAGCAGCAGTTGATGGTTTGGGTTTTTGGCTTCTATAACCCCCGACACGACACTCGACAACATAAGCGACAAAATGAAAATTGCCGTCCAAGCATCATTTCCGGCTCAAGGATAGGAGATCGAAAAGGCCAATAGATATCCGGCTGGGTGTTTTTGGGCCAATGGATTAATATACAGGATAGAAGTTGGGAGTTGAAACCCCTCCTTAAGCATTCACAATCGCAAAGATATTCATAATCGCAATAGATTCTTCCATTTCGTGGTCTGATTTGCATAACCACACCCCCTTCTGGCTCAGCAGTGTAAATAATTCATGTACTGTGCTGCCTGCATTGATAACCATTCAATGGTATGTACATTGTACAACCCATAAATACGCCAAATAGGCAAACAGTGTCCTGGAGTGGGTACAAGCACAAGGAGCTACCTCGCTGCCACTCGCCAGAAGCGGCAACAGATTGTGGCACCGTTTAATGCAAGTCTCGGATGTCGTCAGGCGTGTGTGTGTGTGCTTGGGCGGAGGAGGAGCTCGACTCTGAGATACGCCAAGCAAATATGCCATTACAGATATATGGATTTATCCCTTAGCCTCCAGACCTGCCAGGCAGTTTGGTCCGGGGCTCGGTGGTTGCTGGACAAACACAGATGCGACACACACACATCCATTTCGCCTCGGATTATGGCATCTCCGGCTGGCACCTGGACAACGTGGCACCCTCCAGCGTAGGCCCTCTCTTTGAGCTCAGGTTCAGGTTAAGCTGTAAATGGCTGAAGGGGTTACCAGGTGTCCTGGCATTCGTTTCACTGATTTTGGCAATAACTTCGCAGGATGCATTTAAATATGTTTGATATTATGGATGCACAGGGCGAGCTATAGTTTAAAGAATTGTAATTATTTCTACATAGATTTAAAAAAATATATTACACGGCCATTCAGATATTCAGAAAGAAACAAACAAAACTTTATTGATTGATTCTCTGCAATGGGAATGCCATTTTTTCACTCGAATACACATAAATATTCTCCCTTTTCATTGCAGATTTATATTTCTGACATTTTTTCTTTGAGTTTTGAGTATAGTTTATTACAAAAGACAAGTGCCTGGACAGCAGGTAACTATTAAATAGCCTGTCAACTCACACATACATTTATACATTTGAACATGGAAGGGATATGCATATGTGTGCCGTGCCGCATGCTTTCATTGGGACAAAAGTGCCATAAAGAAATGACAACAACAGATGAACAGTAAAAGCTTTTTGTATGCAAATGCAAACCTCATGCAGGATCTGGTATCCACTTACAAACGCTTGCACCACGTCTCTGATATGGCCCCCACAGCTGCAGCAGCACTTTCCCCCCCGACAGCAATTCAATGCAGTCCTTGAAGTTGTATTTTTTTTTAACGTAACGCCCCTCGTGTGCTCAAAAAGGCGAGCCAGACCACTCCACGTGGATGACCACAGAAATTAAATGAAATCTTTTCTATTTTCAAGACTTCAAGCCTATGGAGGGGAGATGTAGGGCTCTTCACTTCCCAGAGCTTTGTATGTTTTATGATTGTTTTATATGCGATTTTCCCTCAATATTCCACAGCGAGGCGCCTAAAAGGCAATGTTGTGCGAAAAATACAATGAAATATAAGAAAAGTTTTCCCCACAAACAAAAAAGGAAACAACCGGATGGCGAGGGAACGAGATGTTGCTGTATTAAAGGGTAGTTTTCTCTGTTGAAGGATGTTTGGTTTATCACTGATTTAGCTGGAGATTTATGGTAGATCCTCTGCTCTAGGGGGAAACAAATCCCCTCTCAATCAACTGACAGGCAATCACAGATAAATCCTTAATCTCCTAGTACAGGGTAGATGTGGAATCGTATATCGAGCGGCACAAACACGGATCTGTCGTGGACTTGAATCTGGACGCACACATGCATACACGGTGGGCAGGCACTTGGCTGCTCTTCATGGCTGATTTATGCTCTCGAAGTGCAGCGACAGAAAGAGCGAGAAAGAGAGAGGGAGGGGTATCAAGGTATCCAAGAAGCTTGGGCCGCGCCCCCTGCTTTGCCGGGTTTTTGTGGCGCAGCCTAAGTGGTTTATACACGGCGAGATTTTAGCCGAAATACCTATAAATTTTAACTCGTTTCGTTGTCTAAGTGGGCAAGAGTACAAGTTGCCGCAGCTTCTGCTGCTGCATTCGCATTCGCAGCCGCAGCCACATCCTTAGCTGCATGCCCCCTGCCATCCGCACATCGACATTTGGCATTTTCTGGTGTTGCTACCACAGCCCCCTCCCTCCCTCCGCCGTACCGCACTCATGCCACACTCCACTGTACTTGCACCACTTGTGAAAAGTTTGCGAAATTGTTGTCTAAAAAGTTTTTCCTGTGGTTTCGTGTGTTTTTTGTTATTTTTGTTTTTTTCTGGAAGAGGTTTGGGGCTTTTGCGTTAAGCTTAACGCACAAAATATTTGCTCAAGTTGGCCCTGCTGCACTCTTGGCTAACAAATAAGAGGAGCAAAAATAAGATGAATAAGAAGAAGGTTAAAGGCCAAAGGTGTGCTAAAATATTTAGAGGCATTTTTCGTCCCCTGAACACAAGTTTTTGAATGAATTTAAGATTGTTTGAAAACCAAAATTACCGAATACATTTACGGCCACAGAATGGAGGGAAATGCAGAAGCTTGAGATGGCAGAAGGTACTCGATACTTGAAACGATATTTGATGAATATTTCGATAGTCAATAGTAAGGGGAAATAATGTAGAAAAAATAAGATATTCAATTTTATTTTTTTTAACAATTTTTGCTTGTACATTGTCCATCCCTAGATAAGTTTGCATTGTCCCAAAAAGAGACAGCTACAGACAGCAGCAGGGGAAAAAAGCAACGTACAGGCCGGCCACATAATCCCTTGTAATTATACCCAAATCGCTTAATTTTGCAAATCCACCGCGATAATTAACTAAAAGTGTCATTAAGTTTTAAGCAGAAATAAGCAACAATGTGGGACACAAACGGAGGGGGGGACTGCGATTACGATTACGATGGGCATGCCATGGCATGGCGCGAGTCTGTCAACAATAACAAGCAACGTAATTACGTTGGACCCAAGTCCAAAGCTGGCCAAAAGCACAGAAGAAGCGAAAGAGAATGTGGCTGAAACCTGGAACAATGGCTGCACAGTGCGAAAGAGGAGATGATGGCAGAGAGCAAAGAGAGCGAGAACAGGATAATGCGGGGACAGAGCGTCGACGACGACGACTTACACTAAACATCCATTTGGGTATTAGCTGACGAGGCGGAAGTCGCACAAAGCGTGCCACCATTTGCGCCCAGCGGAGTACATCAGTAGAGGATTGAGGCAGAGACTCCAGAGTCCAGTGGCTGAGTCCTAGAGGCGGGCAGCGACCAATGACCACGCTAAGTGCAGGTTTACACAGGCCAATGATTGTACGGTTGGCGATTGCGTTGGCGATCCTTATTACAGACCGCGCTAATTCCCATTCGAGATTGTCACCCCACAGGCCCCAGAGCCCAAAGCCCTGAGCAGACTGCAAAAGCGCAGCGAAACGAGGGACAAAAACGTCCAACCAGTTGGTCGGAGCTCCCTCGAGAGCCAAGAGAGAAACAACAGCGGAAGCTAAAACAAGGAAGCAAAGTGAGTAGAAGAAAAATAGCTGAAAAAGCTGCCTCTGTTTGCACTCCTTCTTCCTCCCTCGTTTCCCCCAGCCTCTTAGCCAGAAGAGTGAAAAATTGCGGATACAAACATGGAAAGCAATCAACTAAATTTTACAAGCCATTTTCCTTTGCCAACGGAATGTGGACACACTGCCGAAGGGCAGAGGGCGTTGACCATTCCAATGGGTATCGGATAATTCAGAATCTCAAAAAGGGAGCTACCAACTATAGCTTATAGAAAACTCAAGAAGTTGAATTATATGCAAAGAACTCAGTCCATGCATCTTCAACTTATCTCTGCTCTGGTGTATATTTATTTCATAGCAAAAAGAAAGCGTATCTGATAGTTTCAGTGAACTAAAAGAGTTAAACGAATTCCCTTTTGTGATACATTTGTGATTTCTCTTGGTCTCTCGCTCTCTCTCTGGGGATATTCTTCGCCTTGTTGCCATGGATACTTTGCAGCACTTTCGGGACAGCTTAGGGAAGCCATTAAACTTACTTAAAGCATTTTGAAAAGCTAACAAACGTCAACGTCACTCGCAGTCTTCCCACCGACCTACTGAAAGAGCCGAGGCAGGTCCATGTCCAGCTACAGCTACAGCTCCAGGTCCAGGACTGGAGGAAGTCCTTGTGCTGTCAGGGCGTAGCAAAAGTTGCATTTACTGCAACAGCAGCAACAGAAGGACTGTAAATAAGTAACAAGGATATCCAATTATAGCTCAACCGAACCCCGAAACCCTGCCCAAACACACCCAGCCCAAGGATATCACAAGTACATAAATGGAAGATGAAACGATTAAAATCCCGGGGTCCTGGCCTGAAGGCTTTAATACATTTCCACATAATAAAATGAAATCTTTGCCTAAACTTGGCCTATTAATGTTGGGTACACCACACCACATCACAACGCACACACACAAACACACACACACACTCGCAAGCACCCACACATCCTGGGAGAGTCGAAAAAAGGGACAGGATAAAGTTTATATTCAATTCCCAGGCTAAAATGTGAAAATGCCTAGAAATCCATTTAAGTAAATCCTCTATTTAGCATACATTCGGGGCATTTTCATTGTTTTTGTACTCTTTGCTGCTCTCCTCCCTTTTTGTTTCTCTCCCTGTCTAGTTTCCCTTTTGTTTTGTTTTTTTTTGGGTTAGTCTTTTCCCCCTTTCTGTCATCAAATTTCAAAGCCGAGTCTGTAGTTTATTTTGATGGGTTTTCACTCGGGCTTTTCCTTCCTGCGCCCAACTCTTGATTTTTTCTCTTTTTGTTTGGATTCGGATGCGCATTTCTCTGACCCATTTGTGTGTCCTGCGGCCTTGTGTCTGGTTACAGCCTTATCGCTTCTTTTTCCATCGAATATTATCGAATTTCGATTGTCTTATGGAAGGCCCACAGGGCTCTTGGTCCCGCATCCCTGTGTGTGGTGTGGTGTGGTCTGGTATGGTGTGTGGCTGGCTTCCTTGGGTTAAACCAAAGAAGGGAAAGTGAAAGTAAAAAGCAAATTATGCGCATTGAGTTGTTGGGGCAGACCTAAAACAAAAACCATTCTTATATAACAATAGATGGACATAAATATAGACAATCTCCTGGGTGGGGGTGCGTGTGTGTGTGTGTGCATATTTGTTTATAGGTTTGTGTAAGGGCATAAAAAACACAACCCGAGGATCTGAGGGACCCTTACTTGGGGGCTCCTATTTGCGGTTTGCAGACACCAGAAGAAAATATAACTAAAAACAAACTTTCGAATTAAGTTAAAAATTGTAACAATAATTAGAAAATCGAAATAATCTTCTAAGGATCTGCGGAAAATATCTTAATGTGCAGTTTCAAACGGCAGATTTTATAATAGCTCTTTTAAATGACTCTTAATTATCGCCTTGGGTGATCATTTTTTGATAATCTTTTTCCATTTTTATGATTTCTAGTTTTATCCATCATAATTTTTTTGTTTTTCCCCAGTGCTCGGCATATCAAATATTTAAGCACTTTCCTCTCTTTGCGACTAAGGAGCAATGTGAGGGAATTTCTGGTTAAATTTATTTTTGGAAGTTTAAAGTTTTACGAGATGCATTTGTAAGCTGAATCCCCGAAAGCGAACTGCTGCTTCCTCTATTGGCTTTTGGGTCATTACTTGACTTCTGGCCGGGAGTTTGCCAACAACTTGAAGCCAGTTTAAAACTTGGTCATCCACACACACACACACACGCTAGCACTGCCACTGACACAGACACATTTATGGATAACAGTTCTCTGGCTGTGTGTGAGTGACAGTATCTGTGTGTGACTGCCACTGTAACTATGTCATTGCGGTTTCCTTAATTCATTTTGTTTGTAGGCGGCGGCGCGACATTGTCAGTGTCATCCCCCATCGTCAGCGCCATTGTCAGGCACCGACCGCAGTCCCGCTGATTGCACAGGCATCCAGAGACACACTCCAGAGAGAGCGAGAGAGAGTGGGTTCGCAGGGGGAGGCAGTTGGTCCTGTGGCACGACATTGTGCTGCTCAGAGCTGCCTTCAGTGCTGTTGTTCCTGGACACTGTTTTTAGTTGTGAATGGTGCCGCTAAGCGGATTAATGCTGTTATTTTAAGTTCAACAAACGAACGAAGAATAAATTAATGAGTTTTCACTGTGGTCGCGCAGACAGCGGCGGCGGTAGAGGCCGAATGGGTTTAACAGCAGAAAGCCAAAAGCACAAACACACACAAACCCATTACGACCACCCCTTACCAGCCACCAAAAATGTGCTTCTCTAGCCCACTAGACCCAGCCATTAAGCGCACTCACCAAAAACTGTAATCTGTTCTTTGGTATTCCATTTGTCGGAGGGCACTGGATACCCTTAGGTTCTCTTTCCGGTTGCTCTAAGTCGTTGATTTCTGTAATTTTAGGTAACAATTTACCATAAGACATCTCAGATTAGATATAAGGTATACCCCTAGGGCAAAACCCCTCGAAAGGGTATACTTACGAGCTTCCTTTTCCCCAAATCTCAACCGAGTTTCTTGTTTTCCTTTGTGTGTGCTGAAGGGGGTCATTCCCTTGGCTTTTTTCTGTTCCCCGTTCCCTGTTCTGCTTGTATTTGCATTTGTATTTGTAATTGTTATGGTTTTCGCATCGATTGTTAAAATGCTGCTCCGTTTCTCTCTCTCTATCCCTTTATCAGTGTGTATGTGGGTGGGTGCATGCCGGACACTGAAACTGTAATTAGTTTGAAATTTATGCGGACCCGCTTCCGCATTGTTCTCGTCGAGGATCACGTCCGTGCGGAGCTTTATTTTTTATGGTCCGCTCTGCCAACCACGTCCTGGCAATTATTATTTGTGTGCATGAGTTTTTTGTTGTTTCACTTCGCATCGCAGCGCATCGCATCGGTTTTGTTTGGTTTACTTTCGCTCTCTTGTTTTTCATTTTGTTGTTGTTTTTTGTTGGATACAAATTCTATGAATTTTCAATCCCGAATCGGATTATGGCATTAGCCGGCTGCTCGGTTCGCAGGAGCAACAATGCCACAACAAAAGAACCGAGCCGAAGGTCAGACACGGATGGGTCAGCATTAAAAATGAGCGAGCAAAGCCAATGACATGGAACTTTTGTAATAATGATATGCAACTAAGCCGGTACCTATCCCTCTCCTCGATGTCAAGTGCACAAATTGTAAACTTCACAGCAGGAAAAAAATTAGGGGAAAAAACAGAGATAACAGAGATAGAAAACGGGATGAAGGAGAAAAGGGTTTAAGTTGCATAATTGAGCTGAGATGCAATTAAGCAGTTTCCGACAAGTTGCCATCGAATATTTTGCAGGACAAGTGCCAGTCCTCGGTCCTCGTCTCCCTGCTGGCTCTTGGTGCTGGTTCCTGGCAGGATGCATCCGCCACTGCATCCGCCGTCGAGCTTTGACGAGCACAGCCAACCGGATAATGGGAAACGCTCGAAAGTCCTTTTTGCCTTTGATGGCCCCTGACTTTGAGCTGCTCTGAGCCCCACTCGGAGCTCCGCTAACTTGGCCCGACATTTTTGTATCGCATTGCAAAATTCACCACAAAATTGCTGGTAATTAGCAAAAGTTCGTTCTCAATGCTGCTAATTGATTCGGAGGAAATCTTGGCTGGTTAGTCAATGAAATTGGGGATTATTAGGTGATGGAATCGATCGAGCTTTTGGGTAGGGGCAAACATCAAGAGCATCAGTATGACCACAAATTTAATTGGCCGCCGTACGGCTGCGAATTTAATGAACTTTTGGTTAGTTAGCAGTCTATGAAATGTACCCAAGGACCTCCCTCATTTTCTCTTTTGATAGTTGCCTTAGAAACACTAGCCTCAAAGAGTCTCCCCTTTTATCCGTCAGTTAACTATAATTGACAAACGCTTTGGCTTTTAGCCAGTTTGTTTTTGTTTCCCTCCTCGATTTGCCACAAAGAGGTTGCCAGCAGGAAGAGGCGGCATAGAGATGGAAAGGTGCATCGGCAGGAGATGAAATTTACTCTTTTGCGAGCTCGAATTCCGTGCAGCTTTTGCTTTGGCCAGAAAATTAACTCACTCGCTTACACTGTCCTACACAAACTCAAAGCTGGGGCCCAAGCAAAAAATGTTGCACAAAAAAAGACTTCACTTTGATTCTCCCTTTCTCTTCCTCCACTCTCGTTTGGCTTAGTTTTTGTTGTGTTTTGTCTTCGGCTGCCTTTCAGGGCATTCATTATGCCACTCCTCACCCTGTCTCTTAGCCCCCTGGATGCGCCTCCATTTATCACAGTTTGTGCGCATTTGTCGACTTGCCTTATCCTGGACGGGCGGCTGTGTGGGTGGCGCTCCACATCCGTTGCCACTCGTCACAGCTCCGCACAGATCCAGATCCCTGGGGAAAGCCACTGGGGACAAAGAGCCAGGGAGCTGGGAGCAGGAGGCACAGATTGTGAGGCAAGTTGTCAAAGAGCTGCCAGCTGCGATGGCTTGGCGGAAAATGTCTTTTAATTAGTGTTTAATTGAATTGCAAACTGGAATTTTAATCGAAAATTGCAACGGGATACTGGCTACGATCCCCCAAAGTCATGGCTCAACATTTCCGCACACTTGAGGACACAGTTTGAATTGTCCATTAAGCTGAACACATAGACTGTTTGCTTAGACCACGCAACTGTTGGACACTGATGGTTTTTCTTGGTGGTCACTTGTACAACTTGGCACAAAAAATAGAACCAGTAAGGCCATGTGTAGAGTGGAGTGAGGCAAGGAACTTGAGGCAAAGGATACTGAGAGTTGGAGCCAGTGGTCTACGTTTCGATCCAGCAGTACATTGCTGAAACCTGAAGGATTGATTCGTTCTTGCGTTGATTCAAGCAGTGATCCTCTAGAACCTGAAGGTTTGGTTCCTTTTCCCTTGAAATGCTCCTGCCGGCAGTTCATCGACTAAGCCTAAAGGTGTGGCTTACTTTTTTAGTTTTACTTGTGGTGCTGTTCTTATCACTTTGCTTTTGTTATCCCTCACTTAACCTGCTCTTGGTATATCCCTGGATAACGAATAGTAAATTGCTGGTGGCCACATGAGGCGAGCCGCCCGCACATTTAATTGATTATAATTACTTACATGTCCTAATGCAATTCATCAAACGCGCATTGTCCCCTTTGGCCCGGGGTGCAAGGCAAGGCTCAGCGACGCCGAGGAGTCCTGGAAGCCAGTTACCGAGTCTGACTCTCCCAACGCCCAGCTGCGTGCCTTTGACGACAATAATGAGCATAATGATGCTGCCACGACTGCTGCTGCTGCTGCAGGCCGTGCCGTGCCGCTGCTGTTAATGCCACAATAAAGACCACAGCATGGATGCCGTTGCCGTTGTCGTTGCCGTTGCCCCAAGGACGGCTAACATGGCCACGGCTCACGTACAAATTGCATGATTATTATCAAGGATAATTAATGTTGATGCCAGCGAGACCGTGCCGCACCCGAAGGGACGAAGCGAGGAGTGCCAGGACAAGTTCAACAAAAGGACAACTCCATATATGAAGCCCTCTGACACTGACCGACCCACCGACCGACCATCTATTTAGCCAGAGGCCACACGCTGGGCTTCAACCCGTTAATATAGGATACAGATACATGTAGTAGCCAGCAGTGTCAACTGCAGCTATTGATTAAACAATTTGCCAAACTTTAAATGAAACACATTTAAACTTTACTTCAACTTCACTTCGAAGTCCAAGCCATGTCCCCAGCAGACTTTTGTGTTGCCGCCATTAGGAAAACTGAACTGAACTGCTGGGACAATCGGAAAAGGATGAGCAATGTAGAGCCAGAAGGCGCATTAGTGTAAATCAATTCGCATCACATAATGCCACTACATAAATGCCAAATCATGGCAATACGTGAGCATTCAGTGGCTTAGCCATGTCCCAAATACTTGCAAATTCCAATTGAATTGAGCAAATTAACAGACACAGACACAGTGACAGCGTGATGGAATGAGAGAATGGCGCTCCGCAGATTCTGGTTCCGGAATATGCAATTCACAAATTGTTTGGCCCAAACCTAAACCTAAACCCGAAACCCCAAGCACAATGTGTAATGTAATCAAATGTATTGAAGTTAATGAGCTACTTAACCGACTTCTACCGCCATATCAAATGTATGTGGTGGGCAGGGGCGTTGCCGTTGCCGTTGCCACTGCCGTGATTGTGAGCATATAATTATGGGTTGTCCTGAATTAGGTCGAGTGGCATATGCCGGCCACAAATGCCGTGCCGTGGCATGAAGAAGGTGGGCCCTGGGGGCAACGTCAAGAGCATTGATTAACTGGGATATGGCATCACTCTGTGGAATAAACGAGTATATGTGTATTTTGTATGTGATTCAATGAAATAAACGCCGCCTCAGAGGGGGGAACTTGCCAGCAGCGTGTTCAGAATTTACCAGGATTATTTTGTAATAAATTTAAAGCATTAAAAAACGATTCCGCTGCTCCCAGGAAAATGATTAATTTAATTGAACAAGTTTAATCAATATGAGTCAGAATCGAATCCATATTAATGCAATGGGCCATTATTTCACTGTCCTCGGGAGAAGGAAAGAGCCGGCCCAAGAACTCGAGCAGGCAAGGCTGCTCGGAGACCACCGCGGAGTAGTCCTCAAACGAGATCAAACCATCCTTGTCGATATCAAACTTCTTGATAATGAATTCACCCATGTCCTGCAAGGAAAAATAACCCTATGAAATAAACACCAGATGGTAGATATTCCTCATAATGCCTTACCGCTCTTAGTTCTGTGATCTCATCCTCGTCTTCGCCAGTGAAGAATTTCTCGCAGGCCAGGCTTACTTGTTCGCGATCTATAAAGCCAGTGCCCTTTGTATCATAGATCTACAAAGCAAGGCACAAACTAATCAGCTTTCAGAGAAGGAGAATCAACAGAGACTTACGTCAAAGGCAAAGCGCATTCGCACTGAGAGATCCTTGGTTGTGTAGAGGCTGAAGAGCTGCACCCAGGCCTGGGGACTCACGTACTTAACATCCTTGGTGACGGCAAATAGAGTGCGATCAATGGTCTGCACATTCGAGACTTTGAACAGCACCAGAAACAGTTGATAGAACTGAAGTTTGGTCATCATCTTGGCATTTGGCCCATTGGCCTTGGCGAACTTGTAGTAAACCATCAGCAGACAGTTGATATCCGTCTGGGAAAGATGCGAATTGGCTACAAGTTCCCTGATCAGGCCGCCATAAACGGCGACAAAGCGACTGTTCTCCATGCTATCGATGGTGGCATCTAGATAATCCATGGCAAAAAATTGTGGAATATATTTTGATGTTTGTGATGATGGGGAGAGTTCGAGTTGTTCTGTTTAAATTTGCTTTAGTTTAGATTTGGTTACGATTGAGAGATTATCTTTCAAGGGCCTGCTATTGTACTTCAAAGTAAATTAAATTCTTTCAGGAATGCTGCGCCCTCCATCCTCCTGAGCTCCAGCTGCTGAGTGCCTTAACCGTTTTATGTGAATTAAATTGTGCCCAAATTTTTGCGTCACGCCTCAATTTGTCTTACTTATCCGCAAATTTTACAGATTTACAGATTTAAGTCTTCTCCAAATACCGTATGCAAAATGTATCAATCAAAATTCTATACCGAAAAGTACAATAAAACCAAAAATCCAGACACGACGCTCTGGCACATGTGGGTCTCTGCGTGTAAATCCGCCAACACTTGGCGATGTCAACTTTCGGAGACATTAAGGAGCGTGAATCCCTCTACCCTTCCCACTCGCGTTTGGTATTATGATTTCAAGGAGTTGTTTGCCATGCTAAAAGGGAGAATCTAATTCGATTCTTTGAAAATATTTGACAACAGCTTTCTTTTTACTGCTAAAACTAATCCACATTCTGATGACTATACCGATTGGTTAGGGTATTCTTTGGTTCACCCTTAAAGTTAATCTTTTCTTTTAGCTTTTTTCTCCCTTTCATTTTATTGTTATTATGCCGTGTCGAGCGGTTGAGGCCGCCGTTCCCTGCACCTCTTATGTGTGTTTGTTTCTGGGGGCAGCGGCACCGACCCGCACTTCTTTTCGGCATTTTCTTAGGGCGTGGCATGTGTGGGGGACACACAATTACACAACAAAGGGGAAAGGCAACGGGAGGCGGAGGCGTCTGAACATTTGTTACCCCCAAACAAAATGGCTACACAGCCATTTCCGCCAAATTTCCACATGGCAGGGCTTTACACCCATCTCAACGCTTTTGTTTGGATTATTATATTCGCGTTTCTCATGCGCACAGCTTTGAGCCATTCATTCCTTTCTCTCCTTTCTCTCCTTCTCTTGCTGTTGCTCCTTTTGTGTGTTTGTTTCAAATATTTATTTCGAAGGCCCCCCAAAATGGGGGACAGATGTAGTCCATGTACCGTGGCTGATGTATTTTTTATGTCTCGCCGTTGGTTTTATTGCTTTTAAATTGCGCTCGTTACAAGCGCATTCCTTCATCCGCTCCTTTCTGGCTGCTGCTGCTGACTTACCCAATCTATTTGTGATTTGTCTTAGCCGCATATGGTTCATACATTGTAACCCGAAAACATAGCCAACCCAGTAGGCCTGCTCCTGAGATGTTCATCAATTTGTAGCACACACTTTCCCGTTTCGAACACACAATTATTCCACAACCCGAACAGCTAGGAACACATGCTAGGTACTCCCCAACAAAATAAACCGTAAGTTAGTAAGCACCCAAAAGACACCAAAACTAGCAACAAAATGAATCGCATTGACGCCTCCATGGATGACATGGCCAACAACAAGTTCCTGACTCTCTACAGCAGTGTGATCAAAAGCTATGCCGCCTCCACGGACTTCAGCTACAACGAAGTCGTCTGCCTGTTGATCGTCTACTACAAGTTTTCGCTGAGCAATGGGCCCTCCTCTCGGATGATGACCACCAATCAGCTGTATGGCCTCTTTCTGGTGCTGTTCCAGATCTTCGATGTCAGCATCATCGATCGCATTCTGGTAAACATTACGCAAGATGCGCGCACTGTCTCCCCGGATGCATGGATGCAGCTGTTTTCGGTATTTCTGAGCCGCAACCTACAAGAACGTATGCGATTTGCATACAATGTGAGTAGTGCTTGGGATTCTGCATCCACACATCCCTAAAATGTGTATTCATTTCAGGTCTATACAAGTGCTGGCACACAAGTGCTCAACCGTGAGACTGTGACCCTGGCTGTGGAGAAATTCTTTGTTGGCGAAGACGAAGATGAGGTTCAGGAGCTGCGAGCGGTAAGTATATTATTTCATTTGCATTCTCTTAACACATAAGAGTATTCTTTCCTTAGGACATGTGCGAGTTTCTGTTCAATAAGTTCGACACTGACAAGGATGGTGTTATTTCGTTTGAGGAGTATGCCGAAATAGTCAACCGTCAGCCGGGTCTGCTGGAGTTTCTGGGCCAAATCTATCCCGATGATAATGATAAAACCCTGATTGCCTACTGCAACAACATTGAGAGTATGTTCCCCACCGAAGATTAGCGTTAAATTACATGCGATTTATGATTGGAGAGACTTTATCTTACCTCATCTGTTGTTGGGCTCTTGTCCCGTGTTTACTGTCTTGTTTTCTGCTGTCGCAAGTGTTGAAAATAGGCGCTTAAGGGATACAATGCACAGACCAACTTAAAATAAAGTAATTTTCCATGAAGTACTCCAGGACAACCAGAGAAAAGTTGAAATTGCCTTCACAGACTGTGACTTCAACTGCCAGCGCCACTGCCACTGCGGGTTCTCTCTACTGTTTTGTTGTGTTGTGTAAATCTGTGTCTCTTTTCCTTGGGTTTAACTCTTTTTTGGGTGCGGGCTGCGGAACTTTTGTTTGTCTATGCTGCGGCTTTGTAAAGCAATTAAATTCCCAAGCAACACATGCGGGTTTCGACTGCGACAACAAGTGAAACAACAGCTGAGATTCTAATTAAATTTGCTTTCTAAATTATGTGAATCCGAGAGAGGGAAAAAGAGAGGCAGTGCTATTTCTTAGAAAAATTAAAACGCTTTCACATGTCGCATGTTTCAAGAACATTTCCTCAAACACAAATTCAACTGTGGCCTTCTCTGCTGGCAGCACAAAAAACCATGTAAGGAGCTTCAACCATGGACATTTAATGCTCTCTGCACTCGAAACGGGCAATCAGAAAAATGTCAGAAATCAGATTCGTAAAGAACAAGTAGAGAGGCGAAGAGGCTGAGCTGAAGGCGTGGTCCATTCCGGTGACCCAGAGTCATTGACACGCCTCATTTTCGGGGGCATTGGCTGGGCATTAAAATCAGCGCGTGACTCAAAGTCCCAGACAGTTGTTGCTGCTGTGCTGTCAAAGCAGAAGCAAAAATGAAAATGAAAATGAAAAAAAGGGATCAGAAGAGGCTCAACAGAAAGCATGAAAAGTGACCGCGACATCCAGCTGGTGGCACTCGCCCCTATCGCCCTTCTGCCTCGTGGCTCCCTCCTGCTGGTTGCTGTGTGGGGCAGAGTTCGTCACGACTTTGCCACTTGGCTGCCGAAAGGGTCCTTGCCGCCTGTTGTCCTTTTTTCAGCATTAACACGCGGCCTCCTGTTGCATTTCAGTTAAAATGTCGAGGGCCCCAAATGGGCTCCCATTTTTTGCCTTCGCCTTTGCTGCCTCGAGTGTGTTTTCACCGACCAAAAAAAGCAACAAGAAGCAACCCCCTCCCCTCCCCCCAAAGCAACATTGCAAAAAGGCAGCAACAAATTGAGTAAAACCAACAAACATTTCCCCCTCCCCTTGCCCTACGGCACATTTGTATTCCCAAACCCAGGCCCAACCAAACACACGGGAACGAACACCCTTTCCACCATGCGCCCCCCACATGTGTATCCTGCTGTTATCCTTTCGCGTTCGTCAGTCCATTTATCGCCCGGCCCCAACTTTTGACTGCCA
Organism: Drosophila subobscura; assembly: GCF_008121235.1. Lineage (NCBI taxonomy): Eukaryota > Metazoa > Arthropoda > Insecta > Diptera > Drosophilidae > Drosophila > Drosophila subobscura. The sequence continues at coordinate 7,095,312 of NC_048533.1, read as the reverse complement.
AGCGGCGCTCTGGGTTCCTCCATACCTCCTCCATGCATCCTCCAGTATGCATTTTTTTTCTGTTGCCAACTGCAGTAAATCTTGTGGTGCAACTGGGTGGCATTTTTATGAAGTTATACCACAAACTGCAGGCTGCCTGCACGCTGCCTGCTGCCCCTTCGTGTGCAGTGCATTAACACATGCCAGATGAAAATGTGCATTTTCCAAATGAAATGACCGACACAATGGAGCCGCGTGAGGGAATGTTCAGCACTGTTGAATGCCACAAAGGGAGTTAAACCCTTTTCGGCACTCGTGTTGGTTCAATGAGATGACTTATGGCAACATTACATCGTGTAATGGTCATAAAAGAGCTATAGAGTCATCAGATTTGTATTAAATAATGAAATGATAATAATGATTTGATATTTGTTGTCTTGAGGGGTCCCAAAGATGTTTAATTCTCTTACGAAACAATATCTCAAGCCATTGATTGCCCTTTAAATGATTTTTCTATTCCAACGCATTCGAAATTCCGAATGAAAACAAACAATTCTAAGCACAGAAAGATAAAAATCATAATGCAAACAAATTGCCATTTTAGGACTCAAACAGCTAGCGGGAAGACGCAAGGTCTAATGCGTTTATGCCTCACGGAAAAATCTGCGCACTCAAACAGGGGGAAATATTCCACAGAGGAAGGAACAAACACAGAGCTGGAGCGGAGAAAAATGCGCATTTTGCTTATGCCTTTTACGATAGGCGATAACAATGATAATAATAATCCGATTCGCATAACATCAGGCAATGGAACGGAGGAGACGGGACACGGGGATGGGCAGAGAGACAGAGTATCAGGCGACCTGGAATCGGTTTGATTGTCACATTGTCATCATCTGCATATTAAGTACAAGTGATTACACTCTCACGTGTTCGGCTACAGAAACACACACAGGTGAGCACATGTCCTTGCTACAGCAAGGACTTACATCCCCTTCCCAATCCGCCCATTTCCCCATTCCCACTCCCATGGATGATGTGTGCTGCATTGAAAATTCGGCATTTAAATCTAACCAAGCAAGAGCAGAATAAGAAAGCAGCGAGCGAGCACAAAAGCCGAGATACATCTACCAGATACATATGTATCTTTTGTTAACGAGCACGAATCGGTTCGAGACAGAGAGAGAGAGAGAGAGCAAGCGAAATGTAAATGCTTTTTCGATCCGAATGGAGGGGGAGGTACCCCTGACGAGTTATCCAACACAATTGACATGGAGGCGAAGAGAGAGAAATCAAATCTGTTTTTTGGCGGGGAAACGGAAACGGAATCCATTTCAGGCACGTGAAGTCGTTTGATTATCCGGGATGAAAGTGAAATTCCAAACGGGGAAAACCTGCAACTTTTTGCTGATACAAATTCCTAATAATCTCTCATGGCAAAAGCTGGGTGGAGTGAAACTCTTCTAGTAGAAACACAAACAAGCAGCAATTAAGCATTACCCCACACAAATGACTACAGTTCTCGGACTCCGAGTTGCAGTTTCAGTTCCAGTTCCAGACTACACAATTCTGTTTTTGCTTTGTGTTTGGGGTTTTCCCCCAGAATTGAAACTAACCACTTCAGAGCACACAACTCGCATAAACAAAAGCCAGACAATGGGTTCGCCTGGGCTCCCAAGAAGTTGTTGCTGAGGCAGCCACGAAAGTGGAAACTGTGGCAGGAAAGAATGTCTGCCTGGCTTTGGCGGGTTGGGGAAATACTCGAAAAATCGTAAAATTGAAATTATAATTGCAACTGCAACTGATTCCAAAAAGGGCTGCCTGCCGTGCTGCGCTGTCTGTTGTTCTTTCAGACTTCTGCCGTTTTGTGTTGTGTGCTTGCCTGCTGCCAAATATGGTCTAATTGCGCCACTAACTGGCTGAAATCATTAAAGCTCTTGTCTAATAATAATTGCGCATTTGCCAGCCGCATGCAATAAAAACCTTTTTCTGGCAATTTTCTATCCTAATTGTTGCAACAGAATGCTTTCGCTCACAAATGATCCATGAATTTAAGGGCGTTTACTCTTTCTCTCTCGCTGGAAGTGCATCAAAGCCAGTAGAACGCATATGAGTAGCGGGTATCTCATAGCCATTGCACTTGACTCTAGCATTCCTACTTGCCAGGGTTGTGGAATGTGTTCAAGCCTCTCTAAGCGGGCTCTCTAGTTGGCAGTGGCAGTGGCACTGGCCCAAGTGCTGTGTGGTGGCATGCCGGATGTTGTGACAGTGCACCCCAAAATAGTTCCACCCTGCCAGTGGCTCCTGCGGCACTTGCCGAGTGCTCTGCATAACTCTCTCTCTCTCTCTCTCTCTCTCTCGTATTTTTTTGGTTTTTCTACATTCAAATTCGGTCAGTTGTTCTACTTCGCTTTTGGACGTTGACATTTTTGCTAAATATTCAAAAAGTTTCAGCGTTTTTTTTTCCGACACCCCACACCCCACAGCACAAATTTTATTTTTTTATTTGTTTGTTGTGTGAATTTTTATGGCATATCAGGAATGTTTGTTGGGGGCAAATCAGGATGATGGCTTTGGCTGTTCGATAGTTTTTTGCATGTGACACGTTGCCAGGGACAGTCGGACAGTGGGACAGTGGGACAGTTGGCCAGAAGCTGGGCTTTCCGAAATGCGTCACGCATGGAAATCCATGTGGAGCACGGGCCATGGGCATGAGCCGGTATCTGAATTTAATCTGGCGAATGGGGCCAGAGCTTAACTTCTCTCAGCTTGGTTCGGGGGAGGAGTAGGTCTGGCTAGGGCCGTGGGGCATGTAAGGATCCAACCGGCTTTAAGTGGCACACAAACACAAGCCGTAGTTTTCATCAATTTCCATTGATTTTCACAAATGCCATCATCCTCAGAAGCGTTATGTTGCTCCATTTCAGCATTTCTAATGTCTCGCTCTATCTCCCGTTTGTATTCCTCTCTCACTCGTACATGTATGGGTGTGTGTGTGTGTGTGGCAATTCATTTGGCATTTGAAGTTATCGGAAATGCAGCAACACTTCAAATTTCAAATTATTTTTAAGTACACGAAGACTGTAAATTGCACAAAAGCCAATTCTCGGCATTAGGAAATTGTTTTCTGCATCAGTCTGCGTGTGTGTGTGTGTGTGTGTGTGTGTATTTGTGCATGTGTTTTGCGTGTTTTGTGTATGTGTGTGCGAGCAACAACAACGATAAGAATCCCAATCTGAGAGCAACAAGAACCCAGACAACAGTCCAACGTAAATGTGGCCTCTTCTACGGGGGCCCGGATCTGGGTCTGAGGTCCGCTCTTGTGTGTTTTTGGATCGGGTATTCCCTTCAATTGAAGCAACGAGGATGAAGTCTCTTTGCTATGTGTACACTGAGCGAAACTACACCGTTAAATTCTGCTACAAATCTCAGCTTTCTCTTCTCGTTCTCGTCTCATTTCTCTCGGTGCATCAAAGCCAAAGGAGGCGCTGTGGGAACATGAACCAAAGTGTTTGTTGCATGCAACTGATTGCAAAGGATTTTATGGCTGTTGCTGCAGCTCCTCACCACCCCACACCCGTCTGAACTCTCTTTCAGCCTTCAACATCTTCCGCCTTGGCCCCTTTGGCAGGGCAATGCAAAAATCCACAACAGCAGCAGCTGCCGATCGCAGGAGCCAGCCAGCCCACCATCGCATCGATGCAATGCTTAAGTGCAGGGAGGTGGCAGGCTCCAGATTACAATTGTTGGAGTGGGTTGAAGGGGAGCGAGTAGAAGCTGTGGCTGCGCCACTGGGATGAGATGTCTGCACTGGCAGCCTTGTTGCCACAGAAGGTGTCGCTGCCTGGCACTGGCACGCTGTTGTGGCAAAACACGAGCCCGCATCAACAGCAGCAGCAGCAACAGCAGTGGCACTGGCACTGGCACTGGCACTGCCAGTTGCAGTTGCAGCAGTAAAATGTCGACATCAGCATTACATGCGAGAATTGCTCGACTGCGGATTTGCAGTTTAATGCCAATGGAACCAGGCGACATGCCACCACCCCCCAACCCATGCCAATCGACAGGCAATCGGTGACGGAAATATGCTGCGGTGCCATGTGATGCGGTTCTGCCATTCTGTCAACTGCCGTGAGAGGCGCAGATGCACTCGTGATTAGCTCCAGGGGACACGGCGAAGGTGTCGTGAAATCATTTCGAACAGAGTTTTTGGGAAGCAGCAGAAACCTTTGAGATTGCCAGCATGCCAGACTCCGCGCCGCTCTTAATCGCCATCAGAGTTTGAAAGCAGTTTAACTAGTATTTCATGCTTCGATTGGAACTTCTCAACAGAGATTTAACTTCTCTCAGGCTGGAACTGGTATGATTATCCGTAAGGAAACTAAAAACAATCTCCCTGTACTCCTCTCCGCCATTGTCCCTTCTTTGAGTCATCAATAGATGAGTGATGATGCATTAAAACTGCCACTTAAATGCACAAAAACTTAGCTTAATCACCTCTTAAATCCCTGCAAAATAATCCATGGGGACTATCAAGTGTTTCTGCTACGAAATAACACAATTGTGCACTTCGAAACTCCTTTTTTATGACACTTAAAGTTGGAACTCGTTCTCGCGATCTGGCAACAAAAACTAAAGTGGAACATAATCTCCAAGCAATATCGAGAATCCTTTGGAGGCTCTTCCCTCTGTCGTCGTCATCGTCATCATCATAATGCCTCCGCAATTGCTTTGGGCGTCCCGTGGCAACTATTTTGGCTGAAAAACAGATTTCAACTTCTCGATGCCCCGCGTGTCCACTCAGCGGCTAAAAATAAAGAGAACAAAATAGAGGCTCCTAAAAACAACAGCAACAACAGCAACAAAAAATGCGAAAAAAACTCAACAAGTTTTCCAATAAAATTAAAAGTTTGGGCTGCATGCAGAGATTTTTGCAGATTTCATTGAAAGTAGCAAATACAAAATACTCGGAAGGCCGGACTAGCGGGCAGAGAGAAAGGGCAGGGCAATAGCCATAGAGACATAGGGCCATAGGGCCATAGAACAAAGGGCTGAGACCGTGGGGCTGTAGGGAAAAGTTTTGATTGCCAATAAGGATTTACAGGTGATAATACAGCATAATCTGGCCACGTTCCACGCCCCATGCTGCACGCTCCATGTCTGCCTTTTGCCCGTCGCGTTGGCAGGGGCAACATTCTGTTCGGATCGGTTCTGGGAAATTGTGTCTGCTATTTGTGTATTTACCTTGCGTTCCGCTTTTCGCTGGCAAAATGCATTGCATTAAACCGGGATTCAACTTTAAAACTCCATTTCAATTGCAGCGAAAAAGTTTTTCCACTACGATTTGCATATATTTACCAGGCAAAAAGAAAGTATCTCCAAAACAATATCCGGGGAATACGTGGCATTCTCTGCGCCTGTCCAAAAAGGTGGACAAAATAATTAGTTTTGCTCTCAAAAAAACTTAGCAACAGCTGCTGCCAGGAGACGACCCGCGCTCCCTTGCTCCTCTTTTTTTTCTGGCAAGCAGCCGCCCTGCCAAGTGTAATAATTTGAAAAGCCATTGCTGCGCTGCTGTGCCTCTGCCTCTGCCACTGGGAAGGCAAAAATTCATTTGAAAAATTAAGTTTTCTCATGGACAGCACAGCGTCGCACCGTCCGGCCAATGGGGCGTATGAGTGACCTGATTTTAACTTCTGTCTGCACTTAATTACAAAATGCGAATGCATCCAGCACTAGCAGCAGCAGCAGCGAGCGTAAACCGTGGACCGTGGATGGGGACAACAAAGTCCACGCAAACAAATTTCAATAATAAAATTCCTTTTGCCGGATAGTTTTGGCGCCGCCAAGGAGCCCGAGTGACGGCTAAGGACGCAGCTGTGCGAATGCCAACTGCGTGATAATTAAAATCAAAGCTTTCAAAAGGGGTCAAGACATTTGCTGGGACAGGCAGCCATTTCAAAAATAAAATATAAATGGATTTAAGAAGCTGAAAGGCGAAAGAGAGAGAGAGAGAGAGAGGGCACACCTCTCCTGAAATATATACAAAAAACTGACTGTGGGTGGCACAACATCTGCCTGAAAATATGTCCCTGTGCCACCACACTGAACCCCTGTCATTCCGGTTAAGTAGCAGGCTTGCACCTCCCCTCGTGTTGCCACAGGTTTTTACCGATACTCCATGCTAGACATCAATGGCATGCCTTCGCTGTGGTTGCCCTGCCCCGGCCACAACAAACACAAAAAAAAACATTGCCCTTTGACTGCTGGGCCGGAGCATCGCACCTGCCGATAGGGACACAAAAACGCGAACCGAACCGAACAGAACCTCAATAACCACCGAGTCAGTGGACCAACTCCGTTCGGTTTGAGCCCAGCTACATGCTCATTCCATTCCCGGCTAGTGAGCATCCCATCCAGTCCCATTCCCTCCCATATATCCATCCATCAGTGACTGGGACAATGTTGCCGTTGTTCGTAGTGTTTGAGTCCGTCTGTCGGTGTGTCCGTGGCATACGATCAGAATCAGACAGCGTTGACGTTTCAACTTTGTGCTAAACTGCGAAAATTGCAAAAAGGGGCTTTTGGCCACCCCCAAAAATATAAGCGAATGCAACCAGTCCCCCCCTCTTTCAGTCGCTCAGCCACTCAGCCCCTGAAAACTCTGCATAAATGCTGGGAAAAAGTTAAGCTCTCGGTTTTTGTGGGATTATTTGCGAGCGTTCAAAGGATGTCGTTCGTTAGTCCTTGTGCGAATCGCAGGCGCAACTTTTACGAAAAACCTACCGCCTGTCCACCTCTCTTTCCCTTATTGTATCTCTCTCTCTCTCTTTCTACTATGGTTTTGCGGCCCTTCTGTGTGCGTTCCCTTAGTTGTTATTTTTGTTGTATTCCTGCTGTACGTTTTATTGAAGTTGATAAATTGAATCAAAGGTTAACTTTGTGAAAAGTGTAAAATATGATTAACAAGAGAGGGAGAGAGAGAGAGCAGAAGCGGCTTAAAGCGAGCAAATAAATGGGTGCTAATTTCCCCAAGATACTTACTAAGATGCACAACGTTCTACAAGCATCTCCCAGATTAATGCAATGTTTCTTGTTTGAGCAAATTGATTTAGTCAAAAATGTACACAAAAACTCTCCAGATACATAGCTCCAGAGGAGGCAACAAAACAGAAACAGAAATTCCCTATAATTGCAAAAATAGCATTCCTCTATAGCTCTTACTCTTTCTCCAGCTCCATCTCTTTCACCACACCCATTTCTATCTCTTTTCAGCTTACATGCTCTTGGCTGAATGCTGTCAGAGGGAGGGGAGCTGGCAAGAACAACCAGAAATTTATGGGGCAGCCTGGAACTTGGAACCAGCTCGGGGCACGCCCAATACACTTCAGCAAACATAAATTTATTTATGAGCATGTGTCCGTCCTCTCCCTTTCTCCCTCACACACACACACGCACCCCCTCATCTAGGGTAGATATACCCCACCACCCTGGATCCCCTAGAGTAGAAGTCCCCACCATTGCTTCTGCTCGCCTCACTTCCGCCAAAAAGCTTACAAATTGTTTGAGGGCGAATTTTAATTATTCCTCATTGTTTTGATAGGAACGCGTGCTGTTCGTTCCCTCGTCCACTCCTCCAGCAGCCTGCATCATGGGAATGGGGTTCCGACCTTTGAGCTCTTTCATTTGGACTTAGCAGGAGGTTCTGGGCGGAGACTCCTCTTTCGAAAACTGTGAAGGAAGTGAAGGCTGAACTGTCTCTGAGGCGGCTGCTTTGGCTTGGACCTTTGCCATTCATTTCTTATGCTTGAGAACTTATTGGTTGTGGTGCTTTCGGTTAGTTCCAAACTTGGAGAGTTTCTGTGTATGTTTTAAGCTTGGAAATGTATTGCATTTGGAAATGTGGGGCAAACAGACATCATTTTGATCGAAAAGACACGAAATAAAAGTGATAGAGTGAATTCCACCTTAATTTTCATCCATTTCAGCTGTGCCATAAGTTTTGCACGTGTTTTTTTCTTACCTAAAAACTTTTCCTCACTTCGGTAGCTGTCAAATCTCTGCCGAAAATTCCCAGAGCATGGAATTGCTATGAGTTTCATCATCAATTGTTGTCGATGGGTAAACAGAAGCTGCAGAACCCACACCCACCCCGACAGACAGTCGAACAGACAGACAGAGAGACACATAAATATCTAACGAGTCAGAAATACAATCCACAGCTGATGTTTCCGTCTCTGGTGTTGTTTCTGTTTGCTGGATTTGTGTATGTTTGTTGTAATAATATTAGTTTTTGCATTTATGTACAGAAGGAGGAAGCATCTTTTGTTCTGGCTCGTCTTTTGCCGGACCAGAGCTGAGCAACACCGGAAGTAAGATTAATGCAATTGGGAAATCCCACATAGAGCAGTTGCTCTCACTGTTTGCTCCCCGGTCCGAGAGAGAACCAGCTTGTGGGGATGGCACTCAAATATGGCAATGATATATGTACATTTATTTGTGTGCGAGTATTTCATTAGATTTCTATATACATATACATATGTACATATTTCCGAACCCATACAAGTGTCTCGTCGAACTGCAGATTTATTAAACAAACACACGAATGATTCCATTGATTGCCATGGAAATAATGTACATAACTAGCTACACAGACAGTCATGGATATGAATATGTGCAAGGAAACACATAGAATAGAGTCTGCTAAGATTTAAGACAGAGTTTTTGGTGCGAGCGGTCAGAAAAGCTCAGATTTTGCACATTTATTTCGTTTGCTTGGCCACTTCGTAGGGTCCAAAGGCACGCACATGCTCCCGTATCCTCACGGCATTGATCGCAATGAAACCACCCGCATCCTGTGGCACATATCCCCCGTGCACGTCCATAGATACGAGCTGCTCGTTGTACAGCGCACCGTCTGCCTCAGAGGCCTTGCGGGCAATGGCGCGGCAATAGCCGGGCGCCAGCTCCATGGTTACCTGGCCGCAGACCCGCTGCTCGGCCAGCGCAATGCAGCGCTGGGCATAGATGGCCTCGGGACTGAGCCAGAATCCATTGTACACATAGTCGCTCATGCGATCGCGCAGAACTTGCTTGGTGCGGAGCACTTCGCGGTCCAGCGTGAACACCTCCAGATCCTGGTGGGCCGTGTAGAGGATGGTGCCGCCCGGGGTCTCGTAGACGCCACGGGACTTGAGACCCACATAGCGATTCTCGACAATGTCGATGCGCCCGATGCCATAGGAGCCGCCCACATCATTGAGGAACTTCAGCATCTCCAGGGGTGTGCGATAGACGCACTTGTTGGCTGGGTCCTCGACACGGGTGGGCAGACCGTGCTCAAAATGGATCACAACTCGGACAGGCTCCCGTGGGGCATTCACCAATGGATCGACGGTCATCTCGTAGAGGCTGGCCGGTGCCACAGTATTGGGATTCTCCAGAACCCCAGACTCGTAGCTAATGTGCAGGATATTGGCGTCGGTGCTCCAGGGAGTGGACGGCTTGGCGCTCACCTCGATGCCATTCGCCTGGGCATACACTATGAGATCCTGGCGCCCCTGAAAGCGACGGCAGAACGCCTCGTCGCGCCAGGGAGCGATGATCTGAGAGTTGGGAAAGCATTAATAACGTGAGGTGCAAAGATAACTGGAATAGGCATTGATTAGATTGATTGATTAGCTTATCAACCTGCCCTGCTGTTAGGCCCACCTTCAGATCCGGCTTGAGTGCATATGCGCAGAGCTCAAAGCGCACCTGATCGTTGCCCTTGCCGGTGGCACCGTGGGCCAGGTACTTGGCATCGTACTGCCGCGCCACCTCCATCAGGGCCACGCTGATGCAGGGCCGGGCCAGCGAGGTGCCCAGCAGATAGCGTTCCTCGTAGATGAGGCCCATCTGTATGGCCGGCCAGATGTAGTCCTCCACGAATGACTGCTTTGCATCGACCACGATAACCTGTGGGTCAGGGAATCAGTTAAAGATGTGTCCCCCATCCCTGGGCTATCTCACCTTTTTGGCACCGATCTTGAGAGCTTTCTTTTCGGCCGCCGCAAAGTCCTCTTTCTGGCCAACATCGGCCAGGACACAGATGACGTCGTACTGCTTGTCCAGCAGCCATTTGAGGATGCAACTGGTGTCCAGTCCGCCGGAATAGGCCAAGATAACCGTTTCTCCTGTCATGTTCGCGCTTATTTCTGCTCCCACTTGTGCCAGTCTACAACGGCAAGGCAATACTGAACTACATGGTGCTTCTACCGGCCTCCTTAAGGTGATGTCTCTAATCGGAACACACCTTATCAGCTGCCACGGGCGATTCTCTCTTTAGTTGTTCGCTGAAATAAAAGGCATGTTTGTGGTAGGCGATAACAACTAATCTTAAAGCAGCTTCAAACAAAATCTAAGTCATTTCAAGAGGCAACGGCAACCCAAGCCACAAAATGTAAACAAACAGCCAGAGTCACATCCAATGGTATTTTTCGAGTAATCGTTTGAAATGCAGAAAACAGATTCGTAGCTGTTTCTCAGGTTATGTGTGTAAGCTTCTATAATTTATAAAACAATGCATCTATTATATTCCGCAATAAATATATGTATTTGTATGAACATATATGTATGTATGTATATCGTACAAATTCTACATACGGTTTAGTATTTTCATAAACTTTGCGTTTACTTTGGTCACACCAAACAAACCTCAGCAGATCTTTTACGATTTCTTCAAGTATTTTGCAGCCTTTGCCACTTCCTGGGAAAACGCATTAATAGACTAAATTATTATCATTATTAGTACCTTTTCTAATTATTAATTATACTATTTATAATGTTTCAGCTAACGCCGATATGCCCTGGTATCTGCTGTACCCATACAAGTCCAGACACTCTTGGTCGACAACAAAGGTTTACTTGAAATGGTGTTTGATCAAATGCAACCGAATTAAATTAATTACGCTGGCCATAATTTGGCGACCTTACCTATTCCTATCCTATCCCTATCCCTATCTCAAATGCAACTACTCGTATTAGATTTAAAAGAAATAGCAAATATTCACAATAAAATTGATTAACAAATGAGATTTCATTTGATTTAATTACTCTTGACCTCCGCATCGTATTAATTATTGAGGCTGTCAGTCTGAGAGGCAACCGCCTTCGCGGCCTTCCATGTCGGGAAGGATGCGCCATTGACCCACAGCGGTCACGACTGGCTGACCATGGTCCGATTGATAATTCAATTAATCTATGCTAAATCATTTGCATACATTATAATCTAATTAGTGTGCTGCGGCGGCCGGGTATAAAAGGACCACGGCTCACCCGGTGTTGGAGAGGAGATAACTGAAAATGCAGAACCACGTGCAGTTCCGTCTGGTCAGACTTCTGCTACAGACATCTGTGCTGCTATTCGTCATCTGGCACCACTGCCGGGCCATGTAAGTTGGCCGCACATCGTTGGTGGTATATTTTATGATACTTTTGATGATCTCTTCTTGCAGGGACCTTGAGAAGGTCCATCCGTGCCGAGAGGGCAGCGACGACATCACGCAATGTCCCAAAAGTTTCTTCACTCTGAAGCGGGACAACTGCTTGGAGCGGCACTTTTGCTATCTGCAGGTGAACGAGACTTGCTTTGGCCAGGAGGAGAGCAGGTGTGCGCCAGGACTTACCTGTTCGTGCAACAAGTGCATGAACTGCAACATCCACTATTGCGCCCTGGAACTCTGCACTCTGCACGAGTTTAAGAAGCGCCTGCCGAACCGCTTGCTGCCCTGGTTCAGGCCCCGCTGGCTGGAACTCGCCGCCGACAAGTAATCCCAAAATGTTGAAACAACCGCCGCTGAACCCCTGGACCAATCTCTTTAGTCTCCTCATATGTTTATCAAAGTGTATTTAACAATTTGCAGCTGTAAGAAGTTAACATATTAATCGCAAATAAATGACATGAACACAGTCGAAATTTGGACAAGTAGGCCGAGAATTTACACAATATGCCGTATCGACTGTTAATATTTTTTTTTTTTTGATATTGATAATCGCTACTGCGAAATTGGTTGGTCGCAGAGATGAGTCCGCATTGACCAGGTACTTCAGTTTTGTGTTGAATATTATAAAAAAGTTACCGAAAATTTTGAACTCAAAAAAGAGTTGTTTGCCGAACGAACACTAGAAATGTGTTAATATTTTAGTCTCCGCTCAGAGTTCCATGAAATAACACTAGAACACTATGAAAATAATACAAACATCTCTGTGGTTCAAAACCTCTGTAAACAAAAACGCTTCAATGCGATTGCGGGACCGTAATCCAAGCAAGCTGATTGTTATTTGCTTTTGAAGCTGACAATTCATGAGGAGCCTTGGCGAAGCCTGTGAAAACAAATTGATAATAAAATAAATTAACTATTTTGGTTGTTAATTGTTGTTTTCTAGCAATATTGATTCAAAAGTTCCTCGAACATGTTTTCTGCAGCACGAGTGCTGCATTGTCGCCCAAACACACAAAGGTAAGGCATTTCGGGCATTAATTGCTAGCCTGAAATGTTTGCCTCCCTCTCCCTCTCTCACTCTCGCTCAATCTCTTGCTTACACAAAAACAGCTATAACCAATTAATTGCAATATGATTGTGTGTTGCTTGTTTCTGCAAGTCGCGGACCACACCTTTTATTTACATACCTTTGTTTTGCCTATCGGTCGCGGCACGAGGCGTTTTGGTATATTTTAGTGCTTCTTTACAACTAAAACCCAAATGTGTGCAATTGTGTGGAAAAAACATATTTAACAAATAGAAAACACTCAAACCATTTAAATGGACACTTTATCCGACAATAGTGACGATGAGGGGTCCATTGGCAATGGTGGGGGTGATTTCGGCATGGATCTAACCGGTATTCTCTTCGGTAACATTGACTCCGATGGCAGGCTGCTCGCGGACGACGAGAGGGGGAACGGCTTCGATGCGGAGCTGCGTGAAAATCTTGGATCGCTGTCGAAGTATGTCTTGTTGCCACTATATTTATGAAATTTAGCTAATGCTTGGCTTCAGGATGGGTCTCAATTCGTTGCTGAACGAGGTGATTGACACCAAAGATGCCGAAGCCTCGTCCGACGACGATGAGGATGAGAAGGAGCCCACGTCCGACTCCGCCACCTCTGGCCTGAGTGTCTTCGATGCGTTGAAGGCTAGCGTGAAAAAGGAGGAGACCGACGATGGCACCGTCACAGCTCAGGACGATGCAATTGACTACTCGGACATAACCGAACTGTCCGAGGACTGTCCACGCACGCCCCCAGAGCAGGAGTCATACGATGACCTAGAAGATGCCATACCGGCATCCAAGGTTGAGACAAAGCCAAGTGAGTGATCTTCAAGTGTGTATTATGTGTGTCACTGTGCTCCATTCATACAGCCAAGGATGACAAGGAACTGATGCCGCCACCGAGTACGCCTCTGGGGCGAGCATCTGGTAGCAGCGGGCCTGAAGAGGTCCCCGCCAAAGCACCAAGCCCCGACGGCGGCGGCGGCTCGTCATCCAGTAGTGAGGCCAAAGCCAGTGGGGACCCCAAGGGTAAGCGCAAAGATTTGAATATCTGTTGAGAGTGGATTATGGACCGTGGTGTCCCTTTGGGTGTTCTTTAAAGACGACAGCAGACTGGACACCCCCTTGGCCGATATCCTGCCCTCCAAGTACCAGAATGTGGACGTCCGGGTACTCTTTCCCGACTTTCGCAAAAACAAAGTCCTGCGATTTTCACGGCTCTTCGGTCCGGGGAAGCCAACAAGCATGCCGCAAATCTGGCGCCATGTCCGCAGGCGGCGAAGGAAACGGAATCAGTCGAGAGATCAAAAGGTACTTGTGTCCATCCTCAGTGCAAGTTGTTCATTCAAACAAATATCTCTCGCTTGCAATTAGACGACGAACACTGGTGGCTCCGACTCGCCGAGCGACACAGAGGAGCCTCGCCATCGCGGCTTCAATTTGTTCTTTGGCCAAGAGCCCACGCCTGCGGCTTGCATGTCCGACGATGAGGAGAAGCTGCTCAGCGACCTCAATCGCGTGGATGTGCGGCAGGAGGGGCCCGAGAACGGCGAGAACAGCGACCAAAAGCCCAAGGTGGCCGATTGGCGCTTCGGACCGGCACAGATCTGGTACGATATGCTCGAGGTGCCCGAATCGGGCGATGGTTTCAATTACGGCTTCAAGATGAAGTCCACCACCAACAACCAGTCCAAGGACACTGTCGTTCCCGAAGAGCCAGCCGCCAGCAGCAGGCCAGAGGCAAGTGGCGGCGACAGCGAGAAGGCCACCCTAGCGGAAGATGCCTTCCTGATGGTCTCCCAGATGCACTGGGAGGACGATGTCGTCTGGGACGGCAACGACATCAAGGCCAAGGTGATGCAAAAGCTAAACTCCAAGACGAATGCTGCTGGATGGTTGCCCTCCAGCGGTTCCCGCACAGCAGGCGCCTTCAGTCAGCCGGGCAAGCCGGCAATGCCAGTGGGCGGCAGTGGCAGCTCCAAGCAAGGCTCTTCGGCCGCCAGCAAGAAGGCACAACAGAAGTGAGTGAATCTTGCAGCGAAACAGAGAACAAATAATTGAAATTTTCATCATTTTAAAATGTTATCAGTGCGCAGAACAAACCCACCGAAGTGCCCGACGATACGTGGTACAGTCTGTTCCCCGTGGAGAACGAGGAGCTGATCTATCAGAAGTGGGAGGATGAGATCATTTGGGATGCGCAGCAGATGACCAAGGTGCCGAAGCCGAAGGTTCTTACGCTGGATCCCAACGATGAGAACATTATATTGGGCATACCCGACGACATTGATCCCTCGAAGATCAACAAGAGCATTGGGCCGCCGCCTAAGATCAAGATACCGCATCCGCATGTCAAGAAGTCGAAGATTCTGCTGGGCAAGGCGGGCGTCATCAATGTACTGGCCGAGGATGCTCCACCGCCGCCACCCAAGAGCCCAGATCGGGATCCCTTCAACATTTCAAATGACACGTGAGCATGCACAGCAGTTGGAATCCATGAATAATACTTGATTAATGATTGTCCCCCAGTTACTACGCACCCAAGACGGAGCCTTCAACGCTACGCATGAAAGTGGGCGGCGGCAATCTCATCCAGCACTCGACGCCAGTGGTGGAGCTGCGCGCTCCCTTTGTGCCCACGCATATGGGGCCGATGAAGCTGCGCTCCTTCCATCGGCCGCCGCTGAAGAAGTACTCGCACGGGCCGCTGGCCCAGGAGTCGCACCAGAACGTCTACTCCCTGCTGAAGCACATCGTGAAGAAGGCCAAGCAGCGGGAGGTTGAGCGGATAGCCTCTGGCGGTGGTGATGTCTTCTTCATGCGCAATCCAGAGGATCTGAGCGGCAAGGATGGGGACATTGTGCTCGCCGAGTTCTGCGAGGAGCATCCGCCGCTGATGAATCAAGTGGGAATGTGCTCTAAGATCAAGAACTACTACAAACGCAAGGCGGAAAAGGACAGCGGACCGCAGGACTATGTGTATGGTGAGGTGGCCTTTGCCCACACCAGTCCCTTCCTCGGCATCCTCCATCCGGGGCAGTGCATCCAGGCGCTGGAGAATAACATGTACCGTGCGCCCATCTACCCGCACAAGATGGCTCACAATGACTTCCTCATCATTCGCACCAGAAACAACTACTGGATAAGGGCCGTCACGGCCATTTTCACTGTCGGACAGGAGTGTCCACTGTACGAGGTGCCGGGACCCAATTCGAAGCGAGCCAACAACTTTACGCGTGACTTCCTGCAGGTATGGATTCCAAGCTGCCTTTGAGTACTCCTCTCTGACCAGTTCTCCCTTCCCGCCAGGTGTTTATCTATCGCTTGTTTTGGAAGAGTCGCGATCAGCCCCGGCGCATACGCATGGACGACATTAAGCGCGCCTTTCCCGCCCACTCGGAGAGCAGCATTCGGAAGCGTCTGAAGCAGTGCGCGGATTTCAAGCGCACGGGCATGGACTCCAATTGGTGGGTGATCAAGCCCGAGTTTCGTCTGCCCTCCGAGGAGGAGATACGCGCCATGGTCTCCCCGGAGCAGTGTTGTGCCTACTTCAGCATGATTGCCGCCGAACAGCGTCTAAAGGTAGGACATTCCACTCCTTCCAAAGATTCGTAGCCACTCATTTTCCACCTCGATTTAAAAGGATGCTGGCTATGGGGAGAAATTCCTGTTTGCGCCCCAAGAGGATGACGACGAGGAGGCTCAACTGAAGCTGGACGATGAGGTGAAGGTTGCCCCCTGGAACACCACGCGTGCCTACATCCAGGCCATGCGGGGCAAGTGCCTGCTGCAGCTGAGCGGCCCCGCAGATCCCACGGGATGCGGTGAAGGCTTCTCCTACGTGCGAGTGCCCAACAAGCCAACAGTAAGGACTACTGTCCATAGTCCAGCAAGCATTTAGTAATCTGTTGTCCCACATAGCAAACGAAAGAGGAACAGGAGTCGCAGCCAAAGCGCTCGGTAACGGGCACTGATGCGGATCTGCGTCGCCTGCCGCTGCAAAGGGCCAAGGAGCTGCTGCGCAAGTTCAAGGTGCCCGAGGAGGAGATCAAGAAGCTATCCCGTTGGGAGGTCATCGATGTGGTGCGCACCCTGTCCACGGAGAAGGCCAAGGCCGGAGAGGAGGGCATGGACAAGTTCTCGCGTGGCAATCGATTCTCCATCGCGGAGCACCAGGAGCGCTACAAGGAGGAGTGCCAGCGCATCTTCGATCTGCAGAATCGCGTGCTCGCCAGCTCTGAGATACTGTCCACCGATGAGGCCGAGTCCTCTGCCTCCGAGGAGTCCGATTTGGAGGAGCTGGGCAAGAACCTGGAGAACATGCTGTCCAACAAGAAGACCTCAACGCAGCTCTCGCTCGAGCGGGAGGAGCAGGAGCGACAGGAGCTGCTGCGGCAGCTCGACGAGGAGCATGGCGATGGGGCCAGCAGGGCCAAGGCCAAGGAGGATGCCTCAAATCAGCCCCTGGCCAACCAGAATCAGGGCCGCATTCTCAAGATCACGCGCACGTTCAAGGGCCTTGACGGCAAGGAGTACACTCGCGTGGAGACGGTACGCCGGCAGCCCGTCATTGACGCATACATCAAGATTCGCACCACCAAGGACGAGCAGTTTATCAAGCAATTCGCAACGCTGGACGAGCAGCAGAAGGAGGAGATGAAGCGCGAGAAGCGGCGCATCCAGGAGCAGCTGCGTCGCATCAAGCGCAACCAGGAGCGGGAGCGCCTCGCACAGTTGGCCCAAAACCAGAAACTGCAGCCCGGCGGCATGCCCACCTCGCTGGGCGATCCCAAGAGCTCTGGCGGTCATGCGCACAAGGAACGCGATCATGGCTACAAGGAGGTTAGTCCCTCGCGCAAGAAGTTCAAGCTGAAGCCAGACCTCAAACTGAAGTGCGGCGCCTGCGGCCAGGTGGGGCATATGCGCACCAACAAGGCCTGTCCGCTGTACACGGGCATGCAGAGCAGCCTCTCCCAGTCGAATCCCTCGCTGGCCGACGACCTGGACGAGCAGAGCGAGCGGGAAACCAACATGGATGATGACGATCTGGTTAATGTGGACGGCACCAAGGTGACGCTCAGCAGCAAGGTGCTGCGGCGTCATGGCGAGGAGAGCAAGCGGCGCAGCGGCATGGGCTTGAGCCTCAAGATGTCACGCGACGGCAAGAAGAAGCGGCGCCTGGGCAGCGACCCCCACTGCGACTATCTGCAGCGGCACAACAAGACCGCCAATCGACGGCGCACCGATCCTGTGGTGGTGCTCTCATCTATACTGGAACTGATCCTCAACGAGCTGCGCACCATGCCGGACGTGTCTCCGTTCCTGTTTCCCGTCAACTCGAAGAAAGTGCCGGACTACTACCAGGTGGTCACGAAGCCCATGGACCTGCAGACCATGCGGGAGTACATCAGGCAGCGTCGCTACACCAGTCGCCAGATGTTCCTCGAGGATCTCAAGCAGATTGTGGACAATTCGGCGCTATATAATGGCGCCCATAGCGCCTACACCGTGGCCGCCCAGCGCATGTTCGAGAGCTGCTACGGACTGTTCCAGCAGCGCGAGGAGAAGCTGATGCGCGTGGAGAAGGCCATCAATCCGCTGTTGGGAGATGACGATCAGGTGGCCCTGTCGTATATCTTTGAGAAGCTGCACGCACAGGTGAAGCTCCTCAACGATGCGTGGCCCTTCCTGAAGCCCGTCAACAAGAAGAATGTGAGGGACTACTACCAAGTGATCAAGCGACCAATGGATCTGGAGTGCATGCAAAAGATTATCGACGGTAAGTAGAGGCTCTTTCCTTAGCTTCTGTTTGTAGTTTCTTTACTTTCCTCTTTTTTTTGCAGGACATGGCTATCACAGTCGGGAGGAGTATATGGCAGACATTGAGCTGATGCATGCCAACTCCTTGCAGTACAATGGCCCCGAGCATCGCTTCACCAGAAACTCCACCAACATACGGGCCTACGCACGCTCACAACTGGAAGAGGTACATCCATACATCCACCATGGAGACCCTATATTTGTAAGACATCTTCTAATTTGTCGTTTAGTTGGCGGCCACTTGCATCCCTCTCGAGGAGAACATTGCCAAGACCCGAGAGCTGGCCATGGAGAATGCACCCGAGCTGGACGAGGCATGGGGCAATGATGATTACGATTTGGCGCGTGGCAGCCGTGGCAGTTCGCCCGGGGACGAGTACATCGATGTGGAGAGTAATGTGGGCGCCACCACAGCAGCCTCCATACACCGCAGCATGGGCTCCGATGGCCATATGTCGCATCATGCGATGCCAGCCCGCAAGCTGCCACGTCCGGCCGTGGGCGAGGTGAAACGTGGCCGGGGCAGGCCACGCAAGAGGCACCAACCCATGGAGGAGGGTAAGTCCCAGCCCTGCTACGATCTCTGCCACAATATTTATGCATACGAACAGACACATACTCTCCTATCTACATACATAATTACTCTTATCTCTCTCTGGTCTACTGTGAAACTCTATTGGTAACGATCTCACGCTTTCCTCTTTCCACATCAATATGAATATGATATAAATCTACATACTATATGCAACAAAGTGTATCCCAGGATTCCCGATCCCAGATCCCCCGATTATGGTTATGGTCACCCCTCCGCCATCCACAGATGTGATCTGTTGAGCCTGCTTGTACTAATACCCCAACCCCAACTTGACTTTAATCCACACTCGAAATCATTGAACTCCATTGAAAGTTGTTCCCATTTCCTATATTCAGCTATTCAGAGGTAGATTGTAGATAGCGCATATCATTAGAGCACTGCATGATACTTTACCATCAACTAAATTCCATTTCAGACCAAGTAAAAATATCATATTTTAGGTATTCTTGATAGGAACTTGAATTGCTTTCCATCAACTATTGTAATCTGTTAAAGTGTTTAAATAATTTTAAGATTTTAATCTTTTGCTTGAATCAATCAAACAATTCTTTGGCTTTTCCAATCAACGCTTCTCAGAGTAAGGCAGCTGCAAAATAGATCGAAAACCCAAATTTCTTGCTTTTGATTTCCTTTTTCAATCTGAGAGCTCTGTGTTTCCTCCTTCTACTCGTATTACATGTAATTGTGTGCATCAAAAGATGCTCCTCACCCTCTTGATAAGTACTGTTGCCACCAAAACACATGCCACAACTGCAAAAATACTTTTACTGTACTTTTTCTAGTCAAAGCCCAGAATCCGGTTAAGCGTGGTCGGGGGCGTCCGAGGAAGGGTAGTCTTACATCAAACAAGAGTCAGGCGCAAGCTTACTTCCTGGATGAAGGTAAGCCTCAAACTACAGACTAACGGATTACAGACAAACCTCACCAAAACACCCCCCCACACACACACATACACACCATGTGTTTTTTTTTTGTTAATTAATTTACACACGAATTCAAAATTGATTTGCCAAAAAATACCTGCCTAACATCTAACACAACGCTTTTCATCTCATTTAGTTTTCGGTTAATTTTGGTTTTGCCTGTTTCTAGCTTCATTTGCATTTTTGGTTAACTAATCCTTGAGGCCTCGAGTTTATCTTTAACATTTTGCATGATATCCTCCAGAGTTACAATATCCAAATTACTTTTCACTTAACTTGAAATTATTTATTAAATTGTTTATGGTGCAGCACACTTTAGATTTGTATCCTTGCAGAGGTTATGAGCAACGCAGAAGAGTAATTATTTCCGAGATACAATCAAATCTAACGAAGGGAAGTGACCCCTCTCTTTCGCTTTATTTGCATACATTTATATGTACAAATCCTTTAGAAAGAATCGAAAGAAATTCATATACAACCTTGCTCCAATAAGATAAAGACAGTCACTAAAGAAACAATTTCTGCAAGGATATATATAGCTTTGGTCACTCCGAAGATTACGTTCTCCCGTGTTCACTTGTTCAATTATTCACTAACGATTTGACACTCTCCCGCAGACCTGAATTTCTCCACAGACGAGGAGGATGATGAGGAGGAGGACTTCCAGGAGGTGTCCGAGGATGAGAACAATGCGGCAAGCATACTGGATCAGGGCGAACGTCTACAGGCGCCTGCCGATGGCATGGACTACATCGATCCGAAGAACATTAAGACGGAGATCGACATCGAGGAGCAGCAGCTTGCAGGTGGGTGGAGAGCCAGTCGAGCGCTGGTCGTATCTGTCTTTGAATCTGTCTCTGTTTCAAGTTGATGATTGATTACTAATCGAAAAACTTCCTTCGAACTTTGACTTTGTCTGGATTCTGTTTCTGTTTCCGTCTCCGTTTTACATTTCTATCCGTCCACTTGCCACTATCCGCCGCAGAGGAGCCGTGCGGCGAGGATGACAGCCAGCAGGCGGCGGAAGCAATGGTGCAGTTGAGTGGCCTTGGCTTCTACGCTCAACAGCAGCAAGGTCTCTATTATCCCCACAACCCACACCACATATCAATGTTGTCCTGTCCCTTCGATATCTTCCTTAAGCTCCGCTTGCTCTTGTCCCCCAATCGTATGCGACCGGCAATTGATTGTGTTTCTGCATGTCTTCCAGATGAATCCATGGATGTGGATCCCAACTACGATCCCTCTGATTTTCTGGCCATGCACAAGCCACGCCAACCCATGGGAGAGCCCACCACCGCCCGGAGCGCCTTCGCGGACTTCATGGCAAACGCCCAGGACGACAATGGACAGTACAATCCACCGGAGGCCAGCACAAGTGCCGCTGCAGCAGCTGCGGCTGCGGCTCACGAGGATGAGTCTGTGGTGTTGCAAATGCCACCGGCCAGCACCCTCAACAACGGCATGGGCATTGAGGAAGATTTGGACGTGTCGGACAGTGACGAGGAGGACGATGGTCGCAGGCGCATCAAGAACGAAGTGTTTGACGACAACGAGAATGATATGCACCAGTCGCAGGCCTCGCATCACTCTCAGCCCTACCACGTGGATGCCTCGAACGAGCCCGTGCTCGACTACCAGCAACAGCAGCCAATGGGCTTTACAAGCTCCCAACAGGCAATGGGCTTTTCTGGCGCCCAGCAGGCAATGAACTTTATGGGCTCTCAGCAGCCAATGGACTTTACGGGCGCCCAACAGCATATGGACTTTACGGGCACCCAGCAGCAGCAGCAACAACATATGGACTTCCCGGTCGTCCAGCAGCCAATGGACTTTCCGAACGCCCAGCAACCCATGGACTTTCCGGCAGCCCAACAACCAATGGAATTTCCAGCGCCCCAGCCGGGACTAGAGCAACAGCAAAATCAGCAGCCACAGCAGCCACTAGTGCAGGGGGATAATGATTATGCCTGGACATTCTAGGGATGATATGGACAGCCCCAAAGAGGGGGCGCAACTATCGTTAAGTGAAATATTTTTTATATTCTTCCTTTTTCGGATCAGAAGGGGATCTTTAAACAGCTGAAATTGTTTAAAATCGAGATTCCTTTTAAGGCTTTGCACTGTCAGCTGATGATCATTTCATGCTCTATTGAAATTTAATTTTTTTGCAATATTATGTGTGATCTGAAGGCCCTGGCCTGAACGATTTGTCAATCATCTTTGTTTTCAATTGTGTTTTCTGTCATCCGATTATGGATTAAGCCGATCTTTGTACATTTAAGAATAACCAACACACAGGGACACGAGTCGTGTTGCTGGAAGATTAATATAAATATAAAATGAATTAAAAGTCATTAAACTCGCGAGCATTGCAAACGGAAGCCGCATTACCGATCATTTAATAAGTAAATATTAATTTTATTCCTAGATTCCTTGCATTTCACAGTCGTCAGCGTCATCGTGTCGTCGTAATGGAGGAGGCGCTTACCATACCCCCCATTGTCGCCATCACGCACCCCACACGCCCTGACCCATATTGCTTTTTGAGTTGTTTTTTTTGTTTGAGGTGCGCGTACATAAGTGTGTGGTGTGGTGTGGTGTGGTGTAGTGTGTTCTCTATGGCCTGCGAGTATTCCAATGCGATGGTGCGGCTCTCTACAAGAGCTTCAGGTGCCCAGTGACACGATCGATATCGGCTGCCGCAGCTGGGCCCACGGCCAGCACGGTCTTGGAGTTGGGCTCGATCTGGGTGCGACCAGCGTCGCGTATAAGGCACGTGTTCAGCTGCTGTCGTTCTGCAGCCTTCTTGATGGCCATCAGTTCTGCCTCGCTCTCCACGCGCACGGCGATTTTGGCACAACCGCAGTTCTCCCAGGCGCGCAACAGACGCGGTATCCGCGTCACCGCGTTCTGGTAGGCGCCCACCGCTCCGTGGCCACATTGGGCGGCAATCTTGCCCTTGCCCATCTTCAGGTCGTTCCGCACGACCAGAACCATTTTGAAGTTCTCGTTGATGCCGCCATAGTTCTGCAAATGCACTGATAATTAGCACCCGACTGCAAAGGAGGAGTTGAAGTAGGTCAGTTGGCTCACCCTGTCGGACACAGCAGCTTCCTGCGTGGTCGTGCTGCCGGTCGCAGCCGCTGCTCCTTCGTCCGTCTCCTTGGACTCGCCACGCTTGATGGCGTAGCGGTAGCCCACGAAAAAGGATATCATCACAGCCATTCCATTGATGATTTGGGAAGTGTCCAGCAGTTTATCACCCATTTTGCTTTGTATCTCAGGCAGACTTTGTTAGAATTTATTTCGCAAAAAAACGCAAAGTGTGGCGCTCACCAGCGTGATTATCGATAAGATATACCACAAAACCCTCTGAAATATGCCGAAATATACCTTTAATTTAAAAAATATACTGTAAATATACCGTAAAGCTTAAATTATTTTCCTCGATTTTGCCTTTTTTTATAATATTAGCAGCTAGTGTGGACTCTCAGATTTAAAACAGTAATTTTACTTGTATCATCATTCAATTCTTCACAAGATTGGCAGATTATCATGACTTGTCTTTATTAGATTGATTGCAAAATAAGGTTACAACCAAAGGTCAACCAACACAAAAAGCATATAACATTACGTGAGTGGGAATGGATTTCTACGTATTTGACAATTTGTTGCTTGTCAACCGGTAGGTATAGTATAGTATGGGCATTTGGATACCCTATTTTCCAGAAAATTACCGCTATATTCAAAACATGTCTTTGATCAAAATATTCAATACATAAATGAAGCTTACTGATGGTGACTTTTTGAGTTGATTTAATTTTTTTTAATATATTTTTAAATACTTGTTATTGTTACTCTACTAAACGCATGAAAACCAAGAAGATGGAATGCAAATGTGATAATGAATTTTCGGGTTTATAATAAAAAGGTACCACTTGTTTAATTCTAAGACTGTAAGTGTCCAAATAATAGTTGTGAAAGTGATGAGGTGCGGCACTACTATTTCATTGAACACAACTGTGTGTGTATGTACATACATATATGTATACGCCGGAAACTTTTCCTTCCGTGTGTTACGTTTTTCTACCACAAATACTCGAAGAGTTAATCGAGTTCCGGGTAAACAAATCCTAACCACAAACCATACAGGTATACTGTATACAGTATCCTGTATACTTGTTGGGATTTGACATCTGTATACAGTATACTGTATGGTTAGTGCTTACGCACTATTACTGTATACAGTATACTGTATGGTTAGTCCTTACGCACTATTACTGTATACAGTATACTGTATGGTTAGTGCTTATGCGCAGTTGGCATTTGTCATCGCTGACTTCTGTTACTGTACCTAAAAGCATACATACATACACACATGCATATGTACACATGTACATACATGCATTTTTAACTGCCAAAAATAATTTAAATTATCTAACCACTTTAACCATTTTATATACATAGATATTAACGGACAACATTTAAACTTTCGCTGAAATCTGATTGTGAATTGGGCGCCGTATTTTTTTAGTTTTCCTCCAAATGCAATGTTTGTGACTGTCCCATTCGACGTCAGAGAAAACAAATATGTACATATGTATGTATGTATCTACAAATGAATAATAGTTTATTGAATACATTTTCGACAACTGCCATTACGGTGGCAATCAACTTCAGATCTTCGGCCGGTAGGTTGGCCAAAGTTTCCAGCGCCTGAACAACCTTAATGACTGTTTCGGACCCGGACCCGTCCCCGGCTATGGCATTCCCTTCAGCAGGCACGCTGGCTGCCTCACGCCGGATTTGGGCGCCAAAGTTGTGGTCTCCGTGGTTAGGGGGGGCCAAAGTTGTGGTCTCCGCGGTTAGGGGCGCCAACGTTGTGGTCT
This sequence comes from Drosophila subobscura, assembly GCF_008121235.1. Taxonomy (NCBI): domain Eukaryota; kingdom Metazoa; phylum Arthropoda; class Insecta; order Diptera; family Drosophilidae; genus Drosophila; species Drosophila subobscura. Next base: position 7,070,569 of record NC_048533.1, on the reverse strand, counting down.
TCGCGGTTCTGGGAGCCAACGTTGTGGTCTCGGCGATTAGCAGATCCCCCGTTGCACGCCCAATGATTGGCGGCCGGGGCGCATTCAGCGGACCTACGGCTAACAGCCCCAATGTTGGCGGACCGGTTGCAAGCCTCCACTGACCGTGCTCGTTGTAAGGCTAACCGCGCTCGCTGTAAGGCTTACGCGCTTGCACCCTCTTCGCGATATGCGGATTATCTGCAATTACTGAGATGCTAAGTATCTTTATCGCAATTTTCACTTACTAATCACTGACATCTTCCTTTGAAGGTCTCATCGTTGTTCTTCATTGCTTGTGGTTTGTGGCGTTGGCCTTCGTTTGGTTTGGTTTTACTTGTCGTTGGCGCGTCTTTCCAAAATGGTGTCTATATACCTTATTTGCATGTGTGTGGGTGTCAAGCAGTAGAAAAGTACCTCACAATCCCGACGCAGTTAGGCCGGGCTTGCCCATCACTAATGCGCCTGATAGGTTCACATACAAATTGCGCTACAATTCAAATTGCTTCAGTTATGTTATTTCTTATGGTGTGCTAAAAATTTTTCTATTTAATTAGACAAATATAGAGAATGCAAGAAAAGGTCTGTAAAGTTTTGCTCTTCAATTTCATGTGTGTTTTATCAAATGAATCTTTAATCAACATTTTATCTCTTAATAATTCCGTTAAATTTTTGGCTATTCTGCTCTATTTCTGGAAAAAACTGAGTGAGATAGTTGAGTGAAGTTTTGAGTCAAATAAATATGTTATTGGTATGAAGAAAATGTGTAGTTTTCATGTAGTTACTCTGTAATATAAAAGTAAATTTGTTCATCCCTTCTTTGTTAAAACATTCAAATTGATAATACAGTATTCCATAAATTAGGGATGAAGAGGATTATATGATGAATCGTATAAAATTTAAGTTTTAGCGCTGACAATCCTAACTAGCTGTTAATATTAAATGGAATATCAAAATCGAGGAAAAGCATATAGGATATACGGTATATTTACGATATATTTAGAAAATGAAAAGGTATATTTTAGTATATTTTTCTGCGGTCACACTGGATCGAACACCATACGTGTAATTCTGCCTTCGTCGACGTAGCATTTTTAAAACCCGATCGAAATCGCATTTAGCTAGATTAATTTAAGTAAATACAAACCACAAACCATACAGTCGCAACCATGGGCGTCGCAAGCATGCTGCAAATCGATGAAATGCTGGGCGATTTCAACAGAATGAACAAGCGTCAGGTGAGAGGAGAGCCGCCGCCTTGTCCGGCGACTGTGGCATTGTTGAAAGTGGCATTGTTAACAACGATGCTTCTTGCAGTCCCTGTATCAGGTGCTGAGCTTCGCCATGATCGTCTCGTCGGCCCTGATGATCTGGAAAGGCCTGATGGTGGCCACCGGCAGCGAATCGCCCATTGTGGTGGTGCTCAGTGGCAGCATGGAGCCGGCGTTTCATCGTGGGGACCTGCTCTTCCTCACCAACTACAAGGAGGACCCTGTGCGCGTCGGCGAGATCGTTGTGTTCAAGGTAGAGGGCAGAGACATTCCAATAGTGCATCGCGTGATCAAGCTGCATGAGAAGTAAGTTGTTCAGGCGAGCAGCCACTCCAGGCTTTTGCTACTTTTACTGATGCCAGCTTACTGATGTTTGCAGAGAGGATGGCAGCGTCAAGTTCCTGACCAAGGGTGACAACAACAATGTGGACGACCGAGGCCTGTACGCGCCCAACCAGCTCTGGCTGACCAAAAAGGACATTGTGGGCAGGGCCAGGGGCTTCCTGCCCTACGTGGGCATCATCACCATCTTCATGAACGAGTATCCCAAGGTTAAAGTGAGTGATTGCCTAACAAACCCATCGCCCAAGCGCCCCTTGCTGATCCATCTCTCTCGTTTTCTTCTCTTACAGTGGGCCATTCTCTCAATACTGGCAATATTCGTGCTGCTGCATCGAGAGTAGAGGAGGCGCGTTTATTTATAGGTACAATGTATAAGTAGGATCTGCGCCCAGAATGTGCACAATCTCAATTTCGAGCCTGTTTTGCATTTTTTCATTTGATCAATCCCGCAACGATTTGTCCTTTCCACGGCCCCCCAAACAAAGTCGCCACAAAAGCGAAACAAAACACGTTGTCCGGAGTGTCCGGAGCTGAATTTCAATAAAAAATATAACGATTTTTAATTATGTTTGTAATAACAATTTATTTTGTAGCCTGCTCGAAGCTGAGCAGTTCCTGCTTGAGCCTGCCGCCCCAATGGTACTTGGAGTCTCCATTCTTGGACACAATGCGGTGGCAGGGTATGAGAATAGCCACCTCATTGCGGCCCACTGCACTGGCCAAGGAGCGCACTACCTCGGGGCGACCCATCTGCGTAGCCAGCTGCATGTATGTGTACGTCTGACCACTCTTCACATCCAGCAGGGCAGACCAGACTGCAGTCTCAAACGTCGTTCCAAGGATGGCAACGTCAATCACACATTCCTCGACGTCCTTGCCGCCAGAAAAGAGTTTGTCGCTCCACTTCTGTATGATTGCACTCTCCTTCACCATTTTCGCACCGTGCGAACGTTGAATTGCCTCGCCGAGCGTGTCCTCGTCGTTCTCCATGACGAAATACAGCAGACAAATTGCGTCTTGGGCTTCGCTCTGAACATCGTCCAAGGAAACCACTCCCATTAGCATGCGGCCAAACTTGGTGTCTACGAAGCCATAGCTGATCTGGCGTGGCCTCCTCGACATCATGGTCAAGCGGATCTTTAAATTCTCGGAAAACCACATTTTTTTCCTATTCGAATTAATAGAGAAAAGGCCGGCTTGCAGTGTGAACGCGGAATTATCGATAAGATATACCGCACAGCCCCAAAATATATACCAAAATATACCTATATCACAAAACGTTACGTGAGTGGGAATGGAATGTGTTGTATTTGACAATTTATTGCCTGTAAACCTGTTCTACGGTATGTGCCCCATTTTAATTAACTAATATTAAAATTTCGTTTTAGAGCTGCCTCTCCAACAACAATTCTCAAAAATATGCTGAAATACACCTTTTTTCAAAAATTGCGATACTTTTGTGCGATATTTTGAAAGCGCAATTAGAGCGCGCAATCAAATCTAAATTTATGTTTTATTTGCTGCTGCTGGGTTAGTAGTAGACAAAATATCAAAACATTTTCATATTATCAATGAATGCAATTTTTTGTTAGTTGATGACTAATATTCGATGTAGCCCAAATGGGTATAACCAGAAATGTATTTACCATTTTCTTTTGCTGCCAACTTTTTTTTGTAGCAATCCATAATGTGGCCTTAAAATCGTATCTATCATCCATATGCAAAACTACTTTGGTCAAAAGGTATTTGATGAATTTCCTTTGCCCTCAAAATTACTCATGATATCAAAAAGCGACAAATCCCCGAAAAAATTTTAATTTCCATAAACATGTGATTTTTAGAACTCTAATTGTGTTTTTGTTGAATTAATCCCAAGAAAAGTTATGTCAAAATGATAGATTTGCATGAAATACGTTGACCATGGGACCATACAATTAATCAAGATATAATTCGTTCGCATTTTCCCCACTGGATGTGCCGATAATGCACCGCCATATCTATCCATATCTATGCCTGTTTAGTTCTCGGAAGCTTGATCTCCACCATTGTAATGCCAATCGACAGATGACAATAAATTATGCCATCAATTTGTATCAACAATTGCAATCTGTTTTCGTTTATTGTTTCTTTAAATATATATGTAGATGTACAATTATAATTATATTACAATTAGGACTAGATTAAATATACAAACGTACATACATAAAGATTGTGTCATACCGGTTACACTCTAGAAAAAAACGAATAATAACTCTGATTTGCGACTGAATCTTAAAACTTAGTTAATAAAACTACACTCGTCAGAAATGTGGAGGTGGTACATTAGGGGGATTCTATGCTGTGAAGTTGTATTCTGGGATTTTTTTTCCTTTTGATTTCGGTTGGTGTATTTTTGTCAATTGCTCTGTGTGTCTTCAAGTTTTCAGTTTTATGAATTAAGTATACGTTTTTGTTAACCCTGAGTCAATGTTTAGTGCTAGTCTAGACGAACTTCAGCAGCGGCAATGCGAAAAACTAGTTTAAGTATTTACAGCCACTAGATGAAGATAAATATACATACATATGGCACCTCGATTTCACAAGTTGCTAGCAAAGTTTGATTACCGATTTTGTTTTTATTATTATTATTAATTTGAATTTAGATGAATTTGCGCTACAAATATAACATAATATTTATTTAATTATTGTATTCTCTTATTTAGTTTCTTTATTTATTTTTTCTTTCTATTAATTTATCACAACGAAATGCGTCAACATTTTGGCGACAACAACAACAACAAAAACAACAACAACAGCAGCTAAAACAGCAATAACAATTAAAACAAAGTTCGACCTGAGCAACCCTGAAACGTGTTCAACTCTGCTTGATGGATGCCGTGGTTACCGTTATGCCTGCTGCAGGCAGTTCGTTACTGCTTAGTTCACTGCTTTGCGGTTTCAATTGGAGCTCTGCTTGCTGTTGCTGTTGTTGCTGTTGCTGCTGTTGCTGCTGCTGCGGTGGCTTCTCTGCGAGCACGGGTATGGATGAGTGCTGCGTGAGCATATCCGCCGGGATAAGGCCCTCCTTGACGCGCTTCTTCTGCTTCATGCGGCGATTCTGGAACCAAATCTTCACCTGAAACAAAAAGCGGAGATGCATGAAATTTGTGCTGATAAAAGACTCAATGTAGACTCATTTGTGGAGTACTTTACACACATTTGGAATTAATAGTGGAGCTTTTTAAGTGAAGAACAAATTCTCACCTGCGTTTCATTAAGCTGCAACGTGTTCGCTATTTCGATGCGCCGTGCCCGTGTCAGATACCGATTGAAGTGGAACTCCTTCTCCAGTTCCGTCAGCTGTTTGTTGGTGAAGTTCGTCCTGCCGGAGTTGTTGGTGTTGGTGGAGAGGCTGCAGCTGCTGAGGCCACTGCCGGGCCCATTTCCCATCCCCACGCTAATTCCCATGCCGTTCGGCGCATTGCCCGCGCCTGCATTGTTGGCGGAGAGCATCAGGGAATTCTGCACGGACAGGACGTTGCCGCCAACGACAGGACCATTGGGCACGCCGCCACTCCCACCACCACCGCCACCAGCACCACCAACACCACGGCACATCTCGAGCTGTCCATTCATCTGGTAGTCGTGGTGCATGTTTGCAATGCTGTTGGCAGGTAGTTTTGGTGCTGCAAAGAGAGACAACAAGAGAAGATAAGATTTTGTTTTCTGCTGCGGTTGGAGGCGAACGATCCCCTGGCGTTGATCTTTAGCTGTCGCAGCTAATCATTGTGAGAGTTCTCCCTCTCGGTTGACTTTCTGCATTGTTGTCGTGATTTTGCATTTTATTCATAATTTGACATGCGCCCCGTGGCTAAAGCCGACGATGATGAAACCGATTCCCAATGCCTTTCCATAGAAGGATTTCGTGCGCCCAATAGGTTTGTTTGAAAATATTGGGATTATCCTGACAGCGGGCATTCATTCGTTTCCTAATTCTGACTTTGACTCTAATTCGGACTCTGTTTTGTGGGTGGTTCAGGAACTATGATATTTGTGGGCCCGTCAAGGATTTGCTCATGATCTTTTTGCCAATGTTTGTTGTGGTTTCTTTTGGTTGGACTGTCCGGAATTGTCTTGGAGATATGCTGAGTGCGGTTTGGGCAAGCGGATAATTGAATTTATTGGAATTCTAGAGATTTTCCTTAAGCTGTTAATACTTTGTAAGTTGTAATGTATTTGATGAGACGTTAAGATCATAAATATTGTACCGGAAAATAGTAATTTACGGATGATCTTCAAACTGTTTGTAATCGAAGGGTAGAATTTATACTCCGAGAGGCAAGTGACATATTTTTCTCTATTAAATGAGATATTTTGTACCTATTATAAACCCCTTAGAAGGCATCCCCAGTGGCTCATAAAAAACCTTTTCACACAATCATAAATCTAAATGAAAGTTTCATTCAGCATAAATCAATTAATAAGCAGTGACTTGAGGTGTTTCATTTGCAGCTCGATGATGTTGATTAACCTTCCTTCAAGTTGAAAGAAGCCGTCGTCGTCGTCGTCGTCGTCTAGTGGTCATTCATGCTCGTATTAATATTACTTGAATCCATTTAACATTTAGTTATCGAATTGGTGCTACCAATTTTTAGGCAATTGGTCTTTCGTACAGCCATAAATCAAACCCCAACGACATACAATAAATAAGGTTTCCAATCCATACGACCTCAGGCGAAATGACTGATGAATTTATGACACTCAACTGGTGCTGCTGCTCCTACTCCCAATAGTATACATTTTGGCATCCAGATGGAATCCGCACACAGTAGCCGGTTGCGCACCTTTCGAGGATTTGTGGCCTGTTTGCCAGGGGGATTGGATCGATAAGTGGCCACCGAATTAAAGTCGAAGTCGAAGTCGCAGTCGGGGCTGAAGCTGAAAACTCCTCGCCTGCTATCGTAATGCACACAGGAATGTCTAAGAAAACAAGCCCAAGGATTACGGCGGTGAGTGGCTTGGGCTACATTTGAATTTTCCAGCAAACAGACAAACAAACCCGAGCGGCGCGCCGGCAGTTGCAGTTGCAGTGGCAGTGACAGTAGTGGCTGTGGCAGTGTCAGTTGGAACTTACGAGTACTACTACTGCATTCCGGTTATCAATATGGATGGCAGCTCCGGCTGCCGCCAATCAATGCACAGTGGAACGAATCGCGGAAGAGCACAGAAGTTCAAAGGATGTGGAAAATATTAACATAAAGTACTGAGGGTTCGATTGCACCCATTGATCCTTCCAAGTTTTGTTCTCAATTTGTATTTTCATAGCTTGAAGATCGTCTTCGTTGACCCGTAACACTAACCATAACTTTTATGCCACTGTGGCGCCCTGTTCGTGCCACTGCTGCTGCTGCTGCCGCTGGTGTCGCTCGGGTTGTCAAACATGTCGCGGCCAGTTGGCGGCACTGTCGCTTTTGTCCGGCGCCAAACGATATCTACTTTGTAATATTAGTTTTAGAGAGCATTATCGGGGGATCGCTTCCACTTCAATGCTCCGAGCGCGACGTGAGGCGATGTTAGGCGAGGCGAGGCGAGGCGAGAGGTGTGGATGGGACTCTGGCGACTGCTGACAGAGAGGTGGAAAAGTAGGGAAAACTCAGCCCCTCGGCCAACAAAACCCAACCCAACCCTTCCCTGCTGAAGGCCATCTCCTCTCGGCTGGGCGGAAAGAGGTAGTGGGGGTGGTGGTGCTGGTGGTGGCACCATGGCGCTTAAGCTTAAGAGTGACACTGTTGACAATCAATGCAAACAGCAAAGAGGCGCTGCAGCAGAGAGAGTGAGAGACAGAGAGAGAGAGAGAGAGAGGGTTGCGGGAGTGCAACGGCTAGGGGCGCCACCCAGAGTCAATGTAATTTGATAACATCTCAACTAGCGGTAATTACAATTGCAGGTTTAAGCCAGTCAGTCACTCAGTCCAACGTCTGTTGACTTTTCTCGTGTGAAAAGTGCATGTCTGAATGGGGAAAAATCTGGGGAAAATACAATCAACATTGATTGTTTTCAATTGACTCAAAGAAAGTGTTTATTATGTGGAAAATATTCATATATTTTGGGTGTTCAAATTGGGGAGGAAATAAGTAAGTTTGTGTGGAGAAGTCAACTCAATGCTGGACATTTAATATATCAATTTAATTCTATTAAAATGATCCTAAAAACAGTTCTTATTTTTGATAAATGCAGATATCTCATAATTAGTTATTCCTAATCCAGTAACACATTTCAGAAATTTTCGAATGCCGCTTTATACAAAATTGCACTTGAAATACTCCAAACTTTGTCCTTGAATTCTGCCTTACCCAAACACTTCCCCATTCTCATGAGTCATGAGGCAAGCGTGCAAGCGGCCATTTTGATACGAAAGATATTATGATATTATCAGTTCTATTATGTAGGCGCCACTGCCACTTTACAGAGATCCCCCGGCACACAAACACACACACACACACATACAGTTACACAGTGGTGGACAATCTGTGTGGCATTACAAGGGGTAAGTTTTGGGGCGATTAAATGGGGGACTGACTGCGAACTGGAGACCATGCCAGACCGTAGACCGAAGACCGAAGACCGAAGTGCGACATGCGTTGTCTGGGCAACGGCTCAATTGATAATAATATTTAATTCGAGTGCAAATAGAAAATTATATTTCAATTAAAAGTAAATTGTTTTAATTGTTGATTAAACACTCGTCCGTCCAACATCAACGTCGTCATGTGGCAAAAAGAAAAGCACTTTCGAGAACTAGTACATAATTTCTTGGCAGTCCATAAGCATTAAGTGGGAGCTCCATAAAAGTGCACACAAAATGCTGACCAAAAACTGCTGACGATCGGTGGTTTTAGTGACGATTTGATTGATCACCTGAAGGTAATTTATGGCCCCCAAACGGAAAGAACTCAGACATCGATTTGAGTGGAACTATGGCCAATAATATTTTGCAATCAATGGAACATATTTGTACTTTGTTTTACTTGGGACAGATGTTCGGGTTCACTGCCCAGAGGTCAGTCCGAACTAATTGGGTTGTTTTGGGAATCTCAGCAGAGCAGCGGAAACAAAACCCTCACGAGGGTGGAGAAGAGAAGGGTTTGCCCCTCGGCTAATTAAGGACAGTCAACACTCTGGCTTTGCGCTGGCATTTCACTGTCTGTCTGTCTGTCGCTCCGTCTCTCTGTCTGTGTGTCCAGGCACGGGCCTGACTTGACTAAAATGCCATATAATCCCATCGAAAATCCCATCCATGGGCCGTGTCCATTCAGTCTGTCAGTTTTATTGGCTGCCTGTCAACTCGTGACTCTTTCCACATGTCATGCGATGATGCAGTCGTATCTACATTTCAAACATGAAATGCACAAAATACCAAAATTCTTATAATTGTACAAGTATATCTACATATCATCTCAAATCCCAAAACACAAAAACCAAAACCAAAACGTAACAAAGGAGAAGTCAAGTTTTTCCAGCTTAATTGAAAGTTTTTTCGTGGTTACGGGGCATAACCAGACATCCCGCGGCTTATTAGTCACGATGTCTAACACACATGGAAATTGTTTAACAAAGGTTTTCGAAATTATACAACAACACCAAAGAAGTGTACCCAAAAAAGAAACAGAAAGCTGTGTGATTCATAGGCTGCCAGAGGTAGATGTCCAGGTACCCTTTTGGGGGAATTTGTTTCAAATGGCGCCTGTTAAGCCTGTTAACTGTATCGTCTCCTGTCTCTTCTGTCTGTCCGTCTGTCTATTCCGGAAGAACTTATCATACATAGATCATCTTCTGTTTGAGTTGTTCGTGTGTGTGCGTCTGTCCCTCAATCCGTTTGTTTGCCATTGGAAAATTATGTCGCTGTCGTCACAAAACTCTGAGCTCGATTTAAATATTTACACAGCCACGAACGAGTGTGCACATATTTGTGCTATCTTAATAGCTATATTTTGGCTACTGTTTTTCTTTATTTTACTTTTATTTTTGTGTGTAGATTACGCTGAATTCCAGTAGCGAAGTCCCGAAAATCAAAATCGACAGCATTATTTGTTCTACATTTTATTTTATTTATTTTTTGGCGATAAGAAATTGCCCAACATGTGGTCAGAGAGAGGGAGGGAGAAGTAGGGGAGTGGGAGTGCTAGATGAGAGCAAATTGAATTAAATGTGTTGGTTGGAGTACGATGTGATTATGATATCTATGCGATTAGGTTTTCATGGTGATTATTTCTTGGGTGTTTTCCGTACATTCTGTGAATTAAAAGGAATAACATATTGTCCCTCAATACCCTATTAAAATAGGTTAGTGTAATGTAGGTCCGCCTATGACAATGTTCGTGGAGATTATCTGCAAACGTTTTGTAGATAATTTTACAGTCTGAAGTACCTTTCTTCCTCTCCGTGCCGATAAGACTGACAACATTTCCGATTAACAATTATTATTTTGTTAAGTTCTAATTTCTGTTGTTGGGGTGGCTAGTTATATTTATAATTCAAGCAAACCGCTCGTAGCTCGTATTAATAGAACTGACTAACTGCTCGTACAAATTCGGGTCTCAAATAAGGAGGGTGTTGTGGCGAGGAGAGGTGAGGCAAGTCGGGTGGCAGCTAGAGGGTTAGTTTTTCCATGTCTGTTTGTATCCGAGGTACAGCTGCCTGTTTGTGTTAATTCAATTCAATGGCAGCAGCAGCAGCGGAAAAAAGAAGTAAAATCTTAATTCGAATAATACATTCTGACAAGATGACGGATCACCCAACGAAAATGCACAGGCACACACTCGCACACACACATGGCCATAGATGTTCATAGTTTCCCTTTTTTTTCTTTTTTTCTTTTTGTTATTTGTGCTCGTGTATATAGGGAATATATACACGCTGAAGAGCTGTTGAAATAAGGGTGTTCGATAGAAGCTAAGAAAAGGGAATCAATGTGTATACAAATGGCGACCAAATGCCAAAAAAATGTGGGCTATATACCACTATATACAAGACTTTATATGTAAGGTATGTGTATACCCATGAGAGTGTGTTCCTTTGTGCGTGCCAATGGCTGACAGTCAACACTTTGAGTGGCTCCACTTGACATGGGCCCTACTCCAAAACCCAACCTCTTTTTCCCTCCTTTGATGATTTAATTCAATTAATGCCTCAGTCCTGACACGATATACATACATATGTATATGTATGTATGTATGTGTGTATCCCCAAGTATTTGCAAATTAAAATGTCAACCAAACAAATTTCAAAACATTTTGCCACTCGAGTGGAAGGCAGCAGCAGCAGCAGCAGCACAAAAAACGAAGGCTGCTTTTGGTCCTTTAAAATATTTTTTCGACAATGATGCTAATGTCATCATCAATCTTCGTGCCCGCCGTGGAAATTCCTGTAGACAAGACGCGAGCCTCAGACTGTCGACTGTCGCCTTCAATATCTTGACTTTGCTTCGTAGGCCTCAGGTTTGCTTTCGGCTTTCAGTTTTCCCAATCTCCCAACCCCCCCAAACCAGGCAAAGAAATACAATTTTCATTAGACAAATTAACAAAATTTTACCGACTGGTGTTTAGTGGCGGGGGGACTGGTGCTCCAGGGGGGAGCGGGAGCGGCGACAGGCGGCATTAGCCAAACTGGCAACTTGACTTGTTTACACGAGATAATTTCAATATAATAAATCATTATTTTCCTCTCTTTTTCGCCACAGAATATCGAAAATTTCAAGAATTATATTTTCGTGTGTATTTTTGTCGGTCGGCCGTGTTGTCCTTGGATTTTGCCTGTCAAATGAAAGTGTTACGAGGCTTAGGCATTATTTGGGCACAAATCCATGACTCATTGGGTTCAAAGTTCCCAAATTTAATTTCAACAAAAATCAAAGACTGAAGAGGAATTTTAGAGAATTTTTCTAAAGAAGAAATCGCTAGAAATCCTACCCCAATAACCCTGAACCCACTCGCTTCAGTTGTACCCATTAAAATCTAATCGAATTCCGTAACTCAAGTAAAATCTTTTCCATCTAAACTAAGCCTGTATGGTGTAATTAAACTAATACTTAAAGCCAGCTGCCCTGCCCCTAAAGCTAGTGCCTAAAGATAGATAGGATACATCCATCAATTGGCCCCAATTGAGGCGAAACGAAACGGAAAAGTAAAAACCGAGTGAAATAATTCAAAGTAGCGCGTGTCGCCGTGCAAGTTGAAGTTCAGGCGTTCATGGCTAATACCTGGCCGGCCACTAGAATGTCCACTTTAAAGCCGCCCGCTGTCCATTGTCCGTTATCGGAGCGCAGCGGAGAGAGGAGTGCCAGTGGCGGAGGCACCGCTGATATCGCCAGAAAGAAAACCAGAGCATAGCGGGAGCAACAGCAGCAGCAGCAGCAACAGTCGAGTGAAACAATGATAAAATACCAACAAAGAAACTTCAAATTGACAGCTTTCGTTTACCATTTTATCTACTGTTCACTCGCTCCAAAAATGTTCGGGGGGAATGAAATCACCTTCACAGAAAACGAGACAATTGTCGAGCTCTGGGGCTCAGAGGAGTCCGAGGCGGTCCCTTTGATTCGCAGATCAATTGCTAAATGCGTGTGCTTTATGGAGTCCAGAGTCGAGGGTCTCTCCCCCTTGAACCAACGATTCAAAGACCCGCACCGCAATACCTCATAGAGAGCAAAAGTTTTCATTGGCCGAGACAGTTGTCTCGGTTCGTTTTGGCCGTAAATGATTTTTTTGGGAACAGCTTAAATTGTTCGCCCCTACTACTGTTTGTCTCTCGTCAAATGATTCATTATGTCGCAAAGTATTTTGTTTATGTCGGGATCTTACAACGAAACTCCATTTGAATAGCGTGTTACCCCTCGAAAAAACCGACTCTTGGATCGGTGTGGAATGTTGGTTGCATGCTAAAATGATCTATAAATATCTGATTGATTCTATTTCTGGAACGCTTTCAATTGCGGAACTCTTCTGCACTACCGGATGTTATAAATCTTATAATAATTTTAATCAATCCACACGTCGTGCTGTATCTTGCAGTTCCACTAATTCCACTTGAAATTTGAGTTTTATTTTTAGTAGAAATGCTTTAAAAATAACATTTATATTTGGTCAAACCATTACCATAGCAAATCGCGCCACAAATAAATCACACTCAATTAGTTCTGCCCATTGATAACCCTATCAGTGCAGGAGAAACTCAACGCCCAACGAAAATCCATGATGACTTTGTGCAATTTTGCTGAAAACAAAAAGATATTGAACCACATTTATCGACGATATCGCATGGCTGAGGGGCTCAACTGAGCGAGGGGGGAGCTGAGTGTGTTTGTGCTTGTGTCACAGCACGTAACGCGATACTTATATAATTTACTAAATTATACACTTGAAAAGTATTAAGGCGTCCAGGGAAGCAAAGGAAACGAAGAAAATGTGGAACGCAGCAGCGCCATGGATATGGCGGACCTTGGACGAATGCAAACACCAGATAAGATATCCGTATCCTCCGCATTTGGCGCACTGTTCTGTTTGCACCAAATGTCCATTCAAGGCAAACATTTTTATATAGATATTGTGGTTAATATTACACAACAGGCGGAGGCACCCCGAAAGGCAGGACGAAGACAGAGCGCACCCTTGAACGGGCTAGGACGAGGGATATCCTTTAATGCAGTGAGCAGTGAGGGGCCTTTGGTGGTTGAGGTACGTTAAATTCGATAACTGAATTTTATTTTACTTTATTTTTGGGAGCAGTTCTCTCGCAGTTCTCTCTATCCCTCGCTGGCTGTCACGCAGACTGGACTAATGTGCTTCTCATGTTGTCTCCGGCAAACTCCAGCGACCGGACTGGACTCAGACTTTATGAAAACTGACATTTTAGGTGTGTAAATGTCACTGCGGTACGTCAGGAGATGGAGACAGAAGGTCGGGTAATACAGGGAGATGGGGAGAGCGGGTCGGGCACTACTGGGAGATGGGGCCTCACGAGATGCAGAGCGGATCACTGTGAGCCCGTTCCCACTTAAGTGGTAATTAATGTAAGTACTGCCCAAAGCTTATCACCTAACAAATCGAATCCAAACGAGTCAAAGGCCAAGGCTAGGCGGCTCCTTCGGGTTCTTAGATTTCTCGTTGACCCCCAGAAAAAAGTGGAGAAAACCCCGAAGCAGACAGAGGGAAAGAAATTTAATAATACGCTTTCAAAAATGTTAACTCAGCGCGCGCCAGCGAACAAAATTTGTCACGACACATGCCATACATTTTTGTGTGTGGGTCCGTCCAGCTTGTTATGTTTTTTGGTAGAGTTTGGAGGAGGTTTGGGCTTAGAGATGGTAGCGTGAGGAGGTTGTTAGGAATTGTTAGGAATTGATATGATGTTAGAAACTCTTCTAGGTACGCTATCAAACGTTTTTAGATGCACATGGGAGTATATTTTAATTTTATTGCAGAAGAACCAAATTAAAAACTAAGAATGCGATGGGTTAAATAGTCTTCTAAGCTTGGTACACAGCATAATAAGTCCCCTGAAGATAACCCTAACTTGTGGCTTTACAGATCTCTGTACTGTTCCAATAACTATCGCACACTCCATGGAGCGCACTCACGCTGCCATCTCTGTGGCAGCGGGCTAACCCAAAGTCTGTGACGGACCCCGGCTCTGACGATGACGGTGACAGACAGGCGGGCGGGTCGGATCGGGTCGGGTCTCGGCTCAAGTCTGGCCTCAGTTCTGTTGGGTTCGTTTTGGTTTTGGTTTGGGCAAGCGTTTGATCTTATCTCGAATTCCTGGTGGTCACTTTTCTATCCACAATATCATTTCATTTAAATAGTCTGCCTCTGTAGCGGGGTTCTCATTTGTTTTGTGTGTTTTTTATATGAGAGCGTATATTTCTTAGTTTACCAATTTTTGGTGTGTGTTTTGAAATGAACGTAATTAATTCATTTCGTTTTCATTGTGGCACATTCGTCGCTCTTTGGGTCGCGTGTTGGTGTCAAGAAATATCAAAACATCACATCAAATAAATGTTGAATATCCCCCAAAGCGAAGGTCCGTCCCCTCTGTCCGATGGTCCTCCCAATGGTCCGCCTTCAGTGGCCCATAAAACTAACACCTTTTGCAACCTTTTGGCCAAAAGTTGTTCTCCGTTTTCTCTGTTTCCCCCATGCCTCCCAGACCAACATTTATGGTAATTCGAGTTTCCTTCACTTTTGTCAGCTCTTTTCATATTTCATATTTTCCTTTTCGTAACCTCGCGTGTCGACCTTCCCCCGCCCCGTCCTGTGTGGATACAAAATACAGCTACAAAGTGGTAGATCGTTTAAAAAACAATAAAACACGAACAGAACTTCTATTCTGCGAGGCATTAATTAAATTGTTCTACCAAAACAAGGCTGGTTACTCCTCTCTCTCTTGGAACTTTTCAATTATGTTTGTTTTGGAAAGCCATCAAAAGCCTAATAAATGTAAACAAAATTATTACGAGGCGTAGTCGTAAAAAGTTTGTCGAATTGTGGGGGCAGATACATAGTTGGGGAGATACTTAGAAAGCGAAATTTATGGGATATAAAAAAGAATAAGTGTTATAAAGGAACAGCACTTGAAGTGATATTTCCATTTCGGGAAACCATTTAATGGGAAGCTTCTACAAATCAGGCATTAGCTGGGAAGTCTTACTACAAATATTTGCATCTACCACTCCCCTCATAAGAGTATCTAGAATTCTACCTTGTGTTATTCCCCGCGAAATCTCACACATTTCGCATACTAAGTTGGTGTTCTCATAGAACCGTTGAACTACTTCAACCCTGACACCCAAATGATGGATAAGTTTTCGCTGCTTTGCCGTGGATTCCTCTTTCTATATATTTTTGCTAATTTTAGTTTTATCTAGGTGTCATCACAATCTTGTCAAGCAGCGGTTGAATATTTGGAGAGTTTTCACATTGATTGATCTTGTCTACCACCCCCCAAAAAAAAGTGTCCAACGTTAGACCTGGGATGTGGCAAGAAGTGCCTGGGTTGAATTTAGCCAATGACAAATCCCAGCATAAATTGCCATTAATCTTTATCCCAACGGGAGAGAGAGAGAACAAATCGAGTAGCTTCCCGCCACAATTGATCTTCGATGCCGTGGTCTGGTTATTGAAAAATGCTGATTAACACATTAGAGAACTCTTTGAATTGAAATAAGACTGGTCAGGGCAACCCCACATACAACCCCATCTACCAAATACGAATACGAGCTCATATGTATATGTATTCACGAGTACGTACGAGTATGTCTTGAGTGCGTGAATGCCAATATGTCGAATGCTACCATTTATAACCATGATTGCTGATTATGCTGTTTCCCTGCCTGAAAATGGATGACATGACAGATGGACCCAAGCATGTGCGCTCACAGCCAGAGATCGGATCCGATCCAGGCACCATCCAGCATCCAGTATGCCAGCATCCAGCAACCAGCAACCAGAGATTCCAGCGGAGCGGCTCTGATGGTGCGGGACGGACGGTGGGCAGATCATTGCTCAGTGACAGTTCGGTTGCAGTGAAGCTCAAACGAGAAACTCTTATTTAAATAATCATTTTTTCTGACAGCCAACTTGACTTCCAGATCGGCATGCCGAGAGAACCAGCGGCATCATCCTCCTCAGCATCCAACCCTCCCCCCGTTGCCGTTGCCGTTGCAGTTGCCGTCGCGTTGCAAGTTTCATTCTTGATTCGAGCTGCATCTCGTTGGACTCTGGCTGCACGCTTTAATTGTTTGTTTGACTTGCGGTCGCCTCTGCCCCCCAGTCACAGCCCCATCTCCATGCAGCCTTCCCTTCCAATCCCTCCTCTCCTAAGCGCCTCTCGTTCCACTTGCACGCGTCATTCTTGGGCCCTTTGGAACGTATTTGGGTCTCGTTTTGGGTGCGGCGCGTGGGGATCTGGGATCTCAGATCAGTTCGGTTCGGTACGGTACGGATCGGATCGCGTTTTGGGGCTGAGGTGAGGGGTTTTCTGGGGATCTCTGGCGTCGTTTAATTGAAAACGATGCATGTAAATGACACTTTTCAGCATTAATAAGCAAATATTTGTATGATTATTGGTGTAGCTGAGGGATTAACGTTTGAACTGTAAGTGGTTGGACGCTTGATACTCCGATATCTCCGATCAGCGTCAGTTGTGCAACATTGTGTCACGAACAGGTTAAGTGCATTATAAGCGCAGAGAGAAACCTAAATGGGTTAACAGGTTATATTGGAAGTTATCTAGAGTAACTATAGAGGAATTGGACCCGCAGAAGCTTGACCTCAAATATGCTACAAAAATGATTTAAAATTCCTTTATTCAAATGCAAATAATTCAACAATGTTTCAGGGTGAGCAAATAACTCGAAGATAATACCTCAATTTTTATTGATTTGCTGTGACCTCTCTTCGGAGTAAACGTATAGCCAATTAACAGCTTAACCACTTTATAAAATTACTCGTTTCTTCACTGCTTCTGTTGCTTAATATTTATTTATATCTGATATTTTATTTTTCGAGTGGTTTATCAACGCAAATAAGTATATTCTCTTAGCTGGCTAATTCCCAGATACAAAACTCCGCTCGGCGAAATGTGACAAGTGACAACCTGACTGACTGCACAGGCATTGACAAAATTATCTGAAATATGCAAGAAAAATGCCAAAACGCGACCCAAAGGAGAGGCCAAGAGAACGGCTAAAATTATGAGTGGAGGAGAGTGAGGGCCAGCCGGGGGGAAGATGCAGAGTTGAAGTTCTGCTTGGAGAGAGGTAAGCGAAATCTTTGGCATTTGAAGAGACATTCTTATTTTTAGGTGACATGCCCTCGGTTGGACGTCTGACTGACGCACCAGAAAGTTATTGTCTCTGTTGGTGCCATTTAACACACTGAATAATGCTGTTGGATTGTTTAATACCCAGCAGTTCTAGAATCTATGCTATTTAATACAGGAAATCCTGAACTCTGAGGACAAACATATGCAGCTTTATTCCACATTAATCCGATTTGTCCCAACATTTTGTGCTTATTGGTTGCTCCTTGTTACGATGATAATAAAATAATAATTACAGGGTATCTGAAACTCCAAATACTCCATTATATCATTCCCCCGTTCTTGTTGTTGTTCTTATTCTTCTTTTTGTTTCTCTTGTTGCTGTTGTTCGTGTATATCTGAGCTGTCAATCAGTTTTGAAAGTCATCGTTTTATGATATTTGAATTTTATTTCATTTTATTTTCTACCCTTTAGGAATTGTTTGCTTATGTTTGAGTTTGTCTGTGTTGTTGCTGTGTCCCAGCTTGATTAGCTTAATATATTCATTTAGCTGTTGGCTCTGGTCTGTGATCTATTGAGCGAATCATTCGAGTTGACTTCCCCACGAATGTATCCGTCTGTCCGCTCTGCAATGTGGCAATTAGCCAAGTATGCAGTTCTCAAATTGCCCCCGGGGTTACCTAATGAGCGGTTGTCACACATTTACTAGACTGTTCGTGTGTGGGAGATGTGACAAGAGATTGAGAATGTTTCTAAGCTATGAAATAGCAAAGTTGTGGTCTGCCAATTCTTATCCCTAAACTCACCTT
This sequence comes from Drosophila subobscura, assembly GCF_008121235.1. NCBI lineage: Eukaryota > Metazoa > Arthropoda > Insecta > Diptera > Drosophilidae > Drosophila > Drosophila subobscura. The sequence goes on along the minus strand of NC_048533.1, from coordinate 7,052,333 downwards.
GTGGCTTGGGAACATTCCGCTTGAGTTGCATCCACTTGTAGGTGGGAATGCTGGCCGAGTGATTTGGCGATTTTGATTGTGCGCTCGCTGTGTGCGTGCCATTCGAGGCGGAGGCTGTCGATGAGGATGTGGAGCTGCCAGGTGAGATGACACCCCCGCGCTGGTGTCGCGACAGGCCGCCATTCGGCGACACCGAATGTTGCTGCTGTTGCTGTTGCTGCTGCTGCTGCTGTTGGGATGTTGCCTGCGTCACCGGCGACTGATTCTGTGGATTCGCATGTTGCTGCTGCTGCTGCTGCTGGAGCTGGTGTTGCTGGTGGGTGTTTGTGGCAAGATTGGCCAAATGGCCGTGGGCTAATCCATGATGCATGTGGGCATGCATGCCCAGGGAGTCCATCGTTAGACTGGCATCCAGGGCATAGCCACCCGCCAAGTGCTGCTGGTGGTGCCACATCTGCGACTGCGTGGCCTGCTGCATCATGGGATCCTGCTCCTCCAGTATCAGGCCAGGCCCGTAGCTGGCATGCAGCACGGCGGCATACTTCTCCTCGATCTGTCCGGCATAGCCGTGGGCCTGTGCCTGGGCCTGAGCCTGCGCCTGCACGGGATTGTACATGCAGTCCAGATTGGTGTACATCATCCCGTTCTCGGAGCTGATGATGGGCGCATGGGCGTGGGCATCGATCCCTGGCTGCTGTTGCTGCTGCTGCTGCAGCTGCTGGGGATTTGTGGCACTTGCAGCGGTCACAGGTGAGTTGTTGGTGGGCGGCGGAACAGTGGCCACCGCGGCGGTGGCGTAGTAGGAGTGCACCGAATCGCTTTCGTAGTAGGAGTCCGTCGGCGAGTGGCTGGTGGGATGCAGAGGTGTGCCTGGATTTCCGGTGGCCGTGCTCGTCGTGATCCCATACTCCGCCGCACTGGGGCTGAACAGGTGCGAGTGGGGGTAGAGCTGCTGCTGCTGCTGCTGTTGCTGCTGCGGTGGCGGAGGCTGTGGCTGCGTCTGTGGCACCTGGTGGCCCACTGCTGCTCCTCCTGCCCCAACCTGGGGCGGCGGAGTCAGCTGTGCCTGCTGCTGGGGATAATAGCTGCCGGGGGAGCTGCTCTCGTAGCCATTATACGTGAGGGCATGCTGCTGCTGCTGCTGCTGTTGCAATTGCAATTGCTGCTGCTGCAACTGCTGTTGGTGTTGCAAGTGATGCTGGTGCTGGTGCGGTGCAAAGTAGCTGCTGGCATTGCTGCTGGCGGTTACGCTGTTGCTGCTGCTGCTGCTGGTGGTGGTGCCTCCATAGCCGTCGTAGACATTGGCATGTGGGTGGGGATGGTGGTGCGGATGATTGCCGTACATGCTGCTTACGTCCATCATATTGTCCAGCAGGAACCACACTTGCCTCTAGCCTCGACTGGAGTTTGTTCTCAATGACTCTATCCGCTATCCTTGAGCCTCAGGACTGGAGTCCGTGTTCTCTCTATCAATGGTCTGATTATCACTTCACTCTTTCACTGGGAGGCACTCACACAAATCGGCAATAATACGCGACGGTTAACGGCTATTCTATATCTTCTATCCGAACCACTATCGAAACACAAACCCCGAACGACGACGACGACGCGCTTACCGACTGCTCAGTTCAAATATTTTCTTTAGACTGGCTCGTACTGGCCCGGATCTGGTCGGTCTGGTCTCGGTCGCAAATCAACCCACAGACCGATTGCACAGGCCACGCCTTCAGCTCTGACTGTACTGTTGTCCTGCTTACACCTGTGGCCACTGTATGGCCGTAGGTATGGTTGTTTCGCTCGCTCTCTGTTATGTACTCGAATGTCTTCCCTTATCAGTGGCCGGGCGGGGGTTGTTAGTCATACCGGTTCTCGTCTCTGTTGCTGTTTCCATTTAGATTTTCTTGTTTTTCGCTTTGTGTGTTTTTATTAATTTTTTGCTACTCAGGAGCGGATTGGATTGGACATGAGATGGTGGAACTATTGGAGGAGCACGGGAATTATGTAATAAATAATACTTATGTATGTGTGGTAGGAATTATTTCGAAACTTAGAACATTTATTGCCCACAGATATAGTTTTAAGAATTAAACATCAGGCCAATACTTTTTGATTTATTTTTATTAGTGTAAAGCAATTCAAAATCTCAAAACAAATTGGATTATTTATAATTGTATTTAACTAAGGAAATACTAGTTTTAATGAGGAAATTATTTTAACTTTAGAAACCCAAAACAAATACCATTGAATACCAGACGCAAGACAACTTTTGAGTGGTCTAAAATTAAATTGAAATCACCTGAAAACCAAAAAACATAATTGAATGATCATTTCCCAACAAACCGCCCCCTTTGGGCCCTGCTGTGTGTGCTAATGCTAATCCGCTCCTGCCGCCCGCTGATATTAGAGGTAACGCCCATGTCCATGCTCATGTCGACGTCTTGTTTTAACTGGAAACCCAATGTTCTTTATTAGTTTTGTGGTTTTGGCACGTTTTAGCACCTCGCACGAAATTCCCAAATGAATTGACGGGCAGGTACGTACTCACTCGTACGTAGAAGAGAAGTTTTGTGACCAGCTAGGGGATTGGGAAGGGGATTGATAACTAGCAGGGAGAAGGCCTGGGACTGGGACTAAGACTGGTTATGGGAGGAGCTGCTGCTAAACGGATGCTGACTGAGGCAGCTGTCAATCGTCATTTGCACATATGACAGCTCATCTATGGAGACGAACGACACTGGAATTTAAATCGTCGTCGAACGACAACGACTCTCCTGACTTTATCTCTGTTTCAGACTTTGACTGCGTTGACTCTCCGACTGTGACTTCGACTCTGACTCTGACTCAGTGGGATGCAATTCGTAGGCGCCCCCTACGAGTTATCCCCGAGTGTCCGTCCGTCCGTCCGTCCATCCATCCGTTCGTCCGTCCATGCCCCGTGTCCGTGTCTGTCACTTTGCCAGAGATAGAGATACAACATTCAGATATCTTCATGCACCTTTCACGCACAATGCATCATCTTTGGCTGTCTGGAGGAAAACTTTGTTGTTTCCTTTTTTTTTGGTTTGGTTTTGTTTTTTCCTCCCTCTTTTTTTTGTACAAGTTGATTGACATTTTCACAAGTTTTTGTCTCTACACTGGCAGCAGTGGCATGGGGCAGGGGAAGGACTGTGGAGTGTTGGCCATGCCAACTCCTGTCTCAGTGGCATTCCCTTCGTCCTGTTTCGGCTGTTTCGGCCCAAACGCTCCAAGGTGATTCGTTATATTTTTCGGACAGCAGCAATTAATAGTAACAGGATGTGTGTGAGTGTCTTTCCATATACTACTCGCACTATGCACACCACTTACCTCGGCCCAATCCCAATCCCAAAACTGAAACTGTCCCACATGGCCAAAACGAACAACAGCCAGCACAGGACAACACCAATCTACAGAAGAGGGATATCCGTGTTAGGGCTTGGGGTTGGTGTGGCTGCTGCTCGACAGTTTGCGAAATAGTTTGAGTTTTCCATTTGGTATACATCCCATCTTTGTTTTCATAAATAAAGTTGTTGAATAAATGGAAATATAGTTCGGGGATATCAACCAATATGTCCTGAACTAACCAAAATAGAAGAACCAACTGGGATCAATGGAGCGGCTGTTTAATATCAATGAAATTCAACTCCAGACGGCTATATAATTTGAGGATCTTCTGCAGCAATTAAAGGTCTCTTAATGCAGTAGTATTTGCCTGTATGATACTTATCCTATTTATCCTTTGGGTATTGGGTTTCCCAAGAATCTTTCTCTATGTTCTCGTAACTATGTGTTAAATATCTTATCAAATCTATGTGGATTTATGTTACAATTATTTCTTATTTGCTGAATACTCTTATCGGTTAAAAGTACACTTAAGTAATTATTTAAGTTTGGATATATGTACATTTATTTTATTTTTATTTTTATATTTTTACAGAGTTAGCCACATTTTTACAGACTTTATGCGAACTGCAACACGTGCCTGAAAGCTCTAGGAACGTTTGGACATCCTTGTAGCTGCTTGACTTAAATTCATAGACTTCATGCAACTAGAAATGGGTCAAAGATTTAGCATACGCCTCATAGATCATCTGACGAATGTGTGTTAAATCAATTTATACTTAATCCCATACGCTTAGTTTAATGATTTAATTTGAGTACACATGTCTAGTCAAGTGGTGCTATAAAGCATTTCCAATTAGGACTTTCGTGGGATTTGTTAGTCGCGCCATTAATGTCTTTTTAGCGCCATGGAAGCCGTCGGAAGACGGAAGATATATGGGCTAGATGACGGCCTCTGGAGGCGTCAAACCCGGCTACAAACCTAAACCTGACGCCAGGTTGATGGGGCGCCGCTGTTAAAGTTCCACAACCAGAAAAAAACTTCAACTGCCGTCGTTCATGTCGATTCTTGTTACAAAGCTTCAGTGTCTCCACACGGCAGCCCAGCCCATATCTGTCCATCGTTCGCTGTCCACTGTCCACTGTCCGAGTGGTGTCCGTCCCGGGGACTGAGACGTGACGTGACGAGTAACTGGCGTAATTGGCGCTGCACAAATTGATGGATTGCCCGGCGCCGACTGTCACCGCTCCAAGAACAAAACTTGGCGGTATTTTTGGGGTTTCTCTTTGTAATTTTTTTTGGGTAAATCGATATTTGTGCCATTTTTTATTCGGTCTTGTGCAGCTTTTGACTTTTGTCTTTTGTTCTTTGGCTCTGTAATGATTAATTAATTGAATGTACTTATCAGTTTCGTCTACCGTAACAACGTTGGCAATGGCGTCAGGGGAGGGGCCATAGAGCAGCCGTCGCCTGATGCCTGTTGCCTGTTGCGCGGAGACCGGAGGCCAAGAGTATTCCCAACTTTTCCGTCCGCCCAGCAGGCAGAATGAGGCTCCAGCTCCCTAATTGAATATGTAATTGAGGCAGACGTGCTCATTACGTTTATTAATACGATTTTAAGCTTCCCCCCTGGTTTCCACCTGTGCTTGCAGCCAATTAGAGAGCGAATTCATCACATGTCCCTTTGTGGACGATGCGAGTCCTAAATCCCCCTGTGCTGGGAGCTCTTCTTGTTGATTGATCCACTCAATTGTCGGCGCCCCAAATATTTTTACAGTTTTTAGGGATTCCCTCGCAATAAGCCCGGCAGATGGGCCAGCAGTTGGGAAATTATGTTATTTTATTTAAATAAAGAAAATGGTTTTTAAAGCAAAATAAACCTGGAACTTTCTAAACGTATGGCCTTAACTCTATAAATAAATTTAGCAAACGAGAAAATATACAAATTACATATGTAAAATGTACCTATATTGACTTCTTTTCAGTTAAATAATTATCTTTAATTCGTACATTTTGTATTCTTCTTAGGCAGGCTTTTCCAGATAAGTACCTTTCCCAATTAAGAAAACTAACTAACTAACCAAAAACTAATGCTCTATTACCACCTGATCAATTATCGTAACATAGCAAATACTATTTTTACCTGGAACATAGCAATATTAAGTATGGGAAACAGTCTCACAGAGAAAACAGTTAAATGTACACTAAAAATTCCACCGAAACAGCCTTAAAATCTTCATAAAGCTTAGCATCACTCAATACTTAAGCAAATAAATAAATAACCTTACCCAAATTAGAGTTAATTAACTGTATCTTAAAGACTTTCCTTTCACTCTCCTTAAGAGTATTATTTTCGGTCGAAATTCCAGACATTATTATAAATATTCTTTACACACAGATCAACCCATTCCACACTCTCAAGCACGCTCTACTTTAATCCCTCGTGAAACTTGAAGCTATGTAAACATTGCCAGTGGACACCCGTCAACGACCTTGGCTGTTTAAGATGCAAAATTATGCGTAAAGCATCCCACTAAATATAAAGCCTGGCATCGTTTTATGTTAAATCCAGCGCAAACAATCTTTCATTTTTGATTCAGATGCGGTGGGAGCGGGACAACTAGCTGTGTGACAGCACTTCTCGTGTTGGTGGTGGAGGAGGCAATAACAAGAGCAAATGGCCGCAATGCTACACCTTTTCCCACTTGTTTTTAACGATTTGGTGCTGGTACTGATGTTTGCCAAAAGGTATTAAAATAGCTATATTGTCTTTACCTCTAGTGGGGATGCTGGCTGCCTGCTGTGTCTGCAGCACTCTGCTTTTCTCGGCAGCAGATGGAATGTACGAGTATGTGCATTTGCACATAAGTACATACATATGTACAAATGTATAAATCTACATATTTTAATGTTTTGCATGTGCACCAGTATTTTGAGCCTTTTTTGGCAGCACTCTGGGAATTGCTTTGAGGCGTAGTTTCCGACGGAAAAACTGCCAACAAAAAGACATTCTGTACGTGATGTATTTCGAAGAATAAATAATTTTGATTCAAGGATTTGTAATGCACGCATTCGTTTGTTTGATGTGTTTGTGAGTCGACGCAACCAACCCGCCCCTTGCTTTGTACATAAGCAAATAACAACTGTGGCTTTTATTTAATTTGATTTCAATAAACTTATAACGATTCTCTATACCTATACATAATGAACAATGAAGAAACTTAAACAGCTAAGAAAATATACCTCACATTAAAAATTAATATTAAAATTTAAATAGTCGATGTTGTTGTATCAAAGTAATTATTTCGATTTTTAACCAATGGCAACCAAAGAAATTTTTTAGCCAATGAAAATTGTCTCATGTTCACGAATGAAAGATATGATAAAAAGTGTGGCATACTTTTTGGCGCGGCTATGATATTTATATGGTATGATGCATGTAACATTCGTGTAGAATTGACACCGAGACGGGAGTAGATTCCTTCCTGATCTGAGTCAACATCTGCATTATATAAATTGTATTCTTAAAAAACGGTTCTTTATATATGCGTCTCCAGTAGCACTGTATGGGCGAAACGATGGGCAATCTTATCGAAATAGTAGTCGACTTTGTCGTCAGGTGTGTAACATCATTCAATTATGTATATTTTATCAAATCTGCTTGCTGTTTTGATAATTTATGGAATACTCTTAGGCCAACCATCAATCTCTTGGCCGTTTCAAGGAAGCGCAGATATGATAATTCAGAATTCCTGTCGAGTGTTAACGCAAAATTATGAAAGGGCCAACGGCGGAAAGCAGCTGAAAACGGTCTGCCAAACCTGTCGATTGTCTGATAAACTTGTTGCCGCATTTCGACTCCAATTAGGCGAGAGACTGGAGGTCTCTCCTTGGGCTGACCTTGCCACATTGTAGAGAGCAGAGCACAGAACGGTAACAGGTCCAGGCGGCTCTGTCTGTCCCTCCAGAAGCAGGGCACTGTGGCATTGGGTCAATGAGCATCCATCGTGGTATATAAACTGGTGACCGCAGCGAAATAAATTGTGTGTAAAGTCAGCGACCGACAGGAACAAACCTAAATTATCTTCCTTTAAGAGCTTCCAGTCATGTTCAGCAAAGTAAGCATCGATGTGCGGCCGTTTCCATTAAAATTAACTAACTTATCGATCTTTAAAAGATTGCATTCTTTGTGGCCTTTCTTGCCGTGGTCCAGGCGGGTCTTCTTCCCGTGAAACGAGTCGGTAGCGAGGATACCTTTGATGCCCATCCACAATACGCCTTCAACTATGATGTCCAGGATGGCGAAACCGGTGATGTCAAGTCCCAGTCGGAGACCCGTGACGGCGATGTGGTCCGTGGTCAGTACTCAGTCAACGATGCCGATGGCTATCGTCGCACTGTGGAGTACAGCGTGGATGCCGAGAGTGGTTTCAATGCTGTCGTCCGCCGTGAGCCTCTCTCCAGTGCCGCTGCAGTGGTGGCTCGCCCTGCGGCTCCCGTTAAGTTGCAGCCGCTGAAGAAGTTGCCCGTCCTAAAGCCCCACTCTCAGGCCTCTGCTGTGGTCCATCGATCCTTTGCCCCGGCCTCAACGGTGATCCACCATGCGCCCGTTACTCATCACGTGGTGCACCATGCCGCCCCATCGCAGGCCATTATTTCGCATCATGTGCCGCTGCTGAGAAATACGCTGCATGCCACGCATCCGCAGCACATTTCTTATGTTTTCTAGATATAATTTTTGCTTACTAAGGATTTTAATTGAATAAAACTGTTGAAAGTCGTTTCTTTATAATCTGTGGCCCCTTAAGTAATTTTTTAATAATTGAAAAATGTTTATTAACTGTCAGAAATGGTCTACAAAATGTGTAGTTCCCCTACAATAATCTCCATTTTAGTTGGCTATGAAATGATCAACCTGTTGACACAAGAAATCGATAAGAATAACTCGAGAGCTTTTCCCCAATAAAATCATCCCCACACCGTGTAGAATCCAAAAAGAATATCCACCAGAAATGCCTGAGCAGTCATCAGCATTGACTTGTCTTTGTTTGGGTGGGCATTCGGAAGTGCGACAGTAGACACAATAAACACAAGCTCGAAATCCCATTAACGTTCAACTGGAGCGACAAACCAACTCAAAAATAAACGTTTAAGGTCGCTAGAGAGCCATATAATGGTTAATGGTTAATGGTCAATGGCTATGGGTTGGGGGTGCAAGTGCAGAGACGATTTGAAAAACCGTTGTTATGCATTTGCGCATGCGCTGCATACGATATCGATACGATAATAATAGTGCGAACGAGCAGCACTTTTCGAAAGCGAATGATCATCATCGTCATCGTCATCATCATCATCATCATGATGATCGATTCAAAGGCTGGAGCTGGAGTGCACACGTTCGGGCATGCGACTTCTGGGGCCAATATTAATTTGTCGCCGCTCAAGTCCAATCCAATCAAGAAGGCATTATGCTGCCTCGGCTCGGCCCGGCTCGGGCTGGGGGCCTTTGTCACCGATCGTCACTCAGCCTTGGCTCGGCCGCCCATCGTACTAACCAAAACACGATCCCCTCCCTCAGTTCGGGGCAACTGCTTCTAGTCTTGAGCGTCTCGCATTTTGATATTGTCGCCATCGTTTTGTGACGCAAGTGCACGCCGTCATCGGGCAGGTTGCCATCAATTCGGTATATAAGCCCCAGTTGGACGCTGTTCAAATCAGTTCAAAACCAATTACGGTATCTAGAGCAACACCCCCCCAAAAACAATCCAAACATGGCATTCAAAGTAAGGCTCAAACACCACCCCGCCCAAGGACTATACGCCCGTGATATCAAGTGATCGAAAAGTGTATTAAATTGTGAAAATGTCTTAATTCCAGTTCGTGGTCCTCATCGCCGCCTGCATCGCCGTGGCCAGCGCTGGCCTCATTCCGGCTGCCGCTCCCTTGGCCGCCGTCGCCCAGGTGGAGGAGTACGATCCCCATCCCCAGTACACCTACGGATATGACGTGAAGGATGCCATCTCCGGCGACTCCAAGACCCAGGTGGAGAGCCGCGACGGCGATGTTGTGCAGGGCCAGTACTCGCTCAACGACGCCGATGGCTACCGTCGCATTGTGGACTACACCGCCGATCCCATCAATGGATTCAATGCCGTCGTCCGTCGTGAGCCCCTCGTGGCCGCCGTCGCCGCCGCCCCAGCTCCAGTTGTCCGCGCCGCTCCCGTTGTGGCTGCCGCTCCAGTTGCTGTCCGTACCGCTGCCTATGCCGCTGCCCCAGCTCCCCTTGCCTACCACGCCGCCCCAGCACCCCTCACCTATGCTGCTGCCCCAGCTGCCTATGCTCCAGCTCCTCTGACCTATGCCGCTGCCCCAGCACCCATCGTGAAGGCCGCTCCTCTGGTCGCCGCCGGACCCGCTTTCGTCAAGACCCAGTACGCTTCGCCTCTTATCTCGTACGCCTATTGAAGTGCCCCGAATAGGCGCCACGACCCGATAATTGCCGTTAGTTGTTATTGAATAAATGGATGTGATTTAAATGAATGCAAAACTAAACAGAAATATTAATTTTTGGGATGGGGAATATATCTCCAAGCTCATTGGAAATTACAGTTTGAAAGGGGGAAACGACCTTCGATTCTTATGAAAGAAAATTAGCTGAAAAAAATCGTTTAATTTTCATGGAAATACTTAAGACCGAAAGCCTTCACCCTGTTTACATGTATTTTATTTTCATATCCCAACAGGAAGCGACCCATATATTGGTTATTATCTTTCAAGCTCCCATAAACTCTTACAAAATATTCTCCAAATTGTTTTGTCATTCTCTTTAATGTTCCCCTTTGTTATCATTCTCTTCATTTGCTTTCAACAAGTAATCGTCTCTCTTTCTGCCTTGTCCCACCGAAAAGTACCCTAAAAGCTTCCTCAAAAGAAACCGAAAACTCACTTTCACTCGCTCAACTACAAGACGTTTTCAAGGTCACATTGCAAGCAAGAAAGAACGCTCCAGTCTTCGACATAAACCGACAAAATAACACTTCCAGTCCACAAAAGCGAAACAATGAATAATGTCAACGTAAATGGCCAACACAAAGCGGAGTCCAACACGTCCAAGAACGCAGAAAATGTCGCGACAAGACAAGACAAGAAGTGTTTACACTAAGCTAAATAAATTTATTTCGAGTGGCCACTAAATTGTTGCCAAGTTTACTTCGAGCGGGGGAAACCCCAGAAGAAATTAGTATTTTGTACTCATTCGATGGGGGCCTAGTGTGAGCGGGTCTTAAGCGCACTGATCGGGGTCTGGGTCTGGGTTGGTTTGCTCTGGGCTGGATTTTAATGCGACACGAGCATTGCTGTAATTCGTCTGGTAAACGTTTATGGGCCTCGATGCGAGTCGTTGCGCATGCGCACTGCCATTACGAGGCTCGGACTGCTACTGTGGATCTTCGAAGCTCCGGCAGTGCGTCTGTTGGTTGTTGTGACTACTGTGTGTACTTACATGCTAAGCATGGGAACGCAGTGGCCACGAACTGGCAGCGGGTCCGTTTCTGCGCTCACTTCAACGGTAATTAACAATGAAAATTGACTTTGACCTTAACCTTTGCTGTCCGTGGATCGATGTACATTGCTGTCGGCTGTCCATTGTCCATGGCTTGGTGTCCCCTGTCCACTTGTGTGACAGTCATGTGGCGGATGGGCCTCTGCCTTGGCATATTTGCACTTGCCCACGTTCGAAAGTCTGCCGCCTGCTATCTGGTAGCCACTTGAAGATAAAGGAAACAATTTAAGCCCAATAATGTCACGTAAATCATTCTCCAGCCGAGTCGAACACCAGGCACAGACTTGGCGAAAGGTACGGACCAGGCCAAAGCACCGATCTGACCTTAACTGGTTTTTCAAGGGGCTCCCCCCATCCCAGTCGCCAGCCCCGCGCATTGAATGCACATCCAAGCCGGCAAGCACATTACATGCATTAAAATTCAATAAGCCCTCGAACGCAGATGGCTTTTATTGAAATGTTCCAATGCGTTTCTTTCCGATCGGATGTCTGCCTCAATTTTCGTTGATTGGTGTAAAATGGGTCGGACCAACGAGATCCAACGCCTGCTCAATTTTTTCGTGGCTCTTAATGAGTTATTACCAGAAAATTGATTACCAGAAAATTGATTACAAAATATATGTGTTCAAGAAGCGCCAAGGTAATGCCACATTATTATTGGAGTTGATGTTTCTTTTGGCAAGGATTAAGGGAAGTGTGCAGAACTTGTTAATGAAAGGATTCCCCGTTTTAAAACACTCTGCAATTTGTGAGCTTACAAATATTCAACAATTTATTCATCTAAAACATTTCGTTAAGGGGAATGATGGGATTGAGTGAGAGCCGTGATCCTTAGTGGTGCTGATGGTAGGCCACTGGCAGTGGGGCAGCGGCAACGGCCACAGGAGCCACTGTCTTCACCACAGTCTTGACATGATCGAGGGGCACGCGGTTGACGACGGCATTGAATCCGTTGACGGGGTCCGAGGTGTACTGGACAATGCGACGGTAGCCATCGGAGTCGTTCAGCGAGTACTCGCCATGGACCACATCGCCGTCGCGCTCCTCCACCTGGCTCTTGGAGTCGCCGGAGAGGGCGTCCTGCACATCGTAGGCGAACTTGTACTGAGGATGGGGATCGTACTCATCGTCGTGCTTGGCCAGCACGGGCTGGGCATGGGTCACGGCAACAGGTCCATGGGCATAGGCCACAGCGGGTGCTGGGGCATGGTACACCTGCTGGACAGGGACAACACCAGCACTGACGGCAGCCACGAGGGCGAGAACAGCAAAGAACTGAAAGGATGCAGCAGCCATTTAAAAAAAATCAAACAAATATCCCTCATAGGATCACTCACCTTGAAGGCCATGGCTCTGAATTTGGGGGGTTTGGAGTGGGTTTTTGTGGTTATCCGTTAACTGTTGCGAAGACGGTGAAGCTGTGGAATGATTTACTGTCCGACGTGCACTGCTTTTTATACCCACCAAAAAGTGCGAAACTCCAAAAAAGCGAAATTGAAATTGATTCATTTCGCTTTTGGCCAAAAAATCCGTTTTGTCACTTTTGATATAACTTTTTTGTGTATTTTTTAACTTATTAAATTATTGACTCGAAACGGGGCAATTACAATGGCCCACGCAATGCGATAAATATATATATAAATATATATTTATGCAATCTTATGGGGAAGCATGCAAATGTGGGGCCTGTGCGGCTTAGTGTCATAGGCGAAACTTTCACTATTCTGCCTTGAGTGCGATATTGTGTTACCCGATTGATCTGTTGATTGGGTAGCAGAGAGAGACCTAAAAGAGAGATAAAAGAGGAGTGTCCGAAAGAGTGTTTCAATGTGGAACTGACCTAGACAAGAAGCTCTACAACAGTTGACAGAAGAGTTCTGGAAACATTAAATATGCCAAAGGGAAATAAAAGATAAGAAGAGAATCTTCAAATCCTTCTTACCCTCATAAGAACTTTAGATAAATAAAACAATTCAAATTAACAATTAACAATCACAATTTATATTCATGAACAACAACAAACGATGGCTTTACATTAATTCTTGTCAGATTTTACAAGTTTGCAACGGTATAGGTGGGGGCTGTGTTCCTCAAAGGCGTGGCATAGGCTGCGGTGCGCAGAATGGGTGCCGGAGCAGCCACCGCCAGAGGGGCAGATCGCAGAAAGGGAGAGGAAAGTGCCAACGGAGCCGAACGGACAATGGGGGAGGCAACTGCCAGAGGAGCAGAGCGAACAACCACGGCCAAAGGAGCGGAGCGGACGACTGGAGCAGCCACGGCCAAAGGAGCAGAGCGGACGAGCGGAGCTGCCACAGCAACAGGAGCAGCCTTGATCAAAGGCTCCGCTTGCACGGCAACGATGGGCTCACGACGGACGACGGCATTGAATCCATTGATGGAATCCGCGGTGTAGGTGACGGTGCGCTTGTAGCCATCGGCATCGATCAGGGAGTACTCGCCGCGGACCAAATCTCCATCACGCTCCTCCACGTGTCCCTTGTTGTCGCCGGAGAGTGAGTCCTGCACATCGTAGCTGTAGGAGTACTGGGGATGAGGATCCACCTCCTCCAATTCGACGGTCTTGGCCAGGACGGGCGCTGGGGCCACTGCCACCGGAGCAACGGTCCTCAGAACTGCGGCCTGGGCTGCCACGGCGAACAGAGCCAAAGCGATCACGATCTACACGGGAGAGAGATGAGGAGGAGGAGATTTAGTACACTGATAATCCCGTTGTAGTCCTCGGTTTAGCCACACGAACCTTGCAGGCTGCCATTTCGGAATGGATTTTTGAGGATTGGATTTACTGCAGTTGCTGTCTTGGGCTAAAGCCAAACACTGAATGTCTAACCCGTCTCGGGCCATCGGAATTTATATGCTATCCAATGACATTGATGACACCTAATTGGAATTCATTTTTGGCGGTGGTGTGCCCTCACCTCGGTGGCTGGCTCGAATGCCACCTGGGGGACTGGCGACTGGAACTGGGGGCTTGTAAAAACTGTCACGCACCAGTCTTCCACTCTTTGGTTCTGCTTAAAATGGCAGACTTTAATTATAAAACCAAAGCTGCATTTAATTGATTACAACAATCCAATTTTAATTAGTGTTTGCTAAAAACAAAGTTGTAGCTTCTGAAATGGGAAGGGGAAGACTTGAATTAGAACTAGGAATGAGAAGAGATGGACCAGAGATGGAGAAGAATTATTACAAACAAATAAACCAAACTTCAAAGATTCGCAATTTGTTTTTTTTTCTGTCTAAAAACTCATCCCTCTTGTCACAAATATAATTCTGAATAACACATCGAATATTATTTTAAAATGTTCTTAGCTTATAGAACTTTCCCATTGCAGCTTCTATCTCCAAAATCACTGCACTGGGGAAGCCCTTTTAATGCACTCCTTTCCCCCCATTTCATCTTTCATAAACAGCGCAGAAAACTGGTTTAAGAGCCACAGAAATACCTGTGCATACGCGTACTCTTGGATAAATTGAATTTACTTTGCTGACAACACACAAAGATTGTGCGAGATACAATAGAGCACGATTTCAATGTTACATTTTGCCTCCTACTACTTCTCCCCCTCGTGCTGCTTGCCATCCACGTTTAGCATTAATGAATTGCACTAATTACGCAGAGAGCGTAGCCATTGCCAGCCATTATCAGAAGTTGCTCCATATACGTATAAAAGCAGTCTGCTAGCCCAGTAGCCCTCACAGTCCACTCTTCGCCTTCCAGCAACCAACAGCAGCCGCAGCAGCAGCAAACGCAGCACAAGCCCCAAAACAAGTAAAAATGGCATTCAAGGTACGCATAAGAGGGCATAGCAAAGATCCAAGATCATAATTCAGAACAAACTGCTTCCAGTTCATCGCCCTCTTCGCTCTGATCGCCGCTGCCAACGCCGGCCTTCTGCCCGCGGCCCAGGTCTACCACGCCGCCCCCGCCGTGGCCACCTACGCCGCCCCCACCGTCGTCAAGACAATTGCCCAGCCCGTGCTGGCCAAGGCCGCCGAGGAATACGACCCCCATCCCCAGTACAAGTACGCCTACGATGTCCAGGACTCGCTCTCGGGCGACTCCAAGAGCCAGGTGGAGGAGCGCGACGGAGATGTCGTCCGCGGAGAGTACTCCCTGATCGATGCCGATGGCTACAAGCGCACCGTCCAGTACACCGCCGACCCCATCAACGGATTCAACGCCGTCGTCAACCGCGTTCCCCTGGAGCATGTCAAGACTGTGGTGAAGACCGTCGCCGCTCCCGTCGCCCACTACGCCGCACCCGCCGTTGCCCACTATGCCGCCCCAGCTGTGGTCAAGACTGTGGCTCCCGCCTACCACACCTATGCCGCACCAGCTGTCGTCAAGACCGTTGCTCCCGTGGCCCACTACGCTGCTCCCACCCACTACGCCGCCCCTGCTGCGACCTACACCTCGTATGCTACCCCCGCTGTTGCCTACCACCACTAAATTCCATCCCTGCCATTCCCCACACCCTTTCTTGTTATAGTTATACGAATGCCCCCTAAAAATACACAACAAATATTTTCCACATATACATTTGCTTTAAAGGATCCATTTAGCCTTAGGATCCGATTGGAGCTGGCAATTTAATTGAATTGAATCAAGTTCGGTTCATTAGGGCTAAATTCCATTCCGTTGCCAATTAATTTGGCTGCGACATTGAAATTCCGAGCTCCAATGGAGTTTTTTTTTCATTTTCAATTGTTCCATTTATCAATTTACTACTCCATTTGCTACACCCGCAACGACTTTGATTCGCTTTGGCTCTGGAAATTGCCCAATCCTATCAGCAATCAATAAATCATAACAAATTCAGATCTGCGAAGCACATTCACACAAGTATGTCACGGATATAGCCCTCGTACTCTGGTGGTATATTCTGTTGGAGAGGGAGATCGGAGCACGTGGTCATCAGCTTCCGTTTAGAGAACTACTCTCCAATTGTATCTAACGGATACACCAAAAGTACCGGCTTTTCCAGCGTCAAGTTCAATTCCAATTCATGTTTCTATCATGACGTGGGGGTTCAGTGTCTCAGGAACTGGTTTGTCTAGCGGTTAGACACAAGTCAGACAAAGTCGAAATTCGAATCGTTCTTATAATCTCATTTGTCTATTATTGGGTAATGAATTCGAACAAATTAAAAATTGTATTTGAAAGTAAAAAACATGAATTAAAGTTGAAGTTAAGTGAAAAGAAAACGAAGTCGAAAAGGGTCAATGATTCATAGATAGATTCTGGAGACTGAAGTAAAAAGGAAGCCTTGAGAATTCAAATGGTATTTCAAAATTCCCAACAAACAAATGCATCACTTGGCCTTGCCGTTTTAGTCGGATGTTTCCTTACACAGTACAGTCATTTATAAAAATTTATTCAACAGGATAGAAATTGTTTTCCATATTCAAACTTTATTACAAATTTTTTGGTTTAAAGACAGACACTAGCGTAATAATGATGTCTTCGAAATCCGGCAAAACGGTTGCTAGCGACAGCCACCTGCTCCACTCTTCGGATAGCGACTTAGCCCTGAAACTGAAGTCGGCGCCGAAGCTCGTTTGCATTCCACAGCAGCATCAGCACCTTCAGCGAATGTTCAACTCGGAGATCAAGTAAGAGAATATATACGATTGCGAAAAATAAGTAATCCTATTTAAATTTCGATCAAATTAATAGCATACCCCAGCGCCCCATGGAGTACGATATTCTTGACAAGTCTTTTTCGGTTCTGTACATCGGAGGGGTCAAGAATAAGAACTCGAAGTAATGCTGGATGCCCATCACTTTGTCCGCACTCATCAATAAAGAATCTGAAATGAAATTGATCAAAAAGTAAATTATTACAATTTTAATATGAAAATCTCTAGAAATAATATTCTAGAAATTAGCGTTCAAGGAATTTATTTCGTTGCCAAGCGAATTTCGATTTTTTCATTACATCATTTGGCAGAGAGTTGAGTCACTTTTCTACCACTTTGACCATGATTGTGCACTTATCTATGCCGCAGTAATGGATGTAATGCAAAGAGAGAAAAGCTTCAGGCTGAAAGCTCGAAATGGTATGGGGTTTATTGCGGAATGGTAGTATGGGCATGGACATGGTGAGCAGACAACTTTAGCGGATCATTCATTCGCCAAGGAGGAGCATTGAGTGGGAATTGGAGGTGTGTCTCTCTATAAATAGATCTCTGCCTCTGACTGTGTGTCAAGTGCAATACTGGGCATCGATCATGTTCGTATTTTTTGCTCTTCCTTACTTAGTACATATGTATGTGACCCACTCCCTGACCGAGTTCCTTGCCTAAGTCTTTTGTTTGCTTCGTTGCAAATCGGAATCCTGTTTTGGCATTTATGTCTCAAATTATGTTCTTCAATATTTATACTTAATTATAAACCATAATCCATAGTCAGTGGCCAGGGCATGGTCGAGGCTGTCCAAGTGTGCCGCTCAATCCGCTCGCATTGCCAAAGCCACAGACACAGCCACAGCTAAAGCCACACAATGAGGAGCGAAAGGCCGAGAGCATCGAGGGCGAACCGGCATTTGGCCGCTAATGTGGTTGCGTTAGACCTTTGTGTGGGAATGTGGAGCAAATTATGTCTTGTCTTGCAATTGGACATACCTCAAGATCGAGTCAGAGCCATACACATACTCGTGCGAGTATGTACACCGTAGTAGTTGCCGGACTCTGGCCTGGCCGCAACCGACAGCGACAGCGAAACTGATATCAGAGCCAATGGTATGGTATGCCTCAAGTAATTTGACATTCAATTTGTGTGCGACATTAAAATTGCAAAAAGTGCTATTGTTGCTACCGGATATTTTGGCAAAGCAGACCCCAGACCCCACAAAAACCGGTCTACGAATGTGGAGCTGCGGCTAACAAAAATTCGCATTGAATCATGACCAATCCGGGAAACACTGGCGTGGTGCTTAATATGTAAATCTCACACCTCATTAAATTAATGCCAATTGATCTCACATATCATTGGAATATGTTTCGATGGACATTTTGTGATATTGTTTGGATTACTTAAGAAGCGTGTGTTCTGTGCCTAATCTTTTTATTCCAATGGAATGTGCTTAGTCTGTGCAAAATATTACAAGTCATGTTTGTTGTTTCGAGATTAAATATGTCGGTGGATATACATATTTTCATAGCCTTGAGTTTATCTGTAAGTAATCCAAATGGTCACCTGTATGAAGTAATTCAATGTAAACTAGGAACAATGTTGTGACACTCTTCAGGTAAATTGTATTAAAACATCAGAAAATACTATAGATAATAGGTACAGATCGTTACGTGGGTGTTAGGGTTATCAAATGTAATTTTAAAATTCCCCAATGAAAACGCACACAAAATTGTATTAAATTAAATTGTATTTCCAAAAAATATTACAAAAAGAAATAACCAAATATTTGCTTTTCCCGCGATTCCACCGAGCAAAAGATTTGTTCATTATTTTACTTAGCATTTTCAGCATTTTAGGAAAAATAGCTATCGCGAAGTACTCGTTCTTCCGAGTTTCGCGGCGGTTGAATACGAGGACTTTGTGTGGGTGCCTCAGCACTGGGCAGACGATTTAATCGATCTTTGGCATGTTCCGCCTTCTGGCTTTGAACCGAGGGGCGCGGTTCAGGTGTGCGATAAAACTCCGTGTGCCTCAGACGCGGATATCTCTCGCAAGTGTTGATGTTCAGGTGTTTCTAAAAGGAGAAAAACCAAAGAATTAAAGAATTTATATTTTGAAAAAATTGTACTTACCGGAGAATATTGCATTCGTGAGTTGTTGGACATTTTTTTAATTTTTCAATCGATTTTAATATTTTTGTTCCTTTTTTTTTTACCAAAAATGTTTTCCTAATTTAAAGCCTAGATTTTTTTCCAAAAGGTGCTACAAATTTATTGAGAAATTTAAAATTTTGATTTGTGTCTTTCGACTGTTTTTTACGAACTGAATATGTTTTACATTATTTGATAAAAGCGTAGAGAAATGTCAGAGATGCTAAGGGGCCTACCTTGTGTCAAATTGAAGTTATCCAAAAACTAGTATCCAATCGATTCCATCCTCCGATTTCTAGTTGTACTTAAATATATCCGTGGTATTTTATGGCTACTTTGAAATGCAAATTATGAAGAATGGCAAATGCTGTCGGAAAAATGGAGGCATCTATGATATTAATCCACTGTTTATAGTTTTTAGGAATTCATCAATATTTATTCAAAATATGTACAATATAACAACTAATCAACAACTAAATAAATGTGTATAATGATAGTTCAGAATGGAATGGATATGCAAGATGGTTAATACTTTCGCTTGTCAGTTCTCTAGATGGAAGATATCCCCTTACTGATGATGGTAGTACTCATGGGAGTCGTGGGCAGCATGGGCGGGTGCTGGAGTCTCGTAGGTGGCATAGTGATGCTGGTGCTCCTGCTCCTGCTGCTGCTGCTGGTGCTCATAATGAGAGGTGTAGGCGGGAGCAGTGTAGGCAGGAGCGGTGTACGCTGGAGCAGCATAGGTGGGTGCCACATAGGTGGGTGCCGGAGCAGCATAAGACACGGGTGTCTTGATCACAGCAGTCGGGGCGTGGTGATACTGGACAGCAGCCGGAGCAGCCACCACCTTGTGGTGCACCTGGGCCAGGGGCTCGCGATGGACGACGGCATTGAATCCGTTGACAGAGTCGGCGGTGTACTTCACAGTGCGACGGAAACCATCAGCATCGTTGAGCGAGTACTCGCCCTGGACCACATCTCCATCGCGGGACTCCGACTGGCTCTTGGAATCTCCGGAGAGGGCATCCTGCACATCGTAGGCGAAGTTATACTTGGGATGGGGATCATCCGGGTACACCTCGTGTCCGTGGGCATGGACATCATGTGCCTTCTGGTAGAGCACATGCTGGGGCTGTGTCTGGTGCTGGTACTGGGGCTGGGCCTGATAGAGGACATGCTGCTGCTGCTGCTCGTGCTGCTCCAGTGGAATGATTCCAGCGGACACGGCTGCCAGGCAGCAGGCGACGAGTGCAACCATCTGTGGGAAGAGGATGATTAGATGTTGTGGGTGATATTTGGACTGTTACCAAGCCCGGAGAGGCGTTACATCAGCCGCAAACTCACCTTGAAAGCCATTTTGCGAGTGTTTAAGGTTAGTGGGCAAAATAAGCGAAGCTTTGTCCTCCTTCTGTGGAGTGTGTGACTTGAATAATAATCCATTCGCCGCTGCATTTGTATTTATAGACGAAATTTTTCGTGGAGCCAGCAACGAAACCTCATCATTTGGCCATTGTCTCTCCTGGCCTTTCTTTCACTTTTCACGTTTTGGCTTACGGAAATCACTTCAATCTTAATTCATTTGCATGTCTGCCTCTCTTTCGCTCTTCCCCCAATGATTTGCACCCACGAGTCACACCCATTTTGCTATTGTTATGAATGAAAGACGGACGGACACACCGTTCGGTCAGGCGAACACAGACAGACTCTGAGACGGACAGACGAATAGGCGAACAAAACGCTAAGAGCAACAACAAAAGCCCGTTACAAACAAAAGACGAAAGACGAAAGACTTAGGCGAGCAACTTGCTTGGATCAGGGTCGGTACTGGGATCGGGGACGGTGCTGCGGTGCTGCGGTGCTCTCTAGTCATGTAAGTAACCCAATAAATCCCACTTTGATCGATGCCCAGCATTGCACTTGACACACAGATACACATACACAGAAGAGAGACACACCTCCATCTCCTACTCTATCCTCCCCTCTGGCGAATGACCCACAAAAGCGGCATAGTTCGGTATGGTCACCTTACCCATATCAATACCCAGTCCAAAATAAAACCCGAAGCTTTTGGATTGAAGCTTTTCTCTCTTTGCTATTACTACTATTACTATTACAGCTATTACTGTGCCGTAGGTAAGTGCTCTATCATGGTCAAAGTGGTAGGCTGGTGGTGACTCAACTCTCTGCCAAATGATGTAATAAAATATTCCGCATTCGCTTGGAGGCTAAAGAATTTTATGGGAAGCTCATTACTAGAAGTCTAATCAAAGGGTTCGAAAGAACCAATTGAAACTATTTTTTTTGTACCTAATAAAGTAATTCCAATCTCCAGAATTTATCCAAGAATCAATGACCCTTTAAGGCCACTCTTGTGTCCGTTTCAATTTCGCTTTCAGTTCACTTCAATTCAACTTTAGTTCATGTATTTCACTTTCAAATACAATGTTTTAATTAACAAATTTGTTACTTCTTATTGGAGTGGGAACACATTCATTACCCAACAATCGACAAATGAGATTATAAGAACGATTCGCGACTCGAATTTCGATCTTGTCTGACTTGTGTCTGTCCGCGAGTCAAACCAGTTCCTGAGCCACCGAATCCCCCATGTCATGATAGAAACATGAATTGGAATTGAACTTGACGCTGGAAAAGCCGGTACTTTTGGTGTATCCGTTAGATACAATTGGGGAGTAGTTCTCTAAACGGAAGCTGCTGACCACGTGCTCCGATCTCCCTCTCCAACGGAATATACCACCAGAGAGCTAGAGCTATATCCGTGACATACTTGTATGAATGTGCTTTGCAGATCTGAATTTGTTATGATTTATTGATTGCTGATAGGATTGGGCAATTTCCAGAGCCAAAGCGAATCAAAGTCGTTGCGGGTGTAGCAAATGGAGTAGTAAATGGATAAATGGAATAATTGAAAAAGAAAAAGAAACTCCATTGGAGCTCGGAATTTCAATGTCGCAGCCAAATTAATTGGCAACGGAATGGAATGGAGCCCTAATGAACCGAACTTGATTCAATTCAATTAAATTGCCAGCTCCAATCGGATCCTAAGGCTAAATAGATCCTTTAAAGCGGATGCCGTTCAACAGGAAAAGACAATCTTTCGGTATATGTGGGAAATATTTGTTTTGTATTTTTAGGGGGCATTCGTATAACTATAACAATATGGGGTATGGGCATGGGAATGGGGAATGGCAGGGGTGGAACTTAATGGTGGTAGGCGACAGAGGGGGCAGCATAGGAGGCATACTGAGCAGGAGCAGCATAGTGAGCCACTGGAGCAGGAGCGGCGTACGATGTGTACTGGGCAGGAGCGGCGTAGTGGGCGACTGGTGCAACGGTCTTGACGACAGCTGGGGCGGCATAGGTGTGGTAGGCGGGAGCCACAGTCTTGACCACAGCTGGGGCAGCATAGTGGGCAACAGCGGGTGCGGCATAGTGGGCGACGGGAGCGGCGACGGTCTTCACCACAGTCTTGACATGCTCCAGGGGAACGCGGTTGACGACGGCGTTGAATCCGTTGATGGGGTCGGCGGTGTACTGGACGGTGCGCTTGTAGCCATCGGCATCGATCAGGGAGTACTCTCCGCGGACGACATCTCCGTCGCGCTCCTCCACCTGTTCCTTGTTGTCGCCGGTCAGCTTGTCATCGACTCCGTAGGAGAAACGGTACTGGGGATGGGGATCGTATTCCTCGGCAGCCTTCACCACCACCTTCTGGGCCACAGCCACGGGTGCGGCATGGGCATAGGTGGCCACCGCTGGGCCAGCGTGGTAGACCTGGGGAACTGCGTATCCGGCGCTGGCAACGGCCACGAAGGCGAGGGCGAAGATGAACTGGAACAGAGGGACTCATTAGATCGTTTCCAGGCGCTCTACCATGGGGAGAACTCACCTTGAATGCCATTTTGGTATGGTTTTGGGGCTGTGGGTTGGTTCTGTGCAGAAGGAAGACTGAGGGCTGAATGATATGGCTTCTGGCCTGGCCAGCGTATTTATAGCCACTCGTATGCACTTTCCTCGGCGACCAGGTCCGTCCGCGCTGTATGGAGCTGCTTAAGCGTGGCCTTCTGCATATCATGCTCCACATTAGCGCTCAGTCACTGCTGCGCTGCCGCTGCCGCTGCTGCTGCTACTGCCGTTGACGCTGTCGTTGACGTAGACGTTTACGCTTGCGCAGGTCGTCGCTGAGGTGGAGAGTCAAAGAGATTGTCGACCAACGGATGGCAAAGGCGACCAGGCCAAGTGCAATGCCCATAATTATTTAGAAAGGATTTGGGATTTCCCTTCTGCCAGATGCCCACGTACAAATTGGTGGCTGGCAGAGATGATTGCATCCACTAATAGCAACGGGGATTTATCGGAGATCTTTGCATGAGATGAGGACTTGAGAAC
Source organism: Drosophila subobscura (assembly GCF_008121235.1). Classification (NCBI taxonomy): domain Eukaryota; kingdom Metazoa; phylum Arthropoda; class Insecta; order Diptera; family Drosophilidae; genus Drosophila; species Drosophila subobscura. Next base: position 7,029,195 of record NC_048533.1, on the reverse strand, counting down.
AGCCGCCATGTGGGGGGAGATGCAGTTGTGGTCTGTTGTTGGGTGGCCTTCATTGCGGTCTGATTGTGCCAAATTGATGATAAGTTTGTGATGTAATCTTAATAAGGTGATGAGATTAGGCAGAGGAACTACAAGAAGAATCTGCAGATCTGCATGCTAAATAATCTTACCAAGAGAGATGTACGTCTAAAAGGCTTTCAGTTAATGTAATATCTCCTTGAAAATCTCTCTCAAATATTACTTTTACCCATAACGGAAACCATATTAATCCCCAAGTTAAAGTTCAATAACCTTGATACATATTCCCCAAGAAGCTTGACAAATGTTCTGCCACAAAGTTACATGGGTCTTGTATAATATTCCTAGACCTTAATTATAATCAAAACGATCTACAGGGTCTTACGACACATTCGGCTCTCAAGAGGATTAACAGAGCTTAGGCTGCTCTCAATAATGTGGGAGTAAATATCCGCTGAAAGTCGAATGAAAGATTTGCTAGAATATAATGAAATATCCGCTGAAAGAACTAACAAAGATCGCACATATTTGCATAGTGACCAAAACGGATCTTTACCAAGTGATTGGTTCAATGAATTGGCTGGCAATCGAAAGTTAAGCATAATTAGAGCCCAACCCCTTCAATAGCCTTTCGCTTTGGGATCTCTCTTTCACTCTGCCGAGTTGTTTGTTTCCAGAATCTGTGGCCAAAAAAAGAACCAAGCCAGACATTCGCATTTTGCACACCCACAGAGCTTAGCGCCACACGAACAGGAAGTACGAGTTATTGCCCCGCAATTTGTTTTACGTACATTCAAAGTCGAGAAACATTAAATAGATTTCGCTGTCACCGCGAAAATAAAACGCTCACTCGCAGCCACACCAGACCAGAGCAGAGCGGAGCAGAGCAAATCCGAGCAGAGCAAAAGCAAAATCAAAGCAGATCAGATCGGAGATCGTGGCAGATCCGGAGCAGAGCTGCAAACTTGATTTACTATAAAAGTTGACGTCTGTTTCCAGAAAAGTATCATTCGCAGCTCAAGTTCACTTCTGTAAAGAACCCAATCGGCACAGCACACCACACCACACACACCTCCCAAAAATGGCATTCAAGGTAAGTGCTCTCCCCCCACAGATTGATGGATTACCTCACACCTCATTCCGACTCTCCAACTTGCAGTTTGTTTTCGCTCTTGCCTTTGTGGCCGTTGCCAGCGCCGGATACGCAGTTCCCCAGGTCTACCACGCTGGCCCAGCGGTGGCCACCTATGCCCATGCCGCACCCGTGGCTGTGGCCCAGAAGGTGGTGGTCAAGGCTGCCGAGGAATACGATCCCCATCCCCAGTACCGTTTCTCCTACGGAGTCGATGACAAGCTGACCGGCGACAACAAGGGACAGGTGGAGGAGCGCGACGGAGATGTCGTCCGCGGAGAGTACTCCCTGATCGATGCCGATGGCTACAAGCGCACCGTTACCTACACTGCTGATCCCATCAATGGATTCAATGCCGTCGTCAACCGCGTGCCCCTCGAACATGTCAAGACTGTGGTGAAGACCGTCGCCGCTCCCGTGGCCCACTATGCTGCTCCCACCCACTACGCCGCTCCCGCTGTTGTGAAGACTGTGGCTCCAGCTTACACATCCTATGCCGCCCCAGCTGTCGTCAAGTCCGTTGCTCCCGTGGCTCACTATGCTGCTCCTCCTCAGTACACATCGTACGCCGCTCCTGCTCAGTACACCTCCTATGCTGCCCCTGCTCCCGTTGCCCACTACGCTCATGCCGCTCCAGCTGTGACATACTCTGCGCCCGCCGCCCACTACTCCACGTACGCTGCCCCCGCCGTCAGCTACCACCACTAGGATGATAGTAGGACCCGCAGGACTCTGAGTTGTACATAGAATTGTTGGCTTTATTACATAACTGAACATTTATTTATTGACAGCACCAATAAACAAAATGCATACGACATACTACACATATCAAGAAAATCAAAAGAGTTCTTTGCAATTTAAAGATATTTTATGGGAAATCTCCCTATAAATGAAGAGTCTTTCTGCATACATTTGATTCGCAGTATTCACTCCCAATATCAACTAATCAACACTCAGTTCTAACTCCAAGTAAATCCATTCAGTTTCCACCAGCTCTTTCTCTGAATTCACATTCCACAAGTTCCATTATGACAACTCTCCTCTGCGAGTATTTCTCTGGACATTCGTGGATTGCCTGCCTGTAAAGGACCCCTCAAAGGTCGTTCACATTATCCTGATTTGCTGTTTTATTTATTTGCTGTTCATTTTTTTCATAACTTGTTTTGTCGGCCAACGGAAAAAGTTCACAGACATCATAGGGTTCGATGCAAAAAAAATAAAGGATTGCTGCTGCAATCGCACTCGTAGAGCGATGCAATTCCTGTGGTGCTGTTGCTGCAGTCCAGCGAGGCGGCAGGACTTTTGTTTCGCGGTCCTTTAAGGATGCGGTGCGATGCTCATTCGAGGGCAACGAACTGCTTTGGCCTGCTGACGATCCCTATCCCTGGGCCCTCTGTGTCTGTTTTGTCTGAAGGGGCAGACACAAAATCGTGTGCTTTGTCTTGCAGATTTCCATTTGAATGGACGAAGGACTCGAACTCCGCTACCACAATCCAAAGAATCCCTCGCTTTTATCTGTTGTTTGTAATATAAAACGGAAATTATGGGGTCATGACTTTACTTGCATGACTGATAAATGTTCTTCTAGGGGAACTTTCGATTCAGTTTCTGTTTCAGTTTCTAGCTGCAGTTTGAAGGGTTCTGCTTCTGCTTTCGCTAGCTTCCCACAGTTAAATAGGAATTTATGTGGGGACTCGGATCTATGTGGAAACACCTGCTGCCGTTAAAGAACAATTCTGGATTCTGGAGGGGTGATCCAAGGTTAAAAGTTCTCCAATCTCAGCTAGCCAACTGCTGGCATCTACAGACTGCTCACTCTTAACCCCTTTGCCGATGCGATTTTACTGACTAATCAAGTGGAAGATTTCAGATTTTGGGTGCTGGACTCTTCATCGATAGCGACCGATGGCGAAGCCGAGGCCGAACCCTTCTCAACATCATCATCATCATTATCTTGCACGGAGCCCAACTACAATGAGAACTGACAATGCAACCAGACAAAAACAGAAAGCACAAGCTCTAAAAAACAAAAGGAGAGAGAGACGAGACGAGACCAGCGCACAGCACACAGCAGAAAAACAAAACCCGATCAAGTGAGTTTAAGGATCGTCGAACCTCAAGCAGGGGGTAAACGTAAACTGGCTTTCGGCCCTCTCTGTCCGTTCTGAGGCACTCGTATAAATAGTGCACCTCGGGTTCTGGCCGCTCATTCAGTGTTTTGTGTTGAGTCCAAGAGGTTGGGCACAGGAGCAGCTTGGGGTGTAGCCGGACCAGCAAAAACTTACCTTTTGGATAACGTACTTTTGGATGCAGTTGCGCCCAGTCCATCAAATGGCAGATGTCCAGAGGTAATCCCATCAATTAAGACCAATTATCAAGGAATTAACATTTGAATCCTTTCAGATCCTTCTCTTAGATTTCAGCCATCGGCGTACTCAAAATAATGCCAGGAAAATAATACATTTCGATTTCGGTCCAGTCACATGCCACCACTTCCATCAGCACCACTTCCAACAAATCCACTGCACAACCTACATACAAAACACACACAAAAAACCATCCTAGGATGATCGTTAGGCCAGAACCCAGACGGAGCTAGCTAGCACACTGGCCCGCACACCTTTTTGGCCCTCATCATGAAACATTGAATCGTTGGAAGGTCGCACCACACCCATCCATCCATCCATCCATCCATCCAGCAACACCCCACCAAACGTCGTTTCGGAACTTTGGACAAAATTCACATTTGTGTTTAAGTTTAGGTGTAAACAATAAACAAAAGACAACAATAGGCTACCGAAAAAAAGTAAAAAAAAATCTAAAACTGAGTTTTGTTTTTTTTTTATCGGAATTCTTATTAGAGATCTAATGAAAGTAGGAGAATTTCGTAATAGAAATTCAGGAGGCTGTCAAAGCAGTTTCTAATTCATTTTGCTGGATCCTCAAGGTGATCAAAGTTTATACAAATTCTTCTGCCCCTTTTGGACTTTTACTTTTCTTTGGTTTTGATCAAAGAAATCGCTGAATAAATGCATGAAAACATTTCGTTATGATTGCCCAGCAAGAAAGGCCGCAATGCTAACAATAATTGTATGTATATCAAGGTCAGGCCAGAGTCAGAGTCAGAGACAGAGCCCAAGTCAAAGCCTACAACTATGACAGAGGCACCATGTGAGTGCCCCGTACAGTCAGCAGATTTTAAAGGTTTTACGGCACACACAGGTGCGGTGCCACTGCTACTGCCAAAAATAAAGCACAATAAAATACATCAAAAAGGGTAAAGAAATATGTCTAAGAAAAATGATAAGTGGTAAGTGAACTGGTTTTCGGTGTGCAAGTTTAATTGGCATTATTTGAGACAGCAGCAGCAGCAGCAGTAGCAGCAGCCTGGTTGGGCGGTGGGGTTATGCTATGGAATTTGTAATTGTAATGGCCATAAACTATTTCCAGCGCTTAGCTGGATTGCATTCGCCGCGTCGATTAACATAAACAAAACTCCGAGTCGAGGGTTTCCCTTCAGAAATTAAGCAAAACTAAATTGTAATTAACAAGCTCCACAACTTATCTCTTTTTCAACAGTTGTCCAATAGATACAATATCTTCAAGATACGATTCGAGTAGCTGCGCTGCGGTGCGGCTGTTGACGGCCAGCTGTTCGCTACTGAAGTGATTATTTTTTATGATTTTCAATACAAATTCGTTTCGTTGTGACCTTAGAGCTGTGCTGTGGCATCGTGCTGGAGTGGTCTGTTAATTAAATTAATTTAGCCAGACAGCCGACGGCTGGGCAACTCCCCCTATCCATGTCCTTTGGGGGTATAACCAAACAGCCAGACATTCTGTGACATTATTTAGGTTTTAGCCAGCACTCGACATGGACACGGATACGGATATTGGACGGACATCGACAGGGACACGGGACACCCAAACAGCTAAACCAATTTCCAGCAAACACTCGGCCCTGGTGATCAATCTTAAATTTTCACCGCCACTGTCAGAATTGTGCGTAGTCGACGACACGGGAGGACTGAGGACTGGGATATGGGACAGGACATGTGCATCATGTGGCTTAGCTGTTCCTGGTTCCTGCAGCCTGGTCCCTGGTCCAGACACTCTCTCACCCGAATCTACCTTAAAACGTTGACAGGCAAAAACCCAAAAATGCTGGTTGACGAATGAGCCTCGGAGTTGGAGGCTCGCCAGTCTCTAGGGAAAAAGCTGTTGAAAACTCTGCTGTTCAGCTCCTCTGCTCTTCTGTTTGCCTGCTTCAAATGGAGTGTTCCAAATGGACCATGAATTTTGGCACTTTCCCTAATCAAATCAACATTTTTTCTCTCAACGAAATATATTAAAAGTTATCCCTGAATTTAGGTTGAAGTTTCATGTTTAGTTTTGGAATTTCTACAACTATTTCTTTCCCCCTTTTAAAAGAGATTTGCTTCACCCATTGTTTGCGTAATCCAAAAATGTTGAAAAGCAGCGGGATATGGCCTTAAGTTGCCTTTCGAACCATTCCACCCATCCATCATCGGTTGTCAATGGCTGTGGATGTCTGTACGTATTGGGAGATTAAGGAAGTTGTACCCGACGCATTCGGGGACGTACAAGATGTGAACTCAATTGCCGTTTCATATTCATATCTTAATTAGTTTTTATTCTTTCTCCTTACACAGATATATTTTAAGCCATATTTATTTAATTATTTAATAGTTATGGTGTATTTTTTAGAGGGAGAAATTGTAAAGGCAACATACAAACATTACAAACATTGAAATAATTGAGTGTGTTCCTTAAGATTCTAAATCATATTTCTTGAAAGGGAAATTGCACTTGAATCGTAGGAGGGATTCAAATTTGTATTCCTGTCAAACTTTTGATTTCAGCTACTTTTCAATATATATACACACAAAATCAACAAAAGAATAAGAAATTAATTTGATTGCTTAGTTTTAAGAGAGATTTTTCTGGTATTTAATTACTTGTTTGATTAGTTGTGGAATTTGTCTAGCTATTTACAGTTTTCCGGACTTTCTTTTAGTTCTGAATGGAGTTTTCCAAGAGAGAATCGAAATTCTGTTTGACTTTTAGTCAAAAGAAAAGTGTATCAAATTTCGTTTTATTTAATTATAAATACAGATGGAATAGAACTCTTTATGGTTAATTCTTAGAGGATAGTATTTACAGATATGTGCTATGTGGTTACAACATCGAAGATAAACACAGATACTCACACACACACATGCACACAAAAGAGGGGGAGAATTAGGCTAGAACTGTACAGGCGCCTCTCCCTACACAAACTAACTGAGTTGGTAGTACTCGGGTGCAAAGTCATTGGCCAGATTGCTCAGGAAATTGAAATCCGAGGAGCTGTTCGAGTTCTCCAGGCCACTGATCGCAGCGGCTCCTGCACCTGCATTGCCTCCACCAGTGACAAAAGCCTGACTCTGTACGGACGGTCCTCCTCCATTCAGTGCAAAGCCATGGATATGCGATGGCGGTGGTGGGGGAGGAACAACACCCACTCCGACTCCAACTCCCACACCCACTCCTACGCCCACTCCAACGCCCACTTGGGCTGCTGCTGCGGGATTGTGGTGGGCATGAAGATGCGCATGCGCCTGCGCCTGAACATGGTGGTGTGGGTGATGGGTGTGCGTGTGGGTGGGCGGTACCGGGGGTTGTTGACCCGCCTCGTAGTAGCCGGCAACACCAGCACCCGCAGAACCAGCTCCAGCGGAGCCTGGACCGCCAAAATTATTGTAGCCATCGCAGTTCTCCATCTGCAACCCAAGAGCGCTGTATGCCTCGCCAGTTCCCAGGTGATGCATATGTCTGTAATGTAAAAATTTGGGAGAATTATTTAACTTGAATTTTAATTTGCGGCAGTTGCGGTTTTCTTGCCTTAATGGCGGCTGCCTAAGTGGTTGGTGTCTAGGCTATGCCATAATGGCTGTCTCGACTAAATGTAAAATTTATTTATAGCAGAAATGGCGCTACTAGAGCGGATGCAAATGGAAACTGACCTGAACCGCATGTAGAATTCGTGCCACAAATACATTTTACATTTAGTCAAGAGTGCCATTATGGCATAACACAGACAACAGCCGAACAAAGAAAAAACCATAGAGACTAGCAGTATTCTTAAAAGAGATCCAAAAATCTCTTCGCGCCAATGTTATAAAAGTTTAAATTCACTGTATAACGTCCACTTACTGCTGATGATTAATGGGTGCCTGTTGGTGTTGCTGCTGGAAAACCACAGATTGGTGTTGTTGGTGAGCCTGCGCCTGCGCTTGATGTTGAAAACTCATGTTGTCGTAGTAACCACTGTTGAAATTACTCGGTCCGTTGATAGGTGGCGCCTCAAAGTCACCAACGTGGTGGTGTTGTTGCTGCTGCTGCTGCTGCTGGTGGTTCATGTACGCACTACCGTTGGTTTCGTTGTAGTTGTAATAGAATTGATGCTCGTGCTGCTGCTGCTGGTTGTTTTGGTGGAATGTGGCAGCATTGGGTTTGGGACTCAGATACTCGCCCGCATGCAGCGTCGACTGCTGCTTGTGCGGATTGTGGTGCGGCGAGGCGGCGAATTCAATATCGTATTTGCCATAATAGTCCTGGGGCTGTGGCTGCTGCTGTTGCGGGTGCAGCTGCTGTTGCTGCTGCTGCTGTTGCATTTGCTGCTTGGGACTAGGATAGTAGCCTGGGAAATAGCCACCAGCTGAGGCACCACCAACACCGGCACCAACATTTCCACCACTATTACTATCGCTGAGGGGTGTGGGCGTGGCAATCGCATTGGCATTATTCTGGTAACGTTTCTTGCCCTTTGTTGGGGGAGGATTGGCGGAAGCGATGACGGCATCCGAGTCCCGCCGAAAGCTGACCAAACTCGGCGTTGAACTCTCATAGCCAAAGGGCGATGCCTTCGATGAGGTGGACACGGCCTCCTTTTTGATGACCTGCAGAGACACAGAGGTTCCCATTTCACTAAGGATTTTCAAGCATAAAATATGTGTTAGTCCTTACCTGATTCTCATCTTTCTTCTTGACTTTAATGGGGCTGCTCTCCTCGATGTCCTCGTCCAGGCTGACACTGGAGGCGACACTGGAGTCGGCACTGATCACATTCGAGGCGGATACGGTGGTGCTGCCAAGCAGATTCGATGAGATGCCCGTTTCCAAAGAGGAGTTGGGTGTCACTGAGCGAAACAAGAAGTTATTAATATTAATTAATTCTAATACAGATCTTTGAGCTAAATAAACTTACGACTCCCCGCACTGGGATTGTTGTTGGTGGCACTCGGCGTGTTGTTGTTGTGTCCCCGGGAATTGGACGTGGAATCGGGTATATCATCGGAGGGCAGTTCGCAGCCTTGACACGATTTCTTCGAATTGGAGTCTGGCATTAAAGGTAAAACAAAAGCCGAATCAGTGGGTATACATCTACTAGCAGCAGAAAATTGATGATTTGTTTTCATAAGAGGAGCTGATGGCTGGAGGGCAGAGGACCAAAAACTCTCACGCGAAAGGGGTTAGCCGTGGCAAGAGAGTGGTTCCATCCCACCACTGACAATGATTGATAAGCTACAGCATCTTTTACTCTTCTCCGTAAAAGCCTCTCAACGAAAACCACAGGCGGAAAGGAAAAGTAAAAGTGGAACAACTTGTTGGTTGGAGAGCTGGAGAGCCCCAAAGGAAAGAGTTCGATTGAGAGTGCGGTACAGTTTCATGTATCCTTTAGGGATATATGTCAGAGGTACATTATTTAAAGAGCTTAATTCTATTTGTTTTTATATATTTGTATGTATTTGCTTTACTTACTGCTGTCGGACTGATCATCGTCACCTTTGAGGCTGTCTTTATTGTCCTCATCGTCCGTTTTCGAGAGCGTTTGCCGCTTGTGTTTCATGCGGCGGTTTTGAAACCAAACTTTTACCTGCAAAACACCAAAATTAGATTAGTTCAACTTCACTCCAGGCGTCAAGGTGTGCAATTAAAAAGTAGAGAAACAGGAAGGCAGACAGGAATGAGAGGAGGCAGTACCCGCCTGTCAACCCTGCACTGCATGCAATTTGTCAGCGAAATAATGGAATTCCTTCAGAGAAGGTGCAAGCTGCTGCTGCCACGAAATTGGATTGGCGGAATACATTGGAATACATTCTGCAGAGAGCTGCCAAGAATGGGGAGCGGAGCGACTCACCTGTCGCTCGGTTAGGTCCAGGCTGGCTGCTATCTCGATTCTCCTTGGGCGGCATAAATATTTATTGAAGTGGAATTCCTTCTCCAGCTCCAGCAGCTGGGTGTTCGTGTACGCGGTGCGGAGGCGTCTGGGCAGGCCATTTTCTGGAACGAATTCAGCTGCAATTGAGAAATTGCATTTTGTTCTTTGAGACTTTGGAGAGTGAATGTGAATTTTTCTATCTCTTCTGCTTTCTGTTTCCAAACCATTTATGTACCTACACATCCTTGCATTCGCCGTACTTAAAGTTTACTGGAAAAATCCCTCTTCCTGTCCATATCTTTTTGCTTGTAATCAATCCATCAGTTCGTCACCGAGCATAACTAATTCAATGGAAATGCTCACCAACTATGGCAGCAACTTTTCCAAAGATTCTCCTTCCGCGCAACCGAAAAAAAAACTGCAGCTGATGCTGCGACGGTAAGTTTTGCTTTTTCGCAGCTCGGGAAAAACCTCAGAGCACCGAGAGCGTTAAGTAATTAACAAAAATCTAATCAATCAATCGGTGATGGAGAGACATGGCTACAGAGACGCCGCTGCGGCTCTCAAGTAGTTTGGCCACCGAACAGAAGCCGCAATCAGTGGATAGGCAATAACCAGCATGGGAACATGGCTTCCAGGCGGCAGACCTATGCACGGCACGGAGATGAGAACTTAATTTGAATAAAGTGTGATGTAAGGGAAATGCTGCACGGCTGTGACTGTGTCACATTTTGGCTGTGAATCCATGGCAGATCATTGCGTTTAAAATGTAAATTGTTTCAATCGGGATTTTACTTTCGAAAGTGGGCGAAACAACCCCAAAAACGTTGCAATACTCAGAGACAATAAGAATATGGTTTATTCGTGGCGTAATGGGTTTTATGTAAGAAATGGATACCTAATTAATGCCAGAGTAATACCAGAAAATGTATGCTGATTACCAAACTAATGCCTTAGAAATTCCACTCGAGATACAAAATTAGTTTTATGAAATATACAAAAACATACTCGAAAAAGAACACTACAAATTATAAAGAATATTCCAAAATGTACGAGAGTCATCTATCTCATGGATTATTTACTTAAATCGAATAAAATGCAACATTCGAATAATGCTATGCCTTTTCAGTAGTCCCTAAGCTAAGGACTAGCCCATTTTATCCCTTAACTAAGCTGCACTTAAAATCTCTATAAAAACTTTTCTCTTGCCCAACTTCGCACAATTTCGAGTGATGGAAGATCGCGAAAAAGTTGTTTCTACTTGAACGAATTGAAATAAATGTGCCCCGAAATAAAAGTCGCATTGGGTAGTAAAGAAATGCGCATATCATTTTAGGAAACGCTGAACATTTGATTCCTTTACCCCCCACACTTCTCCATTGAATTTCTCCACACCTTATTTGCATTGATGCGATTGCAAAATATTTTTCTTATAAGTATTTTCGCGTTTTTCCCTTTTGGCAACAGCACAAATTTCCAGTTGAACGAGCTGCGTAAACAGAGTCTCAATAGCGGAAAATGGCAGCAGTTGGGGCCGTGGGGGAGCTGGGACCAGGAGCCAGACATAGACACTGATTGAATTACAGATGCGAAGCGAACACTCGGGGTTCGGTTCCTTCATCAATACTCGCAAAGCGGATGCCATAAACACCACCTGGTGGGGCACACACACTGACAGCTGGGAGAAAAGAGAGTGGCGAGAGGCAAGAGGCGAGGAGAGGCCATTTCCCCAGAACGAACCCGGAGGCGGGAGTGTGCGAGTACCGTGTACTTTGGGTGCTCGTACTCGTACTTGTGCGAAAAGTGCCCAGAGATATAGATACGGAATGAAAGCATAAATTTCGCACAAAAGTTGCAGCCGAAAACTGTTTACGAGCGAGCGAGAGAGAGAGGGCCAGGCGCAGGCAGAGCGGGAGGCAGGCACTCAGGCAGAGCCCAAAACGGCAGTCAGCCAGAGGGAAAACTGAAAAGTAAAGTGCACAAAAGCAGAAAATATGATTTCCTTTTTGGCGACGACAAGCAAAAAGATAATTTTCTAAAACCCGAACCGAACCCAAGCCCCTCTCGAAAGTGCCACACAGAGAGGCCCAGCGAGAGAGAAAGAGTGGGGAAAGATTCTAGGCAGCAGCCAAGTTGAATGCAATTTCTGCAGCCTGGTCAAAATGGAATCCACATCGGAACCATTGCACCACCCAACCACCCAACCAACCCAGCAACTCTCCCAAAGCAAATGACAGCTGCCTGCTCTGGGCCAGTCTCTGCCTCTGCCTCTGCCTCTGGTTCTGGTTCTGCTTCTGGTTCCTGGCTCTCTCTAGCTTTTCTAGAGGTGGCTTGGAAATTACAAAATGAATTTTGTTTTGTCATGGCCCCAGAGATGAAGCAGGAGGAGCAGGCAGAGCGTAGCTGTAGCCGTAGCCGTAGAGACATTGGAAATGTCATCAGCATGGATGAAATGCCGGAAAAGTCAAAATGGAAACTTATCAGCAAAACTACAAACGAAGGAGGATAGGAATAGGACAAGGATACTTTGCAGCAGCTTTTGGGGATTGGATTGGGTTTTGTGGCACTCGACTTGGGGATTTTGCCTTCAACTTAAATATTAGAAATCATCAGTTGGTTATTATTTGCTCGTAAATCTCTGTAGAGATTGGTTTTTGACTGGAAATAAAATTAATTTCAACAGCAAAATTCCAGCAGACAGTAGAGGAAACACTTTTGCATGATTTACAGTCCTTTTTCTAGGTGTGGGGGAATACACTTATTAACTGCTTCAACAGCATCGTTTACATGTTAACACTTAAACGCACTCGTTGTCCGTTGCCCACTACGCCCAAGGACCTTCTTCTGCTGCTGCTGCTGCTCCTGGGAAATTTATGTTTCTATTTGGGGAAACCCACAAAAACCTCTCTACAAAGAAGCCCTGGAAAAGCGGGGCACATTTAACGCATTTGCCGCACCTTTGGTCGGGAAATTAAAATGAGCGTAAATTTTGCAACAATTGCACAAATGTTGCTATAGGAAAGAAGGATGCAAAAAAGGGAAATATTATAATCAGTACAGAGGGAGAAATCTGCAAGTAGCTTGAAATTCTTTTACTAAGAATTCTGTTCAACTTTTCGCCATAGAATTCATGCAGAGTTCAAGCCATCACAAGACGCAGGCAAACCTCCCATTTGTTTCAACATTTCATTCCTTACAGTGTATATCCCTCACCAGTGCTTCAACTAAATCATCTGTAGCCCTTCCCTCACATGCCAAGGAGTTTCCAGAATGAATTGTATATTTGGTCAACGCTAACTACGAATTACATGCATAAGTAGATGGTAGGACGGGGCCTGTTCAACCATTTTTTGGGCTCGACCACTTACACACGACCACAGTCCATAAGGATGCACATTAAGGACATTTGTGGCCGGTCAGAGGACAAGAGCGGTCAACAAGGTGGGACACAGACCCGGACCCGGACTCAGACTTAGACCCAAAGCCCTGACCAAAGGTGCTGGCAAATGGCAAAAAATGACCTCAATTTATCTTGTACATTTTCGTGTTGGTCTAGCCATTGGAAAGGGGGAAATATTTTCCTTGACTAGGAACAGTATGCCTGGTGCTTGCGGTTCGTTAAAGCTTTTAAATTTGGAGCAAAAGTATCTGACAAATTCAATCAAACGGGTGGCACAATCAACAGGAAAAAAGATCAAGAAAATCTAAGAGTAGACAATGCCGATGCGGCATCAGTCAGAAGTCAGTAGCTGAAATGCCAAATGCTGATGCGCGTTGCAGTAAAAATTCTCATTCATTCATTCAGCAGGAACAGCAACAGCAGCAGCAGCAAAAAAACGAGATACAGATACAGCAACAGCTACAACAGATACAAATATGTAGCTGCTGGATATATCTTATTGTCGGTGTGGGCCGGACGAATGCGCAAAGAGCAGAACCATTAATCATTCCGGCCAAAGGAAGACAACAGCCAACAGACAACACAGACAGCGAACGCAGACGACGATGGAGCTGTGGAAAAAGTCAATTTCTCATGGAAATATTTTGTACGAGTATCTGTTGTTGTCTCTCCACTTGATATGCATTCAGAACTAAACCAGCTCAAGACGCAAACTACAAAAAAGGGAGCACCCAAAGATAGGAGTATAAATATTTTATTGGATACAACAATCCAACCCAACCAAACCCCCCACCCATGCGAAAGGAGCATCTTGAGGAGAAAACAAAGGATAAATACGGCTAGGAAAGTCTTCAATCATTTAATTGTGGCTCTTGATTGACAGTTATGCGAAAAGTACAACCCAACACTTCTGAATGGGCTCCGGGAGATGGTCCTTGCCATTGGATTAGTTTTAATTAGCGAGCAAGGAAAAAGGGTTGAACCACAGTCGGGGGGGATAAGCCCAGCACACTGGTCGGCCCAGACAAACATTTCCGCTCCAAAACTTTACTTTAATGCCACGACAGAGCTGCCACAGTCGAAAAAGATAAATTAGAGAAATATATTTAATGACTTTTCATGACCAGCAAATGTCAACAAAACAGCAGACAAAACTGTGAACCCCCGGGAGGAGGATTGTTTTGATCAGGACTGTGTCTGGGCTGTTCTCCGACTCTGGAGGTGTGAAAATTTTTGATTAATGTTTACGAAAATGCTAGGGAAATGTGTAAATATCTTAGGGAAAGGTATTTTCAGAGATAGGATCTCCAGAGTAGGCGCTGAACCTGTCTTTTCCAATGGAATTATCGGTGGCAATCGTGGCATGAAGTTTTCATTCACATATTTTGAAGATGGTCAGAAAAATAGGTATATTCCGCCACCAACTCGCATTGAGAAAAAGTATACATCTTTTTATATGACACACATTTTGTACCTTTTTTCATTCCTCTTATCAAAAAGCCATTAAGCAGCGCCGTCGAATTCAAAGAAAAATAATTTTCAAACCATTTTAAATTTGTTTCATATTTGAGTTGTGTTTGTTTTCTCCGCCATTTTCCCATTCATTCATTTATAAAAATTGAATAACAAAGAAGCAAAGAGACAGAGAGAGATAGAGATATAATCAGGGGGAATACTTTAAAGCGGCACAAATTGAAAAACTTTCAACATGGCCCATGGACTTTTCACTGTACATAGAAATATATATATGTTTGCGATATTTACGATTTTATATAGATACAATGTCATTTCATACAAAAGACCATGTGTTGTCGAAAGAAAAACACAGAGGGAGAGAGAGAGAGAGAGAGATGTATGTATTGCTCTTCTGCCATGGAAATATAAAGGAAAGCTGTTTGGTAAAAACTTTTTCCAACGCTTAAGCCGTGTTCCCTGGCCTGTGTTCTCGTCCTCCCCTTGGAGCTGGCTGTCATTTTGGCCTGGTGCTGGGATTCCACTTCTCCTTCTGCCGCACTCCACATTCACATCCTTCTCCTGCTGCCACATCTTTCTCTTCTGCTTGGCTCAAAATATGAAATCCATCAGGGATGGATGCTAAGAGCTGTCAATCAAAATCAGCGAGGGAAACTTTTTTTCCATCCCCGCGCTCTCTCTCTGCCCCTGCCATATAGAAAATTTACATTTCCTGGCGCTCTCCCATACTCTCATCCCTTGGTGGATTATGTTTTTGCATGTCTGCCAGATTGAAAGCGAATTAAAAATGGGAGAGAAGCCGGCGAAAAAAAAAACTGCTTAAAGCTTCATCTCAGTCAATGTAAAATTAATGTCAATTTAAGAGCCCAGCCTCGATTCTGTCCATTCGGAAATTGATTTTCGCAAGATACCAAAACTAAACCAAAGCTCGACACGAATGCGATTACACGGAAAAGTATCATTGAAGGCACAGAGAGGCAAACTATGGTGTGCTCCACGTTTGGACAATACTTAGTTCCACCTTAACGCCCATGTTAAAGATCCCAAGGCAGTCACGCAGGTGGAGATCCAAGGCAGAGTCTTTCAGGTGGATCGGCAAGGTAGTCTCTCGGGCAAAGCAGACCCATTCGAAGTCTTTCAGTGGGATATCCAATTGTGTGTCCAAAGCAGAAGCTGCAATACCCAACAATAGGCCCCATGACATGACATAGGAGGGGCCTACCATGGAAAGCCTCTCGCTGTCGCGGTTTTCGCAAACAATGGACAAGAAAGCGTGCCGCCATAGAAATGAAAATGATTAGTCTCCTTGCTTCAGGTTGCATGAAAAATTATTTAACGAGTAAATTGTAAGGCAGCGCACAAATGCTACTCAAACACTCACAGCTACAGAGATACAGATACAGATAGGGGCCGGACAAAGACAAATACTGAAGCTGAAGGCCAAAAATCAGCTTATGATCGTTTGAAGTCTTGACACCTCAAAAAGCCGGCAGCCAGAGCTTCTCAGTGTCCAGCGAATGAATGAGTATGAATGATGTGGCCTAGAGATGGCATCGTGATTGTTCGGAGAACATGCGATAGGAGCGCGAGGCACTTAGGTAAGTACTGCGATGATTCCGCAGGTATACATTTAACTATGGATTTTATTCCATTCATTCGAGTACTCTATCCACTCTATCCTCCTCTCTAGCGACAGAGTTTGGACTCTAGAGCACCAGCCACACAGCAATGGCCGACTTCTTAACAAAATACTTATTTCTCTCTTTTTTTTATGATTAATCAATATTTTGTGTTTGAGTTGCACACAAAAGCGTCGCCAGGCAGCAAGCGGCAAGCAGCCAAGTGGCAAGAGGCTCAAACTGACTGACGAACGGATCTCTCGGGCATTTCTTTTCGGTCTGGCTGGCTGACTGCGGCAACATTTGACAGATCAGCAGCGTGCGCTGACAGCTTTTGTGTGTCGTGTCTCTGCTGCTCTTCTGCTTCTCTCGTTCTGTTGTTTGCTGTTGGCAATGCCTGAGCATAATTAATGATGCGCGATGAGGTTTTTCGGGGGGCTTTGGTTCGGCTTTGGCAATGGGGTTTTATTGTTCCCTGATCATCGCATTGGTTTCACGCCACTCCACCTCCACCTCCACCCGCCACTCGTTCGGCTTCTCTTTTTCTATGTGAGAATACATTTGTTGCAGCCACTGTACGATATTGATCTTGCTCTGAAATGAAGCCTGAATTCTGGCCTTTGATTGATCTGGCTACTGTTTCATTTTCACGGTTTATTGCTGATGAGTTATTGAACATGGAAACCAAAACAAAAGCCCCAAGAGTTGGGGGTAATAATTTGGTTTGTGTGTGGTGGGGAATGGCTGGTGGCAATGGAAGCCATTATGAAGTTGGGCAGCGAATTGTAATATTTTTACCCTCTAGGATAACTTTTTAATCTTTCTTTTATTGGAAACATTTTCATCAAAAATTACCTTCCTTCGTTACTGTTTTTTAAATGCAATAAAAGTCTCTGGGCTCAGTATGCTTTCATTTGAGTTTCAGCACAGCAAATTGAAATATTCTTAGATTTTTCTTCTGCTCGATTTGCGGCACATTAAAATGCAAGTAATTCAGGCTCCACCCCCAACAGAAATGGGATGGCTGAGACGGGGGATA
Source organism: Drosophila subobscura (assembly GCF_008121235.1). Classification (NCBI taxonomy): domain Eukaryota; kingdom Metazoa; phylum Arthropoda; class Insecta; order Diptera; family Drosophilidae; genus Drosophila; species Drosophila subobscura. Next base: position 7,012,290 of record NC_048533.1, on the reverse strand, counting down.
AGTAAAGCGCCAAATCATGGCCACCGCACCCCAAAGGAAAAACCACAAACCGGAGACGCTCCAGGAAATTGCCGCATTCCCTGGCATTCCGCAGACTCGACCTGTGGTCAGGCTTCAGCTCCGCCCCAAGGCGCAAAATGGAAAATATCTGCGAATGTTTTGCAGTGGGGCTGGGGTGATAGAGTGGAGATCCAAGTGACTGGAAAAAAGTTGCCTTGAAACAACGAAAATAATGCCTCATTTTTTCTTATCGCCGCAATAAAGCAGAATAAACGCTTCATTTCCATTTGTCTCGCAAGCGAAGCGCCCCGAAGCCAACTTCAGAGTGGCCGCGTCACTTATGGCAGTGGCAAGGAGGCAAGGCGGCAAGGGGGATTTGTGGCAAAGATCTGTGGGTTGTTGGCCACCCAGTTGTTGGCTGTTGTCCGTCCACAGAAGGTCCGTCAGAAGGTAGCACAATGTTAAGGAGAGGCAGGAGGAAGAGTGCCAGCAGCAAAGTAAAAAAAAAAGTAAAGAAATAAAATAAAAACCGTTTACACGCGAAGTTTGCGTACTTCTTCTTATACACTTTAAAGGGGTAACATGATTTAGGAAAGGCTTTTGATATGGAGAGAAGTCTCGAAACTACAATCTCGAGATATATTTTGACACAATTTTCAATTTTGTTTCTGCAAATGAAGTTCCAAAGGAAGAGCTCTGAATCAGATTACGGTTTAAATATATTCTTCTATAACCCTTTGAAATGTTTTCCATATGCAAACGCCGCCAGACCTACAAATCTTCAAGAGTATCCAAACCTTCGCCTCTCAACGCTACATTTTCTCTTCTTCTCTATATCTTTCTTTTTCTTTTGGCCATTTTCCTGTTCTTGGACCTTCCTCTCCTCCATCATCGTTGGTTTTCTTTTGCCACTTCTTGAAGCGGCATTTTTATCGCTTCGCAAGTTTTGCTGCTTATTTTAAACACGAACAGCAGCAGCACCAGAAGCAATAACAACAACAAGAACAGTCCGAACCGGCGGCATGAAAAAATTATATTCATTGTGGAAGAAACAAAAAAAAAACCACATTGGAAAAGGAGGAAAAAGAAAAAGCAAAAGTCACTTCCGGCATGCCAAAAGGAAAACGCGAAAAGTCTGCGACGACTAAAACTAGAGGGAAAAAAGAAGGAATAGGTTGCCGAGACAGGGAAAGAAGAAAGCGAGAGAGAGAGAGAGAGAAAGAGAGTAGAAAGGAATTAAGGGGAGCGGCCAGCAGTAGAAGTATTTACTTCTAATTAAATGGAAAATGGTAAATATTTGATATGATTGCTGCAGAAAGTAGTTTTCAATTGGAGAAAATAATTGAGCATTCAAGATCTGACTTTAATTTTTCAGAAAGAGGGAATTATAGATCAGCAGAGAGGTCATAGACGGTACATACAATTCTTAGTAATGTCATAGACAGATCATAAAATACGCGGAAGAACTATGACAATCATATGTATTTCCCTTATATTAATACTTACATTATTTTTCTACCCAACTATCCGTTCTATTACAATATCACAGACACAATTTCATTGCCAGGCATATATTTTTTTCAATTACCCCATTGCTCGTTCCATTAAACACTTCCTTAAGCGATCCTTACCTCAAAGCTTACTACTCCCATTTCGATCTTAATGACCTCTTGGCCAATTAGCTTTGCATATTTGCACACATTTTGCAACATTCTAACTAAAGCTTTCATCACACAAACCACTTAACAGCGAAAAACTATTTAAAAATGCTATAAATCTTCGCTCGATAAAATGGCGGGGGGCCTGCTGCTATGTGACTCTGTGGCCGGGCTAACAAACACAAATTGGTTAATTGACACAATGCTATCTACTATGGCTAAGCAATTCATACCCTTCCTTTTTTATGGTAAGGTATATTGGTTTCTGCGAAATCAGCTTAACCTTTTTCATTCTTATTTAAATTCTCATATCTGCATCTATGCAGAGACCACCCATAAGTCTCATCTTCTTGCATTCTTTAACCTTTCCTATCCTTATTCTAAAGCGTATCTTTCGTTCGCCTAACTTTAGTCGTAGCCACTTTCTTTTTAGTTCGCGTCTAGCGTGTTTCGTAATCAACAAGTTTTAGTTTGTGTGCGTGCGTTCCTCTGTGCCTGTCGCAAATGCAAATTAATTAACGGCTGCGGCAGCCGCTTTAATTGCGGGTCGGCTCCAGCTACGACTCCGACAACATGGCGTATGCGTGATGCCCCCGCCTGGGTACCCTTGCGATCCGGTTTCCGATAATTGAATTTCAACGGGTGTTCGCATGCGTTCAAAATGCTGCAGCTGTGTGGATAGATTCTCGTCGTCGTTGTCGTCTCTCTCTCTAGAGACTGCTGCTGGAGCCTCCAATTTGCCACAAGCGCCGCCTTTTCGATATGAGTTATGGGGCACGAAACGCAAGTTGCAGCCAATGGTTGCCATGTTCTGTGCTCTCTGGCAGTGCGTAAATTTGTCCCCTAAAATATGCTCTGTTCTTGTGGTGGCTGGTGTGGCTGCTCTTTTTGGTTTTGCTCTTTTGCTCTTTTTCCTCTGTGCCTTTTGGCCAATATTAACCCTGAAGTCAAAGTCTTGAGACATAAATCATTTAAATCACTGAAACCTGCAGCCTGCCTGCCTGTCTGACTGCATGGCATGGCATGGCCTGCCCCCCCTGAGGTCCTTGCCAGCTCTGTTCTATGGCAAAGACATTAAATAAATCGCCTGCCTGCCAAATGTTTCACATACGAATTTGCCTAAGGAGCTGACTCTCCTCTGTATTTTTGGCCAAAAGTTTTGCATTTTGTCTTGCTAGCCGTCAAAGTTTCCACCTTTCCCCCCTGCTGGGGGAGGGTTCTCCATTCCATATTCTTGTCAACTCCCTGTGTAGCCCTCGGGGCATTACACACAGGTGGCGACATATGCTCTGTGTCACATAGTTCCATTGTATATTGTATGGCATGTACATTTATTTCCCTTATTTATGCATAGCTCTCTGGGCATATATCATTCATGGAAAGTGTTTTGCTAGTCAATTGAGCTTAGGGGACACATACTCGTATATTTCAAGGCAGTTGCTACGAAATTGATGAAATGATTGTGGCATTACGAGGAACGATTATGTGTCCATCGATGGGGAGTACGAATGAAGTGGAAATGTCGCTTTAAGATCTTAGGAAATTGAGGTACGAGTACAACACAAGTATTAGTTCTATGTGGATCTAAGCTGCATATATCATAGAAACAAAAGTGAATTATTCTTTCGTAGAACAGTTTCAAAATTTAATTCAATTTAACACATAAATGGGCAAAGCATTTTTGTCTTTTCTTTCTATTTTAGCTAATTTCCTTTCAACAATTGTCCATCACTGCCATCGATTCCATCAATAAGAGACAAAAACGAAATAATATCCGGGGAATCGTTCGGTAAGCGGGATTCCAGGGACTCAGGGGAGGACTCACTGCAAGGACCGAAGGATGCGCATTGCCTTAATTGAAACCGTTTAAATTGCAATTAATCACTCAATGGCGAGGATGGGCACGAATGTTGCACAGTTGTTGCCGAGTGCCGCAACGAATGCTCCACACACACACAAACACACACAGACACCACAGCGGGGCAGCTATAGATGGTGAATGGTGACTGGGGACTTGGTGGGGCCATCGGCATCTGCCTGAGAATTACTGTCACCGCAGTGACTAATTTTTATCCTTTTCCCTTTTTTGCTGCTTTTGTTTTAATTTCGTAGAAGCCACTCTCTGATGTCGAAGAAGCAGCCACAATCCCCGCACACAGCGGCGGCAGCGGTAACTGTTTAATCGCTTTCGACATGCAGATTTAAGTTTGTGGTGGTTTTTTAGGAGGTGTGGGGTGGGGCAGGCAAGAAGAGCGCTTTGATAAGTGAAAATATGGGCGACAACCGCCGCATGGGGCGGATGAGGATATGGCCAGAGCGGTGTGCCGTGGACCCAGAGAGGGAGAGGGAGGAACACCCGATAACACCAACCCCAAACCCAAACGAGAATCAAACTCCGCCGGACGCACGCACCGGATACGGGCTTGCGGATGAGCATAGGAAAGGTGTGTGGGCTCCTGCTCCTTCTGGCTTTCGTTCTCTGTGTTTTTTTTCTAAGTGGAAATAAATTAAAAATGGGTGGCATCCTCCTATTCTGGCTTGCTGCGCGTCTCGACTACGTCTGCCACACGCCTGCCCTGCTGCCTCGACGACGTTGCCAGCTTTTGGCTTCAGCTTCCAGGCTTCAGACTTCGGGCTTCTGGCTTTCGGGTAGGTAAAACTTTTGGATAAAACAGTTGAACTTCAAAATGTGAATTTGATTAGGATATTTGCATAAAATTCTGTTTCTGCGCCAAGTACACTCCTTCCAGATCCAGATTCACCTCCACCCTGAATCCTCCACCCACAACCCCCACCCAACAGTCAGCCATAAAAAATCCCCAAGAACATAAGCCATGGGATATGGGCGGAGGTGGAAGGAGGTGCTGTAAGGACTACGAACGAACAGCCGCTTGAGAGCCAAGTTGTAGCGTATGTTCGCTGCCGGAAAAGGAAGTATATAAGTCAACCTAGATTTGGTTTAGTAGCAGCTATCCTGATACCAAGGACAAATGGCCTTTCAGTCAGAAAACTTGTCGAAAAGCGGTCGCTCACGAGTATCGCTTTAAGAAGAGAGGAATTTAAATATTTCACGCTTAAGAGAAGCGCCAAATAAGTTAAGGTGAAAAGAGCACCATAAAAAGGAGAGTATCTTTAAAGTTTTATGGCTTTTGAATTTACACGCAAAAAAGGAAGGGACATTTCGTTGAGCAACTGCTTGGCGAGACTCTTTTAATGGGAAATCTCCAGCTTTCGAATTGTGAGTATTCTAGAAAGAAATCTTTTCGTTTATATGATGAAATCTCCTTAGGATTCTTTTTTCGTATAATTATATATAAATCAGATTTATCCTAATCCTCCTAATTGATCCTAAATTCAACCCAAACTCTTTCTAATTTTATTGTATTAACAATGTATATTTGTCATACATGTTCTTAATGTACCTTCGAAATAATTACAAAACTCTTCCATCCATGAAGATTTTCTTATTCCCTACACAATCCTTCAACAACTATATGTTTTCTGATACTACTATCTCCAATGTTTCCATAATAAATTATTCCCGTATCTGTCGCGTCCTTAAGCTGCACATGTCCTTATGCAATCCCTTCTAATAATGTCCTGCCCCTTTGGCTAATGTTTCTATTATCTTTTCGTAATCCCTGCCTCATAAACTCTCCCTTTCACAACGATTCAGCGCCCTCCCATGGCACCATAGGAGTCTTGGCCACAATTAGTCTCTTGTCCATAACTGCAGCTAATAGTCTCGTAAATAGTTTTTGGCCAATATTTACATGAGTTTGCCTTCGTCTACTGTTTGCTGTTTGCTCTGTTCTTTCTGTCTTTTTGTCTTTTGCTACCATTGTGAAAATATTTGTCTTCAAATTGTGGCCCATTGTCTCTTGTCCGCTGACGAGAAGAGGCATGGGCATTGGGCCCACTCGCTGTGCGTACGCATCCGCCGCTGCTGCTGCCGATGCTTCTGCTGCTGCTGCTGCTGTCCGCGAGCCATCGTTGACGTGCGTCTGTCTCATCCTCTGCTGGTTTTTTCTGTAAGGTATTTCGTCTGGCAGTCTGTCTCTTAGTTTTTATCTCTTTCTGTCTCTTAGTTTTTGTCTTCTTCTGTCTCTTAGTTTCTGTCTTTTTCTGACTTACAGTAATACCTCTCTATCTGCCTTACAAAACGTGTTCATTACAATCCTCCGTTTGTTCGAGCGCTGCTGCCGTTGCTGCTGCTGCCGCTGCTGCTGCCTTTGCCGCCGATCGGCCAAATGTGTCAGAGCTGAAACGTCATGATTAATGATGCAAACATGTGGGCCCTGGTCGTCCGTCTCCGTCTCCGACTCCGACTCAGAGCCGTAGTAGACATAGCCCCGGACTCGGAGACTCGGCTCAGAGACAACGATGAATGCGTTTACGAGGGCAGAGACAAAAACAGCCCGGGGATAGGGCAGGGCTTGGGATGGGTCTGGGGTCTGGTCTCTACTCTCTGGGTCCGAGGCCTGGTCATGGGAATGGGAATGGGAATCGGTACAATTTCATCAAGGTAAATTAGAAGACGAGACCAAAAACACGAGCACCCAAAATGTAAACATCGAACACTCGGCCGCCCAACACTCTCTGAACATTAGGCGAAATTAGAAATTAATCCTGCCACTGCAATCGAGGGGGAACGGAGCCCACAGTTGCAGAGGTAGAGGGGGAGACACTATCTGAAGGTCTCTGCTGCATGGGGGAGTGTTTTTTTGTGTTTTGTTTCTGGAGGCGGAACTTTAGAGGTCAGGGCAAAATTAATGGTAAATCCTCATGACGGACAAGCTGGCGCGTAGTCGTCATAGATGATCTATTCGAGGAGGTTGTTGGAAAAAGTAAGAGAACAATTGAGGAAGTCTCAAATTATACTTATCGTTGGACAAAAGGATGGCAAACATTAAATTTAATGTGGCGAAAAGTTTAGCCATACACAAAAAACTATTAAAATTAATAGAAAAACAGCTGAGAAGAGTTCTTATTAGAGGAATGAAAATTGAAAGGGAATTTGAAGAGTAGAAAAGTTAAAGAATAGTTTTGTTGCCAATTTCTGGATATTTGTATCTATAGTTCAAATATTCGAGGGTTTCAACCTAGTTTTTGAGCACTAAAAAGCGTGTAAATGTTAAAAGTAAAATCCCTTAAAAGTGTAATTATGTCTCTAAAACCTGGGTAGAAATTTTCCATAACAAAATTCTGTTCCACCTAAATGCTGGTGCATATTTTCGTCGTGTCTGCAGTGTTTTTTTTTCCATGTTCCTATTCAGTCCTCTATGTAAATGTATTGCATAAGTCTTATGTATCCCATGGTGTTTGTGTGTGCTCTTGTTGGTTCGCTGTGTTTGCATTAGATTCCTGTGAGGTAACCGACCGACAGCCAGCCAATAACCACACGACAATTCCCTGACCTCAACAGCAGAGTCCTTACACAAACACACAGGGCTCACAGGACACGCGGGAGAGGGTTGGACACACGCTCTTGGCCAAGCGAGTGGTTACAGTTTTGTGGCCCAACGGGTGGCGGCACGAGGGAGCAACCGATACAATAATTGCTCTGGGCCCCGGTCTTTGTTGCGGTCTTTTGCCGTGAATTATAAAAAAGCAAAGGAGAAAAAAACTACGAAAGAAAGAAGGAAAAAAAGCACACGAACAAGAACCGGGTATGTATAAAAAAGCCGCCATGCCAGAGCCATTCATTCATTCATGCTCGTGCATATGTCGGTGCTTTAACACACAGATATACACACACACATTCACACTCACACGTGCAGACAGGGGACGCAGTGGCCAAGTCATGCAATGGTCAGGAACCTCTGACATGTTCTTTTCGATCAGACAACGACCACCACTGAAAGGCCACGAAAAAAACACGAGAGAATTTCAAGAGAGAAAGAGAGATGGAGAGAGGGGATGGATGGATGGGGAGGGAGTGTGGTGGCCCAGTGTTTGTCATTGTGGGTATTCATGCAAGTGTTGCTTGCCCTTTCCACGTTCCCAGTGTGTTTGTGTGTGTGGAGTACCTCAATCATGTAATTATTTCCTCCGCAACGACCGCCACTACCAATACCACAAAAGCGTATAGAGAGCGGTGGGAGAGAGTGCTGAGTGCTGGTCAAGGCAGAGAGCGTGTGTACAGAGGTACACTGGAAGAAAACGTAAGCTAAATAGAATAATATCTTTAGATGAGGAAACCCTGGATATTCATATCTTTAAATCAATAATTAAATTTCTTCGATTGAAGAGTATTTGAGCGTGGATAAATCATTTTTATGACATCCACAAATTGATTTACTTTTTTCATTAAATGTGTAAGTTTCAACTCTTAGATTGAAGGACTTATGTATCAAATACAGCTCGCCAATATTTTTAATTTATGCTTTTACACTAAGCCTTGTTTATTCTGCAGTAATCATAATAATTTATATAAATTTTTTTTTGTCTATAGAAGCCCAAAAAAATGGTAGCGTGTTTGGTTCTCTCTATGTACAGCAATATCTTACTCCTCCTACCACTACCCCTCCCCTACTTCACTACTACAACAAAAAAACATCAAATAGGAATGGTCTTCATATACATACAAATAAACAAACTTATATTTCTTCTACATTTATGTACATATATACATATTTATGTACCTCTCCTCAACCTTCAATGTCTGCTGCAAGGCATTAAAAAACTTTTCGTGTTTTCGTTACTCAATTTAATTCAGGTAAAAATTGGTATGTTTTTTTCTGTCTCTCTTTTCTGATTCTCTGTTTGTCTCTGTGTTCCCTACCTCCCCGTTCCGTTCCCAAAGAGCAGACTTAAACTTTGGTCACGAACATGAAAAAGCGACGTTTCCGCTGAAACCGTCTCCAAAATGGTCATCCGCTTGATTGGTTCAATTTTTTGTTTTTTTCTTCCCTGTTTAGGTTCACTTTTTTCTCGGTTTGGGTCAACTCTAGATAATTTCGATACACAAAATGGTCGTTCGAGAAAACAAGTCCCTCATATATTTCTACAGAAATTATATTTGGTTTTTTTCAAGCGAAATTATTATACAATAATTATTGAAACTTCATGAATTTCGTTTTGCGGTTTTTTGGCAAAGGTTTCTATAGGCTGGCAAAAATGTTTTTAATAACATTTAATCAGGGCTTTTGCGGTTTTGAGGGATCTACTACCTTGAAGCGTATTATCTGTCTCATACAGCGAATGCAAAATGTATTTTTGGTTTCTTTGGTTTCTTTGGTTATACTCGTACTTTCAGGCCAATTGGAATATGTTTTTGTTTTGTGGTTGAAATATATTGTATGTTGCGCAATGGATGAGTAATCGTATTGTTTCTTGTAGGGGCAGTACTTACTTATGGAGTTATCACCTGAAATGGAGATACAGAAAGATAGTTTCGATTAGAAAATTACAATAAATTGTATGTAAGTGTTAGGCAAAAGACAATTTCCCTCCGAAAACGGTTAAATTCTAGTAAAAATGCAACTTTCTGCCCCAAAAACTTATTCCATCTTTAACTGTAGGAATATAAAAGATAACTGACAGACTAAATCGACAGACAAAATGCCAGTCACATTCAGGAGCTTCCATGTAGAAATGGGAATGGGAATGCTCCCTGATCATCGAAACAAAAATATTTGCTAATCATGCAGATGGTTCCCACTTCCTTTGATACAGCTGTGTCTGCTGCTGCCACACCAAAAATATCAAATATTGCTTATGAAACTGCATAAACTTGGGCCCCAGTTGGAAACCCCAAACCCCCACTCGGAATTAAGTTCCAGACGCTATTATTTCCGACAGCATGATTTTATTTGCCTTCCACCCATCTTCATCATCATCGTCATCATCTTCCAACCCCTTAGCTTCCTTCCAATAATAGACTGCGGAGAACTTCGCTTCCTTAAGACATTCTTGGACTGGGGAACTTCCCCTCTGTTTTTGCTATCGAAACTTCTCAATTAAGTACTGAGGGACCAGGAGGAAACTCCTTGGGGGTAGTGTCCACTTGACCGCTCGTTACGTGCTGCATGTGTCGACTGTGGAAACTTCCGCTTACCAAAAACTTTGAGGTTAATTATTTTCCACTTTTGAACCAAGCTAAACTTCAAAGAAAGAAAGTTTGCCACAACACACATGTGTACAGGGGATTCTTTATGGAGGAAAAATGCAGCAGCCCAAAAAACAAGCAAAAAGAATGCAGATACTCGTATGAAATGCGATGCATCACAGTCTTCTGCTGCCCTTACAGGTGACTGGAAACTATGTCGCAGGAGTCTTAAAATATTTACACACATCGACGAACATTTAATGGTTTTTTGGGTGCCACTTTATAGGTGCAATCATTTATTCTCTCAAAAGGTTACAAAAAGTCCTTTAAAGTTTGGTTAATCTGTTGTTAAAAGGTAAAAATATTGAATGGGAAATCACTAAGAACCTGAGGAACTAAAGAGCTTTGTTACGGTAGGAAAGGTAAAGAATTGAATAAGGAATAGGATCAAAAATCAGAAAATACTTGTTCAAATTATTATACAGCTGAAAGATTCTCTGTACGTTCTGTGCTGAATTTTGTAAATTTTGTGGTATAGTTAGAGTAAATGTTAGCTTCCTAGTTATTTTATTTTATGTCCGTTCTTTTATAATTGAAAAATCTTCATTACCATTTAGCTGCCACTCCATTGAGCGCCAACTTCATTACTCCCAGACTTTCGCTAGTTCCACCTCAAAACACTTTCTAATCATACTCAAAGACCATTTACCTAATTGAAAAGAATGTTTGTAGCGATATCCATCCATCCATCTATAGATGGCTACTTCTGCAGTTTAAAATTCCAATTCAAGGCAACGCCTTGGACAGTTTTTTCGTTTGGGAGAGTGTTATCGTTTCCCATTGCCATTCGTAGTCTGGAGGCCCATGTCCATGACTGACAGTCGAGTAGGTGTGACCATGCTACTCATTCATTCTGACAGTTTTCCCACCCACTCTTGCACACGAAACGCAATTTGTTGGATTGTGGGCTGTGCCCCATCGAGGAAAAGGTACAACCACCACCACCACCAGTACTATAGCTAAAAGGGTGGGGCAAGGGCAGGGACACGGGGCAGCAGGCAGTCAGGTTTTGGTGGCTTGTGGCGCCAAAAAGCATTTCTCGCAGGTCGCAGCGTTTCTTTCAGTTCTTTCTTCTTTCTCTCTGTGGTACTTATTTTTTTTGTTTTTTGGGATTCTTGCAACTAATTTTCATTTCCAGCAGAGTGCACCTTTCGCCAGCAGACAATATGGAGAGGCTAGGGAGGAGCATGGGCCGGAAAGCGAAGGAAAATCTTATTAAAAAGTGAACAGAGTGCGATAAAATTGAATTTGCATTCAAAAGCCATTAACCGCAGCAGTCACTCAGTTCTGCCTCTCCACCAAAACCAACTCTCACTCGGCCCCCCTTCTCTGTCTCCCTGTCCATTTAGCCTTTGGTTTTGGGGCAGAATTAAAAATAAGAAGCAAAAATCCTTGAACCGCAGCTTTAATGGTAAACGAAATTATTATTTCAAGCACATTTATAGTGGCGATATTTTTGCATTGTTGACATCTGTTGGGCCATAACAATACCCATACGTGATATATCCATATAACCAATAATTATTCTAGATATCACTCGACCGGAAAAATATTATTTTAATTGCATATCAATTTCACGCTCTTTAGGCCCCCCAGGCGGCCCCATCCATCCCCATCGAAGCAACAAATTGTTCGAAAAATCATTTGGCCAATGATCTGAACGATGGCACCACTTTTCCACCTCTCCACACCACCTTTCCCCCTCAATTTTCCTCCCAAACCCAGTCATCAAATTAAAGCTAAACGATTTTGGGGCCGGCCCCATTAAAAAGTTCATGGAACCATGGACCTCAATCCCTTCCTCTCTATTGGTTCATGATTGTCCCACTTACAGACATTTTTATGCCATATTACATCTATCACGTTCCATTTGTCCAAGAGGATTGTTGGTACGAATTTTAATTGATAACTCCAAAAAGAGTTGTAATTTGTGTGTGTGTGTGCATTTACATTTATGTTGCGGACATTCAATTATTACAGTTTATTATTCAAAACGAATCACACGTTGGCGGTACCTGTCTGTGGGAAATGTGGCTTACAATTTCATTATTTTGGATACGAGAATGTATTACTAAAGGAATTTTCAATAGGGGATTGGGCATATTTGAAAGGAAATATTATACAAAAGAAACAATAAATACTAAACTTGCCTCTTGATACCTTAAAGTAATATTAAAGTAGTGCAAAAATTCAATTTAAAGCCTTAAATCCTGTGGAATCGATCAATCGATCAACCATCTGATGTAAGATTGACATAATTATTGCTCTCTTGGATTGCTTTCGCTCATCGCATGTCAATTAAAATCACGATTTTCAATGCAAATCAATCAAAGACTTCTGGACCTCAGAGAGAGATGAGGAGAGAGAAGTCAACCCACCAGTGAATCAACAATTGATGTATGGGCTGAGAGAAAAAGATTTCGTTTTCTGTTCTTTTTTGGCAAACATGTCAGACCGTTTACAGATGACAAATTCATTTTTAACACGACACAAAAGTGAAAACCAAACCAGGGAGAGATACAGATACATAAAGAGAGGGACACTATGTGCTCTCGCCAGCTTAATCATCGGCAGCATTTACAATGGGACATTGCATTGCAGATTTCCCAGAGAGACAGAGAGAGTGAGTCGCTTATGTGACATGTCTGACATTTGACTGCCATTCTGTTCGTCCTTCCCTCCTTCGACTATCTTTGTATCGTGTATCTGAGACATGTGCATCGCATCTATTCCTAGCATATACTCGTATCAAAAATTAAAGATTCGCTTGCTAGACTCCTGTTAAACGGAAGCTTAGCCTCAACCAAAAAAAGGTCAAGTCCAAAATGATGGATGATGCCTTGACACTCTCTGACACACACACACACACACATACTAAACTCTCTCACACACACAAACACACAGATATGTACATCTGCAGCAGCATCCCCAAGTGACAGCTTTCGGTCTGTTCCGCCCTTTGGTGGCACTCTTTTTCGGGGTTGGTTGCAAAATCAACCTTCGTTCCAATACACTTCCACAGAACCTTATCACTCAGGTAATATCCGCTTTTGAGACTTGGTCTCTACATAATTTTGGTTTATCATCCAGCGAAATCCCATAAATAATAACCGTTAACACAGTGCTCAACAAGCCACAAATTAAAAACTACAAGAAGCACTAAAAAATGTTTGAAAATTCTTTGGAAAATTTACGACCAACGGAATCACGTGTCAACCACGCGCGCCACACCCCACACCCCACACCCCAACCGCCAAACTCGAACCTCTCACCTCTGTCGAAAACGAAACCAACACCCAAACTCAAACCGAATCCTTAAGGATGTGACTGGAACCCCTCCCAATGTTTGCAGGGGTTTCCGCAGCTGTAGATATGATGCATGACTCGACGGAAAGCGGTGTGTCGTCGTCCTCTCAAGGATATTCCCATTCACGTGCTAAGCGTATGCGAAATTTTAAATCTGTTTGCCACCGAATGAATCCGTATCCGTTTTGTGAATTTGAATAAGGAAGAGGAATCCTTACGCCGAAAAACTGTGGAAAGTCAACAGGCGCACACACACAGAGATAGAGTGAGAGAGGGAGAGACGATGACAGCACACATAAAATCCATTTTCCACACAAACATTAGTTTTATTTAAATCAGAGACACACACACCGCCTGTAGGGGTTAACCGGGGTTATCCAGGGGTTACGACGTTATCATATGTGAGAGTGTGTTTGTGTGTGTTTCCTCCTGGCAGTGGTCGTGTGTGTGTGTCCTTGTTGACTTTTCACGCTCTTTTAAACGCCGTTAAATATATTTCACTTTATTGCCTGTTGTTCTTGTGGCTGCTGGCTGTGGGAAGACCTTTTCTCTGAGTTTTCACATTAATCAGAGATTTAAACTAGGTTTTCATATAATATGATATATTTATAATAAATTAATGTTTCTGGGCTGCGATTATGTATTTGCGTATTCGGGGTGTGATGTGAGGGGTAACAGGAAATAACTTGAGTGTAAAATGAATCTATTTGAGGGATATCTTAATTAAAGTATTAATGAAAAATTAAGAAATAGCCTAGCCATTTCGTGGGACTTAATCTTGGTTTTAATTCTTGAACGCTAATGATTGTTAGAGACTTTCATTGTTAGTTGTTCCCCTTAATATGGAATTTGAGTTATAGGATCTACCTAGTTATAGAGCTATTCCTGTAGGACATTACATTGACATTACATTTAAAAAGCTAACTCCTACATCTGGAAGAAAGAAGAGTCTTCTTCCTATTTCTGTTTCCTGTTCCTTCAGCACCAGTCAGCAATAACATTCTTACTATTAATTTTTGAAAAGTTATTTAGAATTTCTACACTCATTTGTCTTTGACAACACCCTTGCACTGGCCTTCACGGTAATTATAGTACTACTCTAGCGCTCATTGATAAGTAAAACTGTATTTTATGCAAAAACTTGATAATTTATTAATTTATTATAGTTGTTAAAGTGTGCAGTAGCACTCCCACCAACCACAGCCATGCCACCTTTGTCTGACACATCTATTGTCAGTGAAGTGGAATGCAATGCGATTAACTTTGCAGTTGAGTTATGGGAAGCGGGTACTGGTTATCGGAATATGGGGGTATGGGTAATAAATATAGGTGTACGAGTACTTCCCCCGCTACTCATGATATCCACTAATGCCAACAACTTGGCCAACAACAGAGCACCGCGTGATAAAGTCGCTAACAAGCAATTTTTATGGCCCAAAAATCCAATTCAAATGTTTACAAATCGTTTAAACTGGGATCTGCAATGAGGCTGAGACTCTCTCCCTGGCCTCGTCTCGTCTCGGCTCGGAAGGAAAAAAAGACATAAAAATAAATCGCTTACAAATTGAAAATAATTTCAGATTTGATTTTCTTTTCAGGGAAGAGAAAAAACTGGACAGAGAGATATCTTCTTTAGCGAAATATGCGGACAGGCGGGTCAACCGCCATGCGGGGGGCTTTCTCCGGGAACAAGGACTAGGAGTGGGAGTCCTGGCAATGTCCCTTCCATTTCACTAAGTACACAGAGAATGGAGCGTAAAAAATTTTTATCGTCGCGGTTTTTACGGAATGTGATCCACGGCGATTAAGTGCGCGGCTTTTGTGTCATTGTCATGCCCGTCCGTCCGTCGTTCTGGTGGTTTCTTTTGGGGGTGTGGCAGGTCCAGAGCAGGGGTTGGGGGCAGCAGTTCTCCAGCAGTTTATTTGCAGGGAGTCCATATCCATCCCCTCTCTCTCTCTCCCTCTCCTCATAATGTATTCAAATTTTACGAAAAGGCAAAGGCGAGGCCAGAGTGTCAGTGCATTCATTTCATAAAATGCTTTTCTCTCTTACACTTTTCTCCCTTCCCAACTCGCATTTCCTTTCTTTTTTTTTTGTTGGTGAGTTTTTCCAGTTTTTTTAATTTAATCGTGAGCAAATATTTTCATTTTTCAGTGAAACGCTTTTAGCTAAATGAGTGGGAAATAAAATTAAATCGATATTGGTTGACGTTAGTCAAACTTTTGCCAGCAAAATGGCAACCAAATGACCAATTTTAGATGGAAATTAAAGGAAAAATGGAGAGAGATGATGGCTAACGTAAGAATGGTTTTTAAGGTTTATATTTCAGTTTGCAGTTCTTCTCTTTTTTTCAGTTTTTCCTATCCGCAGCAGTTGCTGGCAAGTGCAGCTCCCCTGCAACATTAATGTTTATAATTCCCTGATAAATTTCGCCCTCTTTGCGCTTTAAAAAATAATGACAAATCAGTTTGTAGATAATAGAAAAAGCCAGCGAAAAAAATTGCTTAAAATAATAATAATCTTAAAATTTACTTTGGGCCAGCCGCCGGCCTTCGAGCTTAACTAATTGTAACAGATTCTTTTTTTCCACCGTCACGCTGCAGAGGGGCGAACAGAAAGGAAAACCCAAGGAAAAAGCACAGGAAAAAAGCCAAAGAAAAATATGGAAAAACCCTTTGGGGCGTAAACGTCTGCCCGGCATTATCCTGGCTGAATCCTGCTTTCTGCCAATTAGAACCCTTTTGTTGTCTCCGGCCAAGACGCTGTGCACTTATCTCCATAATAAAGTCGTAACAATTAATTGAAGGCGACCCCGAAAAATGCGAACGGCTCTGCTCCCCAACTGAGGTGAAAGATAGAAATCCTGAGACGAGCCCATGGAAATTTTTCATCGTTTGACGCGTAATTAGTTTACCAAAAAATTATTTGACGAGGCTCAATTAATTTAATGCTCGGCGACATGAATTTCAAGTGCAATGGAGTCGGATTTACCTTTCGCACAGGAGAAGGCGGGAGGCACTTATCTACTGGGACCTTTGTGGTTTGATGGATCTAAATAAGGATTTTGAGGGAGCTACGAAAGGGGTTGATGGCATATATTTTGATGGGTTTAACTTGGATTAGCTCTGTTTGTGGTCGTGTATAAAATATATAACATTTTGCGAGCATTTTGTATATAAAATAATATTTTTTTTTATCACAAAATATCGACGTTTCATCGATTTTGTAATTTCAAATTGTCGTAAAAAAGATATTAATCAAAAATAATTGTTAATTTAGGTTTTGATTACTATTTTTATTAGTTTTATGTGATTTTCATACTAATTGCTCTATTTTTTATAGATTTAAGGTAACTACTGTTAGTCGATAAAGAATCAAATTGAGAATCTCCCTCAATAATCGACTAACGATCGCCTCTGAATGGTTGCTTGAAATTGTGTAGTGGCATAAATCATTTCCTCTAATTTACTCGATATTAGATAGACCTTCCCTTCAATTTGCACCATCAAATGTCTATTTATGTCAACCACACAATTATTCTCAGTCAATAACTAAATAAATCTTTCAGCTACCCTTCACTGCCACCCCCACTGCGACGCAAACACAATTTTGATATGGGAATCTGTTAAATTTTTTTTGCGATCTGCATATCTGGAATTGAAATGGACTCCCCTTGTAATTCACACTCGCACGGGTTTCGGTTTGCGAATGAATTCGAGTGTAAAGGTTAAAATTATAAATGTGCAAATGACTCATCATAAATAAAATTAATAAAAGGCACCGCGCCGCGACACCGAGAGCGAGAGTGAGTGAGAGGCGAGACCTTCATTGAGAAAAAGCACAACACATCAACATAAATATTATGATAAATGGTTTGTTATAATCCTAATCCTCGGGGGGTAAGTTTCCAGTCGTGCCGCACGCATTTTTTATACCCCGAATGAACCCCTCAGCCCATGGACACAGAAAACCTCAACCAGGACTCAGGATGAACTGCTTTTGGTCCTGGCGCAACATATGGTCGATGGGTGGAGTGGAGTGGAGGAGTGGATGTGGAGTGGATGATACAGATGGCGCTGCCAATGAATTGCCGCCTTTCAATAGCCGCCGCTCCCCAAGCAAAGTCAAATTGTTTTTTATTGGTTTCCCCACTCCCCACGCAGAAAATCTTGCATATCTCTCACTCTCTTCTTTCCACAGAAGAGATGAAGTATCTCGCAGATACTTGACGCTGAAAACTTGAACATGTTGCACGACAATTACAAACTTTTGCTTGCGGTTCATTACGCCTAATTAACACTTGCCACAAATTTTATTGTTTCCACTCATTCGAGTGCGCGTACAGGCACAATTTTGGTGGCACAATCATCCTCCTACTCCACATGGAATGGAACTCATCCTCTGAGGCACTCCATGCGGCACGCATTAAAATTCAGGATGCGTTGTAAACAATTTGTGGCAAACAATGAGTGTGCTCCCGCTAGGAGGAAGCAGGAACATGGATACAAATTGTTATTCCAGGCGGCAAAAGGCATTTTATGTGGGGTATTGGCATAGGCTTATTGGAGGTGTGGCAGTTTAAGGTTTAATTCAACTGTTGATTTGGTTTCAGCGAATATATTTGAGTAGAGCATGTTTTAAAGGTAGAAAGGAAGGTCACAAATTCTTAAAGTCCCTTCTTGAACCGAGGTCTCTTCTTATAGGCTTTGATCCTTTTGGTTCAATCAAAAGCCATTTCCCTGTGCGCTTACCTATAAAGATTTTCCTCTAGAGTCTCGTTTAGATCGTTTACCGTTTGACATGGAATTAATTTGACAACATTAACAAATTAAACTGTTCAACAAACACTCCACGAAGCAGCCAACACACACACTCAACAGAACACAGCGGTGTGCTCTCTCTCTCCCTCCATCTCCATCTCCTCCTGGTATGGGCAGACATTTACAACATCATTTGTAATCCATATCGCTCAGCATGTCGTCCTCGCCTCACCCCCTCCATCATCCGAGTGAGTCCCTTGCCGCAGAGTGTGTGGCAGTGAAAAGATGTATTGACCCTTCAACGGGATTCAGTGTCGGGCGCTTCGGAATGCTTCACGGCTATTTATTGGCTCACTTTCACCCGGGGAACCAGAGAGCGAGACCAGAAAACCAAAAGGGAAGATTTTCTTTCCCCCTCTCTGGGGAATATTTCGTGCATGTTGCCTTTTGCTTGTCTGAACACATTCTGCACTGCGGCAGCCACGTGTTGGGATTCTGAGGTTAAACATACTCTAGGACTCGCAACTACTACTGTGTTCCTAGACACCTTCCAGGGGATTAGTGTAACTCATTTGTCAACATGATGGTGGCGGGCAGTGCGAGTGGTATGAGTGTGTGGTCAATATTAATTGGTATCCTATTAGTTTAAGTCAGAGCAGGGGCAAACAATCTCACGGAGATTTGCATTAGTTAACGCTGCAGAAAAGCAGTCAGCAGACGCGTAGATTAGGAATACGCTGACCAGACAGAGGATCTTCCTTTAGGAATGGTAGGGGAAAGCTCAGAGAGGAAAAAACGAGAGCAGAGACCAGAAAGCTTAGCAATTTCGTGGGAGAGCAGAAGTCATAAATGCAGCAACCTCAATGCGCTCTCTCTCTCTCTCTCTCTCTCTCTTATTTCCAGGCGCGTTCTCATAGCAGCGAATTCATAGCCAAAGCAAAGCTGTGATAGCAGGAGCAAGAGAGATCATCAAAGCTTCGCCTGTTCCTCTTGCTAGTTTATTTTCACAGGCGAAGCTTTTGTGAGCAAAAGGTAAAGCAGCCACAAAGCTTTAACTGCGTGAAGGAGTGATGGAGAAAGACAGATCGTCCCGCCTTCTCTGCTTGCTAAATTCGCTGCCAAGTGCTAAGCTTAGCTGGAAAGAAATCTAAAGCAGCGGCCAAGCTTCTTCCATTCTTTCCGCTCTGCTCTCCACCGCTTCTCACACATTTAAATTTCCGCTGCTGCTCGCCTTCTGTCCATCCGATAAGAGTGATTAATTGAAACTCTCTCCCTCCCGTATCCCTGGGCGAAGTAAATGGGGGAATTGGGAGAATGGCGAATGGGAGGCAAAGCTTTAAAATGGTGCATGCAGCAGCAGCCGCGAAACATTGTATGCGCTACACAAAACCTATCCCCAGGCCCTGCCTGGCTTGCAATTGCAAGTTGCAACATGGCACCCGGTGCTGCTGCCTTTTCCCCCCCTTGATTGAAGGCAGCAGCAAAAAGGGGCACAGGAAAAAATATTTTGACAAATGAACCTAAATAACAGGTTGCAATCGCTCTCAGTGAGAGCGAGCAAGAGGGAGAGGGGAGTGTGGAGTGGCATGCAACATGGACAGGAAAACGTATGGTCGGACAACCTTGATACCTCATTTATTTTAAATGCGGCTGCCTCGATCTTTTCTTATTTCTTTCTTACTCGAGCATACTCGTATATTTCTTGCGCAAATGAAATCGACACATTCGAAGGGAAATAAATGAAGCATTTCCAGAGCGAGCTCTGGCCTCTGCTCCGGTCCAGTCCGAGGACTGGTCTGGTCTGGTCTGGTCGCTCTCAAGTCTGCCCCTCGAAAATTGTTACAAATGATCGCAAATAACAGATCTTTGCCGGCACATCATTCCGAAGCTGTCCATCAAAGGAGCCGTGCCCCGAGACGAGACGAGCGAGTGCGTGTGTGTCTCTGATCGAGTGGCAAACGTAAGAAAAAGGAAAGGAAATAAAAGGAAAGGGTATGGTGGTATGGGTGCCATGTTCTAGAGAAGGCGCCGCCATGCTGCGTCTCCTACTCATCGTGTTGCAAGGTAAATGGCATTGATTTCTTGATTAATGAGAGTTTCGCATTTCACTCTCCCGTTCCGCTGATCTTGGACTCACCCTG